>NC_092461.1:40804117-41107393 GCF_047495875.1 Pithys albifrons albifrons | reverse complement strand
TATATTTACCATGTACATTGTAATACCTCAACTCTGGTCCAATGGTTCATTTGTTCCAAATACTTTCTAACTACTGTAATGGTTCAGGTTTTGTTCTTAGTTTTCTGAAGAATTTGTTTCTTTTCCCTCAAGATTCAATTGGCTCTGTTACATACAGTTTTGTGTTCTGATATCTGCTGTCTCTTGAAACACTGTGAGAAATTTCCAAACACTCCCAAAAGCACAAACTGAAGGTCCCAGCTCCTGTCAGTGGGATGAATTATTACTGTGTTTAGTTTATCAAAATTAGGGCTCATGTCTCTCCCACCTTTTATTGCAAGGTTTGCAAGATTCCACGAACTCAGCCTACCTTCCTGTGTTCCTCACACTCCCTGATTTCACTTCCCTTCACTACATATCTACTCTCTTCTGTTTCATGTCATACCCAAGCGGCCCCTTTACACCACAATCCCAGAGGTTGCCCAGTGCTGCTTGCCTACCTTTTCTGAAGGTAATAATCCTTTTCCAGAGGACATAATTAATAACATTTTATATGGAACAACAGTTCCTAGAGAGTAAACAAGGACCTAACTAGACAGCTAGAATAAACCAATGGTGTAGGATAAACTGATAGTTTATACATTTGCAAATCACTTTTCTTTCACCCAGAACCAGACAAAAGAGAGTTCAGGCTTTCTGGCACATCACTACATCACTTCTCTGGTTGTCACAGGAACTTTTAGCCTTTATCTCAAAAATTATATTTCGTAAGGGAAAAATAAACATCTTTCACTGCACTCCTCTAAGGTTATAACTTTTTCTCTGTCATAATTTTGTGCTGTGATGTTTCCATCAATTCTCTTGTTCTCCAAAATAAGGTGAAAAGTATTATCAGAAAAGCTGTTGAAATCTAAAATCTCTGAAGTTACTTCTCAACATTGCTCCTGCTACCAAACACCCCCATGCTATATTTTATTAGCTTGCATTTAGAAATAGCAGACAGGTTGTTCTCAGTCTCATTTTTTGCAAATGAGGCAGCCCTCCAGCACTCAAACACGCAAGCTTTCTAAATCCTGACTATAGTTACACAGATGGGAGAACGAAGCCATGTCACACATTCAGCTTAGGGGTGTGAAGATCTTGTTGGGCTTTGCAATTTGCCTGTACCCAGATGTGCTTTCTTGTCTTTTATTCTGTCCTACTTTGTAGAGGGTGGTTTTCATGTTAAGGATCGTCCTTTTTCATCCATTTGTACAGCATCTGTCATCACTTGGCCAACAGCTGCAACTGAAGGCCAAATGAATTGAGTGGCTGAACAGAAATTGCATTAGAAATCCAGAAATCCAAGTTCCTTTGATCTCTTTTCTGTCCAGGAATTTCTCACCAAATGGTTATTTTTGGTTCTTTTTGCAAGTGAGTTCAAGAAGGTCAGGACAAAGAGATGGGTGATGCTGAGACAAAGTCCATAGCTGCTCAGTAACAAGAAAAAGGACCTCCTCTTTCTGATCCTGGTTGTTACAGCTACTTTTGTTTGGCTTCTTAGAGTTCAGTGGAGACTTCTGTTTTTGAAATCAGAAAAGTTGGATAGACTTTCTTTGATATCATAAGAGGTGTCCTCTAAAGTGTCCCAAAGTTCCCCTTGTTAGAGAAAGAGGAACATTGCTTTTGCCCAGCCTTGACCCAACTGCAGCCATGTACTACAAACACCTTATCTCTGCCATGTCACACTTCCCAACAAATGCAAAGTAAATTTCCACTAAAGGCAGCATTTCCTGTTTTAACTGCTGACAAGATCTCTCCACCGTAGTTTCCGAGGGAGCTGAAGGGCTTCTCTGAGCTGACTGTGTCTGTGTGGGCAGGATGCCAACTAAACTCAGTGTAGTTTGAGGCTTCACATTGTAATTCCTCATTGCTTCTACTCCTGTGTCATCTCCACCTGCGCTCTTGCATGTGGTTGCTCGCCTTCCACAGATTTTGTTCATGCACACTCAGATCCTGTCTCCTTTCCCTACTCCTCTAATGGAGAAGACTATCAGGAGAAAAACTAAAGCATGAAGATAAATGTTTATCTACTACATGATACAGTAGCCACACTTCAGTGTATTACATAAATATCTTTGTTGGTTCACACCAGAGTTAAGAGAGAAGCTGCAAATACAGAAGATAATCCTGACTTACACTAATGTGAACACTCTCTCCATCAACATTCACCATTCTGTTGATAGATTCTGATCTGTGATAAAAATACTCCACTATGCTTGAGAAGCCCTAACACCTCCATACTTTAGCAACATCTGACCTCATTGTTCTGCTGTTACAAATTAGTCTGCTATCACTAACTAATCCAGAGATATTATGGAATAAAGGCTTCTTATTCATTCCAGTGGTGTAATCAAAGTCCTAAGACATGGAGTTCAGTCCCAAGCTCTCAAAAGCTACATATTTGTCTGGAATGAAAATTACATGTATTGGCTGCTATGGAAACTCTTAAATTGAGCCACAGTGATCAAGAATGCAGAAGGGTTTGCAATTTGTCCATAGGTAATATGAAGGGTGAAACTGACTGGTAGGAAAGGAGATATTTTTCTTTTTCCTACAGCACAGAAATAAAATATTTTTAAAGTCATGTCCAAAGCTAATAATAAAAGCCAAAGACACAAGTCCTGAACTTCTACCTTCTTAGTACTTTATGCTCCTCTATACTTGTGCTAATTGCTCTCATATTAGTTCTGCAGCTAAAAGGATGAATATTCTAGTCCTAGCTGAGAAATTACAGCCACTGAGTGCACATGGGCTCATAACCTTCCAAAACACACTTAGAAATTATGAAGAATAAACCTTTGCAGAGCAGTTATTTCTCTCTATGGAGTACCCTGGAAATAGAAGGTGTTTTTTTTATATGAAGCTATGATTTATGTAAAACTGAGGAATCGACTAATGTAAAAATTGGATGCAAAGCCTATTAAAAATGGAGGCTGCGGAAGGCAGTGGGGAAGAGAGACCGACCATTATATGCAGGGAACACAAAAATGACCCATTCATATCCTGCCACTGCCAGGAGAGTTCTCCTTTCCAGTGGAGCCTAGAATTAACAGCGTTTGAACCACTGAAGTGCCAGCATGAATTCTTCCAGGGCATTGAAAGGCCTCCACAGACAAGTATAGACTTGAGAGATGGACTGATTCCAATGGGATGAAGTTCAATAAGGCCAAGTGCCGGGTCCTGCACTTTGGCCACAACAACCTAATGCAGTGCTACAGGCTGGGCACAGAGTGGCTGCAGAGCAGCCAGGTGGAAAGGGACCTGGGGGTACTAATTGACAGGAAGCTCAACATGAACCAACAGCATGCCCAGGTGGCCAAGAAGGCCAATGGGATCCTGTCCTGTATCAAAAATAGTGTGGCTAGCAGGATCAGGGAAGTGATCCTTCCCCTGTACTCTGTGTTGGTGAGGCCACACCAGAGTACTGTGTTCAGTTCTGGGCCCTTCAGTTCACGAAAGATATTGAGGTGCTGGAGCGGGTCCAGAGAAGTGCAACAAGGCTGGTGAAGGGACTGGAACATAAGTCCTACGGGGAGAGGCTGAGGGAGTTGGGGTTGTTAAGCCTGGAGAAGAGGAGGCTCATAGGTGACCTCATCACTGTCTAGAACTACCTGAAGGGAAGTTCTAGCCAGGTGGGGGTTGGTCTCTTCACCCAGGCAGTCAGCAATAGGACAAGAAGGCATGGGCTTAAACTCTGCCAGGGGAAATTTAAGTTGGATATCAGAAAAAAATTCTTTACAGAGAGAGTAATCAGACATTGGAATGGGCTGCCCAGAGAGGTGGTGGGTTCACCATCCCTGGAGGTTTTTCAACTGAGATTAGACGTGGCACTGAGTGCCATGATCTAGTAAATGGACTGGAGTTGGACCAAGAGTTGGACTGATGACCTCGGAGGTCTTTTCCAACCCAATCGATTCTGTGATTCTATGATTCTATGATCAGTGTGTTTAACACATCCTTGAGCTGCTGATCCTGATGCTACATTGAGAACAGAGATGGAGCACTGCAGACTTGTCCAAACAAAAACATTTAAATAACATATTTTACAGAGGCATCTTCTATCAAGTTATCTCAGGTTTGGGCCAAAAAAGAGAAGCTTGACTTTTCCTCTGCTTCTTCCTTTTGGAATGTAGAGCTGCAGTGGTTCGCTTGAAATTTGAAAGGACTATACTCTAGGTAAGAAACAGCTGTGAGACAAGATGCTCAGTGGTCAAGTCTGATATTGAAGTTGGATCCTGGGTAAGTAGGAGCCTAGATCAGAAATAATTCTAATTTGTGGGCAGACTAATCTTTATTTGCTGTGTTTTTCAATGAAGAGTGACTACTCTGGGTTCAAAGAAAGGTGAAAGGCAGAGATATTGTGTGGGCTGCAGACTGTGGCCCTGCTGCAAATACACATAGACTGAACAGAATTACAGAGCCTGAAGCATCAGTGTGGTACTGACAGACTGTGCCCTGCACACATAAGAGGTGATGACAGATGCCAGGAGATTGCCATCCCTCTTCATCCCCTTCAGGGACAGTTTTAGAAGCATATGAGGGAGGCAGGTGACTGTTGCAGTGCTGCACACCATTGTAGCTGCCTAGTTATAATGATGAGCCTCAGCATGGGTGTTTGAAAAAGGGTTGCTTATGAGCCCAAAAATTCTTCATCAGCTCTGTCTTGTCCAGTGAAACTGCATTCATACAACACTCCTTTCTTTTAGACCTCATTCTGTAAGGCATGCAGAACCCTTCATGCCTTCTGGCTTCCTTTAAGATATCACTTGTAAGGCTACTAGTGTCCAAATAAGAAAATGTAAGTGGAGTATGAGATTGGTGTGCTACGGCTAAGCTGCTCATTGATTTATCATATGATCTTGCTGTGCCTCAGCTTCTCCTGCTTTGTCCAGGCAGGCAAGACTGTTTCTTGCGATGTCTCTGTACAATATGCTCCTACGTTGTCCCTTTGGGGGTTCTTTCTGCCTCGTTGGTGCTGTCTGTTGTAGGGATGCAATCTGCAATGGTATGATGATTCTCCTAGTCCTGGAGTTTAGTCCATTTCCTAGGAGAAAATGTGCTCCCCGCCTTCCCTTACCACGTGGTCACTGAGATCCCCAGAGAAGGACACACAGAGACAACCCAGAGAGGGAGAAGAACAAAGAGGAAGTTTAGTCATGGTCAGGGGGTTTTATGGACTTTGGAGGGATTCAAACCCACCAATACGAGACAAGAGGGGAGTTTGGCTCTGGGCCAATGGGAGTAAGGGGATTTACATTCAATAGGAGAGGGGTTCATGTAACAGACAATCTTCCTCCAGACCCTGAGATAACAGGGTATTCTGGGAAGAAGAAGCAGTGACTTTGCAAAAAGACATTTTACCAGACATTGTGTACATTGAAACAACATTAAAAACATCAGTTGTTAAAGCATTATCAGTGGCTTGTTGATCTTCATCACAAATCCATTTCTGACAGGACTTTCTCCATGCTAGATATTGTGAATCAATTCCTAAACTAGGTTGAAATTAAAAATATTTATTAACAAGAACTAATGCTGTAAATTGGGGTGAAAAATGCTAGAGATGCTAGAAATAATTTGCAAGGCTGCATCTAGAGAGCATGAATATAGCATCTAGACTGCCTGGTGTACAGGCTCATCCTAGGCTTATCTGGACATATGACTACAAGGGTCTACTAAAAACACCCCAAGATTTATTTGGTACAAAGCACACAGGCTCAGGGAAAGAAAAAAAAAACACAGCAAAATCAAAAATGCCCATCAACCAAAAATCCTAAAGAATAAACAGTACAAAAGAAGAATAAAACACTGCAGTATTTTCAGCAGTTTTGTGTTCTGGAAAAGTGCAGGTGCTTCCTGAGCTGGATGCTAACCAGAAAATTTGTGTAGCTGGAGTTGCAGCTGAAAGGGAGTAGAAGAAATATGGAACGAGTTCCTCCTCATCTTGGTTTATCTCGTCAGCCGCAGAAACTCTTTTTGATGCATTTTGTCATATATTATTTTATCCAATATAAATCAATGAGGAATGAGGCATATACATGGACCAAGAAGTCTGTCCATTTAATCATCTCCTGGACACAGTCCCAGGTTGTGGACTAAATGGGATAAATGCAAGGAGGATGAAAGCTGCTGGGCGTATCTATTCAAAATTTAAGTATTTGTCTGTGGCTTGCTAATGTGAACAGAGTGGACTCAAGAACAGATAAATAATCACCATTTGCAGAGTTCAGAGGTCAGCTGTACACAACCCCCCAGAAGATTAATCGTCTTGGAGTAACTAATGTCTATCTACCAAGCTCTGAGAGTGAATAAGCAGCCTTGTATGAACACATTTATTTTTATTTATCAGTTTATTCTTGTTTGATTCTTGACTATAATTCTGTCAAGTTAAAAAGCAAGGAAGTAAAGATATTTTTAGATTGTTGGATTGTTTTTCTCCAACATAAAGTGGCTCTCAGTAAACGACCTCCTTTGTATCTTTTAAATGCAGCCATGAACCTTCCTGGTTAACTCTTCTCTAACACATGCATGTGCCCTGGAGAGAGATGGCATTAACCAGAGGAACTGCCAGGTCTGAAATGCAATGGGAGGAGCACATAGTATAATGAGGGTGCCAAGTTTTCTCAGAGAGTACTGGAAGTGCTGTTTGGTACTGCATAGACACAAACTGAATACATCATCTACACTGTCTCCTGTGCATGCATATGACTCACTTCATCCAGAGACACAATTAGGGTTTTTTGTCAGAGGCCACGTCTGCATCAGCAGGCAGTGCCCCTCAATGGAGCAATGATCTGTGAAGGAGTGAAGCAGTTGGTCCTGTATCATGGGTGGCAGTACCATGAATAAGACATAAGTACTGTATTTGAAATATGGGGAAGTAATTGTATTTTTAAATATAACACTCTTTCCTTTATAGCTAATTCAGGAAATACAACATTACCTACTACAAGTTGTGTTCATCTGCTTTCTGCAGCTGATAAACACCTTAAATAACTTGACTGGCAGCTACAAGAGAGCTTTGGTGTCAGGTATATGGTTAACCTGAGGTCTGTGAGAATATAACCGTTATTTTTGCTAAAATAAATATGTATCCTTTATCTACACAATTTCCTATTCCAAAACAAAAATTGGGAAAAAAGTTTTTTTACTTTTTTTTGTACACAATGACTCCATTCAAGTCATATGTAGAGGTCACTTCTCAAGCTGAATTTGGTTGTCTCAGGCACTTGGGGTTCTTTCCTGTCTATCTCCAAGAGTCAGTCTGTTGCCAGATCTTGGTGAGAAGTCTTCCATGGGGAAAATATATCAATGTCCTCTTGGGTGGAAATGTTCTAGCTTCTGTCCAGGTCATTAACTCTGGACTGTGTTCTTTCTTAGGTTCTTTATGAAAGAGACTGTCTTACATGAGTTCTTGTGATATTGAGAGATTGGATGTGATCCACTGGGTGACCTTAATGCCTGTGTTCTTGTATACAGAAATATCCTACACTCCTGATTGTACTTGAGTAGGCAGTGATCACAAAAACAACCTGAGTTGTTTTAGGACAGTTTGAGCTTTTCAGGCACTATGAGTGCTATGTTAGAGGACTACAGCCATGTTCTAATTTCAGTTAATATCCATGTTCCTAGTCTGTGCAAATAAACAAATGTAAAGAATAATTTATCCTTGTAGTCCAGCAGTTTTACCACTGGTGTTATTTCTCCACATATGTCTTCATTTCATATGCACTCAACTTTTCTGTTGGAAATTTTCATTTTGGTTTGTGGTCTCACTATTAGTATGCTATACAAAACGCTCTCCCTTCCCCAGCTATGGTTCCCCAGCCCTGCCCAAAAAAGCCAGATCCTGAAGATCAGTTTATAATCTGTTTCTGAAATAATTTGCTTTCCTGATTCAATTAGCAAGAATTCTCATATATTGGCAAAGAAATTTAATCATTGAAATGCATATTTAATCTCTGAGAATAAATGATCCAGATGCCATTCAAATTTTTCTCTAAACTCAACAGGATGATGATTAGGCTATTTGAACTGACAAGCTCCTTCTTCTTATCTTAAATTTGACCATAAAGTTCAGTTTTATGTGTTTTTTCAAGGCTACTTGACATAGGGGACGCTAATGATCAGAATTGGAGGAAGATCAGTTTCAGAAGACATTATGGGTTTAGCCAGGCCTAGATTTAGGCTTTAGTTTTAGAGTAGGCCTCAGATTATCAGCTGACTGGAGCTGGGTCAGGCCAGCTGACAGCTTCTGGCCAATGGTATTCCATACCATATTCCAACATCATCTCAAGTATAAATACACTAGAGTAGGAGGAGTTGTCTCAGTTCCTGATGGCTGTGGTGCTAAGTGGATGTGCTCTGTGCTGCTCTGCTGATTAGGTCCAGTATAACCTCACCACTATGTTATCTACAGGAAAGTAAAATGTTTATTGTAGTTTTCTCTACTTGGGTCTGTCCCTTGGGGGATTGAGTTCTCTTGGGTGATTTGTAGCTAGGATGGTGGGATTTGTGTTTGATGGGGAGTGGGAAGTTGTTTGTTATTTCTAACTTGTGTAGGTGTGTTTTATAGTGTAGTTTTCTTTTAATTTTCTCTTTTCTATATAAATATACAAACCTGTTTTAAGTTTTTTTCCTCTTCTTTCCCTTTCCTCAGCAGGGGTAAAAAGGCTTTGACTCTGTATTGGGCATTTCGCATTTTGACAGCTCAACCCAACACACCTTAACATCAAGAAATTCAAAGGTGATTAAACATATTCTCCTATTTGTATGACTGACTTCCATCAGAATTTCCCCAAATCTCTGAGGACCTAGACATGAGCATCTGGGCTTTGGTCAAGACTTCTTATTAAGGAGTAATCTGAGCTCTGTTATATCTTTTCCTGATTTGGCACACAGACCACTTCCTGCTAGCCCAGAACTCTCCTAAACTCTCTGCTTTAGTCTTTTTCATTTAAGAAGGGATAGAGGGAAGGAGGGGAGTGACTGATGTGATCAACTACCTGTAAAAATCATGACTATTTCCATTGGATGAAGTCCCTCACAACTTTTCCAAAACTCCTCTATGTATGAGTACACCATTCTTAGCACATTCAACTGTTCATGACAGAGCAAAAAAAGGTGTGAACACTTTGCTTTTGGAGTAACTTATTTACTCTACTGATAAATTCCTGAAATTCTGGTCTTGTGTTTTAAAAACGTGGCCCTCAGCTTGCAGGAATGACCATGAGGTTAAAGAAACAAGGGTTTTTAAGAAGTATATTTATATTTTAGATACCCAAGTAGAAAAGAACCCTCAATGGAATACAAATATAGTGAATTTACTGCATTTTCACTCCAATGTCCTAACCAGCTGTGGACTTTTATATCAGCTTTGGGATTTTTCAAGATACATCTTGCTTTTTAACAAGTCATTTGCAAAGAAAAAACAGTCAGACAATTTTTCCATCTCCCTTCTATTCTACTATTGTGTTAAAGTTTGAGGAATAAGCAAAAAGAAAGAAAATAAAGAAGGAAAAATGTGCCAGCTGGTTATTAATCTGTCTATTGCATGTTGCCAGCAAATGGGGAGTGACATAATTTTTTCTAATTTGATCACCAGTGCTTTCTTTTTGCAAAAAGTAGAATCAGAAAGGAAACCCCTCTGAACCTTGTCAACATCTTAGGGCTCCTCCAGGCTCTGGAGGAAGATCTGAAGGGTTCTGCTGCACTTCTGCCAAGCTGCTGAAGTGCAAAGGTTGCTCTGCTCTCCCTTGGGACTCATCTGTTTCCATCACATATTACAGATGAGGTAGAGGAGTCTTTCTGCTTCAGACAAGTGGCAGAAGGCCTGAGGAACAACAATGTCAAAAAAACCAAAACCCTGAAGCCCTCTTCAGAAACGGGTGCTCTGGTCCAGAGGCACACAAGGCAGGCAGGCTGTGTTATCATAGTGCATCTGGTGAAGGTCTGGCAGTGTGTTTATATGGGCCATGATGTCTGGCTTATTTGTCTTGGACACTTTCTGCTTCTTTCATTAAGGAAACACTTTTCTCTGTATGATTCTCCCACCCTTAAATACTCCTGTCAGCCTGTTCTCTCAGTGCCAGAGTCTGTGATTGCCAGTAGTGTCTAAATAGGGGTAGATTTAGCCCCAGTCTTGGGCAAAGCAGTCTTGCATGGATTAGAAATGCCTAGATATTTCCCAACTTAAAAAGTGGCAGAAAATGCTGAGGTTCTTCTCCCTTCTACTGAACACAAAAGACATTTTGGACTACACGGGTGTATATTAGTAAGTCTGTCTATTTTTTCCAGTATAAGTATTCCCACAGTAGGCATGAGCGTTGTGGGAGGTTTCCTGTCCCAAGCCTGAGACTTACAGATCATCTTCAAAATATAGAATAATACAAACATAGAACTGTTTAGGTTGGAAAAGACCTTTAAAATTATTCAGTCCAACAATTAACCCACCACTGCCAAGTCCAACATTAAACTATCTCCCTAAACCCCATATGTATGTATGTATGGCCAAACTTCACGAACGAAGATTTGAGAAGGGCTCTCCCCAGGTGGGGGTGTGCCTTTCGAGCCTGCACAGTGGATTTTTTAGGTGAGGCACAGCGTGCGCAGAACTGGCCCCACCGTTTAAGTCCCAAGGTCCATCTGCCATGACCGAGCAAGCTTGGACAGTGACAGTGAAGTCCTCAGGACTGACTACAGCACCTGAGGTGGTACTAACCAGGGCTGACCCTGCTGAGCATCCAAGATCTGACGGGATCGGATGGCAGGGAGGCATTTAACTGCCCGGTACGGTCTCCACTGACACTCGAATTCACGACCTTGTGATCAGAGTCCGGAGTGCTCACCATTACACCACGGGACCGCCCACCCCATATGTACACATCTTTTAAATACCTCCAGGGATGGTGACTCCACCACTGCACTGGGCAGCCTCTGCCAGTGCCTGATCACCCCTTCAGTGAAGACATTTTTCCTAATATCTAATGTAAATCTCCTCTGACACAACTTGAGACCATTTACTCTGATTTGGTCACTTGTTATCTGGGAGAAGAGACTGACCTTCACCTGGTGACAACTTCCTTTCAGGTAGTTGCTGAGTGATAAAGTCTCCCTTCAGCCTCTTTTCTCCAGACTCAACAACCCCAGCTCCTTCAACTGCTCCTCATAAGACTTGTGCTCCAGATCCTTCACCACCTTTGCTGCCCTTCTCTGGACCAACACCTCAATGTCCTTCTTGTAATTGAGGGGCCCAGAACTGCCTAGGATTCACAGTGTGGTCTCACCAGTGCCCAAAACAGGGGAACAATCACTGCCATGGTCCTGTATTGTTCTTTTTCTGAAGTTGTATTGCTTTCTCCATCCATGTCTTGTCAAACTCTGGATCTAGAGTTGTTGTTTCAATAAAATCTAGAGTTTCCCCTCACCCATGTGTGGAAGATCTAAACATAGATCTGTAACACCCTCACCAGAAATGGCTATTTTCCTGGAAGGACATATGCAGCAAGTCAAAAAGCTTGATGTGAGCTGCCAGCACGTGCATCAGATAGGACTGCAGAAGCAAAATGTGGTCATGAGTTGACAAAAATGTGTGTGGTCTTCAGGGTGTTTACATTCATATATGACCACATAAATCACAGGGCTACAAATGTCATGTGTTTTTGTTCTCAGTGCTTAGAAAAAGACACTGGATCAACTAATAAAACTTATTTTTAGTTTCAATAAACTTTATTCCCTTATTTATCATGTCCTGCAGCAAAATTTCTTGCTGTTTGAAAAAAAAAATCCACTGATTTATTCAAAAGAAGGTCAAAGGCTTTTTATGTGTCTTGAATCTCTTTTTTTTTTTTAAATACAGACAAAATGAGTAACTGCTTGCATTTCTAAGTTGTGCAAAACTTCTGGCTAGTAAAAGGCTGTGGATCGATTCACATCCATCAAAAATACCTATTAGATCCTCACTCAGAAAATAGTGTGAAAATACCCTGTTCCTCATTCCCTTATACCATATCCCTCCACTAAAATAATTGCTGATGAGATGTTTGCTTGAAATACATCTGAAACCAAAGAACAATGCTCTTGAAGAGTACTTTCATGTTTGTAATAAAAAGTCTTTTCTAAACTCACAAAATTACTTAAACATGCTCCAAACCTAGAGTATTCTCTATCCATTCTAAACGATGGGTTATTTATAACTTGTCTCTATATTTTTTCTATTAGATACCAATGCACTTGATTTATTGAACGTTTCATAAATTAGATACTACAAGTTACGAACTATAAAGATGCCCATGTTAGCCTTGATTATAGTTTCAAAATCTTTCATGGAATTTTTTCTCTCCCTTATCAACACAGTGGTTTGCGAATTGAAGAAACAGGACAAGATGGCTTGCTGAAGCCCAGCTCCCCACTACCTGCTCCCAGAACCAGTTACCTGCCTAAAAGCCTAACTAAAGGGATGGCTGATAGCTTTGCATTCCAACTTGATGGCTGGGGGAGGACTGGGGGAGGTGAAATGAGAGAAGAAAGATTCTTCCTGATGCTGGCCACACTTCACTCCTTGGTCTGTGTGGGTGCCAGCAGCCATTTGCTGGGTTGGTGGGAGCACTGGAAGGGGTTCTTTTTTTCCTGGCCTACCCCCTGCCTCTGTGTACCCTGTGCCATTTTTCAGAGGGAACAGTTGCTGCTTCCTGGATTTACTGCAGACTCCTCAAGAGGCCAACACCATCTGCAGAGGGGTTGCTGCCCCCTTCCCTGCCCCCTACAACACTTTTTTAGACAAAGGACAATAGGAGAAGGTCTTTGCATTGCCCATAGGAAAGGTTTCACTTGTCCCTGTGGCCACTATTCCCATGTGAGTCTTGGAGCCAGCATCTCTCCCTGGTCTTCATCTTGCCTCACCGGAGCCCAGGAGTGACTCATCGTGGCTGCTGCCTCCCGAGGTGTGGCATCACCTACTGCCGTTCATAAGTATAACTTCACCAAAGGGGCAGAGACAGGACTTGATTTATTTGAAAGTTTTGGTTATGGTGTCGGTGTTTCTTCTGTTCTGGTTGCATATCTATCTATCTATCTATCTATCTATCTATCTATCTATCTATCTACATTTGTAGTAAAGACCTGTTATCTTCTTCTATACATTTTCTGATTAAAGTCTCTTAGTTTCAAAGGTTGTGGTGGGTCTTGGGAAGAGGCCCCCTTCCTAGTCTAGATAGACATCTTAGTCTCTTCTAAACTGAGACAGCCTTGAAGAAGCCAGCTGGGATAGCAGCAGCAGTCTGGGTCTGACAGCACAGAGCTCATTGCAGCCTGAATTAGTTCTCCAAGAAACAAGAAAAATTATTTGAAGACTACAGATGTTTTGTTGTTGTGGTTTAAACTGGCAGGCAGCTGAACACTGCACAGATGTTCACTCAGTTTCCCCCAATAGCATGGCAGACAGAATCAGAAGAAAGGTAAAACTCTTGGGTTGAGATAAAAGACAGTTTAATAGCACAGAAAAGGAAGGGGAAATAATAGTACTAATAAAAGAAGATGCAAACAAGTGATACAAAATGCAATTGCTCCTTACTCACAGACTGATGCCCAGCCAGTCCCCAAGCAGCAGGCAACCACCCCCCAGGCAACTCCCTACAGTTTTATTGTTCATCATGATGCTGTATAGCATCAAATATCCCTTGAATCAGATGGGGTCACCTGTCCTGGCTATGTCCCCTCACAGCTGTTTGTGCACCCCTAGCACCCTTGCTGTTGAGGTGTATGAGAACAGAAAAGGCTTTGATGCTAAGAACTGGTTAGCAATAACTAAAATATGAGTGTGATAACAACACTATTCTGATCCCAAATCCAAAATACAGCACTGTACCATTTACTTGGAAGAAAAATAGCTCCATCCCCCCAAAAATCAGGACAGTTGTGTATCAATTCTAGTAACCAAAACTGAGCAGAGGCAACTGTGTTGTTGTCCACCATGTGAACATCTCTAAGGCAAAGGACAGTTCTGGGTTAGGAAAGTTTGCTTTATGATTCTTATGCTAAATCACTTTCATATCCTGAGAAAAACTGTGTCTTCATTCTTTTTTATAAAATATTGAACCCTTTTGCAATGATCATCAGCATAAGGAGCATTTTAATTGGTAGAAACCATTACTGCTTATTTTGTATGGTAAAGGTTTTGAAAGGATAGACCTAAGGTACACCTGCAATTGATGTGCCTCCTTTCCTGCATTCATTTAATATCCACTCTAAAAGTATAGGCTGAGAGTCAGAAGACAGCCCATGCCTGTTCTTGTCCTGCATGCCTGGCATTGCATGCTGCGAGTTTCTTTTCCCTACATAAAAGGGATTTGTGAAGATGAGGAAAGTAAAAGAATGGGAGGCAACAGTCACAAGAGAAAAATTCAAACTGGGCATAATGGAAAAGTTTTGCACCATGAGCATGGTTCAGCACCGGAACAGGTGACCCGAGAGTTCCATGCTTGGGGTTTGCAATGGTGTCCTGGATATCAGGTCCTGCAAGAGAGCTTGGAGGTTAGCTCTGCTCTGGGGAGGGCAGTGGCCTAGAGGAGCTCCTGAGGTCTCTTCTGACTAAATTTTGCTAAGAATTTAAAATAACAAAGTTGTAGAATCAGCTTAATTAGTAATTCGAAAATTATTAATGCTAAAATGTTCTGAAAATTGTAAATCCTATTTCGATGGGAGGCTCTTTCTTTATATCATAATCCTTCTAAATTCTCTACGAAGTTTAACTTCTAAGTTGTAGGAACCACGTACTATACTTTATGATGATATAGTGAAACCTTTGATGGAATGCAGATAGATAATGGGGCAGCAGCTGGCATGCTCTATTGGCCTTGACTAACTGCTGTGTTTGTGCTCAGACAGGTGGAAATTCCATGAAGTTCCTCAAATATTCAGGGCCAAAGACTGATGACAGAACTAACAGTGAGGCAACAACTTTTTTTAATCTGGCCCACAGAATGGTTTCAGTGGGGTTTTTGCCCCACACAGGGGGCCTGAAACAGGCTCAGCATAACACCGTAGTGTTCATCTCTTCACCACTAGTTTGAGTAAGTGGAAGCTGATGCAGGGTGAAGGAAGAGACAAACAGGTGTCTATCCTCTTGGGGAGGTTCTTTCTCTTGTATATTGGCTTTTCACATAGTTTTACCATGAGAAAACAGTGAGCACTCCTATGAATATGTTGCTATATATAAATAGCGTTTCTATAAACAATTGAAGTTGGGACTGGTGCTGTTTAACATCTTCACTTGCAACAGGGACAGGGCAAGTGAACTCAGGAACTTTGCTGATTACACCTGCTGTGTGGTGTGGTCAACATGTTCAAGGGAATGGATGCTATCCAGAGGGACCTAGACAGGCCTGAGAGGTGGACCTGTGTGAACCTCATGAAGTTCAACAAGGCCAAGTGCAAGGTGTTGCACCTGGATCAGGGCAATCCCAAATACAGATACAGACTGGACAGAGAACAGATTGAAACTAACCCTGAGGAGAAGGACTTGGGGGTGTTGGTGGATGATGTCTTAGGCTGAGCTGGCAAAACGACAACTGTCCAAGACAGAGTGAAAAGGGAAGAAGAGGGAGAGGAAAAAAAACCTCCAAACTAATTTTATGCTGAAACTAACTATATGTATTTTATACAGAAAAAATTAAGAGAAAACTACAATATAACACACACACAAGTTATATATATATAACAAGAAATAACTTCCAACTCCCCAATTAATACAAAGTGTATTACTCTAGATTTATAAGTACTCTAAAAGACACCCTGTGAGAAAGAGAAGGTATAACAACAAAATATTCTACTTCCCTGAACTCAAACAAAATGCAAGCAGCAGCAGCCGGAGCAGGGCCTAGCACAGTAGAGGAGCTGCAAGACGTTCTCCTCTTAGTTCAGCCATGATGGAACTGACCAAGCCACACTCACACACCGGCTCTTACCCCTTCTGAGATGATGTTGTAATATGGTATGGAATACAACGTTACTGGCTAGAAGAAGTGAGCTGTTAGCTAGTCCAGCCCAGCGCAAGTCAGCTGACAATTCCGGGCCTAGTCTGAACTTTAAAGCCTAATTTTTTGGCCTACTTGATTAAACCCATAACAGATGAGAAGCTCAACATGACCTGGCAATGTGCTTATGCAACCCAGAAAGGCAACCACATCCTGGACTACATCAAAAACAGTGCGGCCAGCAGGTCAAGGGAGGTTATTCTGCCCCTCTACTCTGCCCTCATGAGACCCCCCACCTGTGGTACTACATATGGCTCTGGGGCCCCCCAACATAAGAAATACACGGATCTGTTGGAATGAGTCCAGAGGAGACCACAGAGATGATCAGAGAGCTGGAACAACTCCTGTATGAAGACAGGCTGAGACAGCTAGGCCTGTTCAGCCCAGAGAAGACAAGGCTCCAAGGAGACCTTACAGCAGTCTTCCAGTACCTGGAAGGCCTGTAGTACCAAGCACCAAGGGCATGTGGTGATAGGAAAAAGGGGAATGACTTTGAACTGAAAGAAGGTAGATTTAGATTATATCATATGAAGAAATTCTTGACTCTGAAGCTGGTGACACAGTGCAAGAGGTTGCCAGAGAAGCTGTGGATGTCCCATCCCTGGTAATGTTCATGATCAGGTGGGACAGGGATATGAGCAACCTGGTCTAGTGGAAGGAGTCCCTGCCCAGGGCAGGAGGGTTGGAATTAGATGACCTTTAGGGTCCCTTCCAACCCAAACCTCTCCACGACTCTGTGATTTGATAGTGCAATACATCCTAGATGGCGTCTGGCACTTCTTGGAGCAAATTCCTTCGACCCCTTTCCTCAACGTGCATCCTCAGTATCTGGTGCAGTCACTGCGCGGAGCCGTTCCGGCGGCGCGGGGCGGGCGCGGGCGCGGGGCCGCTCTCGGTGCGGGGGAAGCGGGACGGGACGTTGCGGAGCCGCTCTCGGTGCGGCGGGAGCGGTGCGGAGGTTGCAGAGCCGCTCTCGGTGCGGGGGAGCGGTGCGGGAGGTTGCAGAGCCGCTCTCGGTGCGGCAGCAGCGGTGCGGAGGTTGCAGAGCCGCTCTCGGTGCGGGGGAGCGGTGCGGGAGGTTGCAGAGCCGCTCTCGGTGCGGAGCCACGGCGGGGCGCGGTTGCCTGCAGAACAGCGACGCGTCCATCCCCCGCCCGCCCCCTCCGAGGGGCTCACATGTGATCCCTTTTTTATTTTTTCTTCTTTATTGCTATGGAAACAGAGCAAAGCAAAGGGTAAATACACGGACAATGGCTAAAGACAATTTTAATTTTCATCCCCTCTTAAATGTCACAGGTTTTTAACGCGCCGCCCCTGTAACCGGAGCCGGCATCTGCAACCCGTCGGGCGAGCTGGTTCCCGAAGCTCGAGGAATACAAGTCCCTCATTATTGCCAAGTGGGATCAGAGCACGTAGGTCTGTTTAGACACTGCGATGCATTGTAAGAGGGCTCTGTCAGAGACAGCCATAAAGGCCTCCTTTTTCCGTCCTGTTAAAAAAGAGCAGCTGTATTCTTCTAATGTAGACCCTGCCGAACGCTGCCTGTCTCTACAGTTCAGGGGCTCTGGGTCAGTGTGGAAAACTAAAGTTAATTTCACAGTCTGAAAAGGGTTTCCTAATGCAAACTGGTGCTTTGGATGGGAGCTGCGCTCACCCCTATGCACGTGGCTCTGGAGAACTGCGGGGGAGAATGTTTCTGACACTGTGTATTGCCTCTCTGACAAATACTGTAGCAGCTCTGAACTAGCTTTGCAGTATAATCCTGAGCAGTCATAGATTAGGGAATTTCAGGCTATTAATTACCTGTTAATGGCCATTCCAAATACCTTTGACATTAAACTAAGACCATAACCACTGCTTGTTAAACAGGAGAGATAAGCTGTTTTACCATGCCAGCACTCCCTAATTTTGTATCTGGGGCTCAGCTGAGTTTTCCCTCTTCAAAGCCAGTGACAAAGTGCTCGATCAGTGATACAAATAAACAGGACTGAATTGGTTATTTTATAGGTACATCAGTGCCTCATTAATCGCTGAGTGTTACAGATGTGAACAGGGTGCTCTAAACTGTTTGCCAGCTGGTTCTTGGAAATGAGACTTCCTGGATGACTTTCCTATTGAGATATGCTGCCCCTCCTTGTAAATCCCTTGGTGGTTCCTGGTTCTCAGGAAGATCAAACTTCCCCTTCACTTGCAGGATCATTCCTAGAATTGTCACTAGAGTTGCTAGAAGAGCTCCGGTCGGGCGGCTGGAAGATGTTGATTGCTCTGTGCAATTTCCCAGCACGAGCCTGCTCATGACACACACAGCATCCAGAAACGTGAGCCACACTGTTTGTGACAGGGCAAACCCCAGGAGCACGTGGACTGCTCTGCAGCATCTGGAGCCAGGGCTGATGTTTCCTGAAAGGACAGATTGGCTTTGCCTCAGGCTGGAAGTCAGAGTTCTGCTGAATTGCTGTTAATTGTCTTAATTGCAGCAGCCTCTCCTTGGCACTGCTTTACTTGGAAACCTGTGTGTGCTCATAGAAAAATCTTGGGATGTGAAGGATGAATCTTCTGGTTGGATTTGAGAAGGGGGAGGAAGAGGACAGGAGGGACTGATCAGCTGAATTCCTTTCGGCCAGAGTCACTTCTGCAGCATTCCAGTACCACAGTGCTGTGTTCCACAGACGTTCTTGCTGCTAGTTAGATATTTCACATACATGTGAAGTAAGACAGAAGGATTGGGTGAAAAAACAACAACCCATATGCGATTGTATATCAAGAATCAAGCTTGTACTGACATGGAGAGGAACTAGATGCTTTAAGAAGTCATGTTGTTTTCAAACCCTTATGGTTCTGTATTCATTTTACATAGCAAATCTGACGCTTTGCTTTGTGTTAACATTCCTTGCACGCTGTATTTATGAGAATGCAAGTGGCACACCTGACTATTACTTATCATAAAACACAACAGTTTTACCAAGTGCCTTCTTTGTTTATGGTTTCCTTGTTTGGAAAACGTACAATTATTAGCAGATATCCCCAGAAGGAAAAATCATATAGAAAGTTTCTGCAAAAAAAGGTTCTGATCAGTTCTTCAGCACTATGTTGTGAGGTGACTTTTTTTTCCCACACAGACTCACTTATGTGAAAAAAATCAAAGGATATTTTGCTATCAAGGTATAACAATTTCTCACCAGGATTTTAGGAGAACATCCAGAAGCCACGTTTGCAATTAAAATTAGTAAGAATCACAATAGTTTTAATACTTCAGTATAGAATCAGAATTCTTTATTGTAGTCTCTGTATGTTTTTGTGTTGTGTTTGTTTTTCCAGAAAATCATATTACAGTGTTTATTATGAATTTTTAAAAAGCTCAAAACAAACCTAGCATTGCTCTCCTGTTTCTATACAAGGTTGAATGCCTGATTAAATACCAGATGAACTCAGCTGTTTCAAAGCATTTTGATCCACTCTTGACCAAGATACTCACATCTTCACTGCATATACTGAATGAATGCAAAAGTTGAATTTAACAGGGTCAGACTGTTGTTTCACTATCCCTCAGGGAATCTCTGTCTAATTGTGTATGTACCATGACAGCAGGCTCTTCAGATATTTGTTTAGATCTCTCATATGAAATTCTTGGTCTCTTTCTCTGTCAAACAAATTTCTGATTTCAGGGCATAAAAATATATGTCTGTAGATTAAATCCTGTTTTTCTGGTGAAAGAAACCATGAATATACCTCAGAAAAATTTTGGCAAGTAATTGAAATCTTTCAAATAAGGAACTGAATTAAGCAAAATCCCTTGCTAACATGAACTGAACTCTCTGGAGGTCAGTAGAACAAGGACTTCCTGCAGCAGAGGCTTTGTGCAGTGCTCTCAACAGCTCTGAAAATTCATTCAGACAAAGGAAAAGGGTCTTTCCTGGAAGTGCTTCTCACTCTTCAGCTCCTTACTTTTATCAGGAGCTCTGGTAACATGGAAACTTAAAACTGGTGGAAGCAGAACACATGTACCTGAATGGGCTTTATTAGACCCCCTATCTCTACAGTGTCACACCAGCCACCTCTTGGACCACAGAATCAGATTTGATGAATTAAAACAAACAAACAAAAAAATGCATATCCCTCAGTTTGATTTGGTTTAGACCTCTGGAAGACATTTGACCATCATGGACATATTCACCTTGCAATATTTCTCTTAGCCTAGTCATTGCCATATCAGCATCACATTGTCTCATTTGTAAAGTTGTGTTGTAGTGCCTAACAACTTTCATTTATTTCCACATATTTTTCCATACCCTTAATTCTTCTAGGTTATTCTGAAATGCCCTTTTGATTACTCAAGACAAGCAATTCACCTTAGCTGTACTCCATCTACTCCATCTCCATTCCATATTTCTAGATATATTTTTCTTACTGAAAGACTACATCCTAATGAATTACCATGCATTTTCAGCAAGGCAGTGCTATCTGTCTGGAGTTTACCCCCTGTTTCTTTAGGAATACAGGGCTTTAAGGACACTGTTGCTTTAACATGTTTTCGCCTTCTCTGGCACTTCCCAAGCAATTAGGTTTGTGAAGAGCTTTTTGTTTTTGATTTACTCATTTTGTTTTCATCACCGTGTATTTTGGACTTCATTGATACAACAAGTTAAAACTGATGATTCCTCCAGTACCCTGTCAGTTTGTTTCCAAAAATTTGTCTGTCTCTACAAAGTAATTATTTTTTGCTAGCATCCATCTACCGTTGCTAGTTTACAGAATGACTTGATGTCTCTTTCTCTCAGTGTGGGGGCTTTTGAATGCTTGCCATTGTAAGATTTTTGTGGTTTTTGGTTGTTGCTTTTTTGCCTTTCATCTGGTACAGCATCCTCACAAACCTCCGACATCTCGTGCTCCCCAAATCCCACCACTCTTGTGTTTCCTGCTTTTGCAAATTTTGGCTTTATAAATGGCAATTTCCCAGATTGTTTTTGTCACTTTTGATATTTTCTTATGTAGAGGATAATATCAACTACCAAGAAAAGTATATGACAAATTGAAATCAGCATCCTCTCAGAGATTGTCACAGATAATGGGCAAATAGGCTTTGGCATTGGTCCCTTTGATTACCTCGTCCAAAAGGCTTTAAGAACTGTGTGTACCATAAATAAAGCATTCCGTTTTAAGGACCCAACTGGTGTCAGTTGCCATAATTTCTAGTTTTCAGTTACAAAAACCTGCTACCAGATCTATATAGATATATAGATGTATATAGATATATAGATGTATGTATGTATGTATGTGTGTGTGTATATATATATGCGCCTTCATAGATACAATATATATATAGATGAAGAAGCAAATAGTTCATCTCTTGCTGCAGCGACCCATCTTTTCCCACTTTACAAAGCTCCCCCATAACAACTGCAAACTGTTGACTGCAGAAAGGTGGAACCCCTCATTTCAGAACTATTTGGTAAGGCTTTTTGTGCACAGCCCTGTTGGATTCATTCTTCTGCTCACTGAAATTTTAAGTCCCTCAGTGTCTGTAATTCTGAAGTACAAGCAGGCTCAGCCATGTATGATGACACATAGACTGAATATTAATGAGTATTTTGTTCAGGCTGAAGTGAACTGTGGCTGCTTTGCCATGTGCATCTGTCACACTGCACTGGAGGCAGTTTGCTTTCAAGCTCATTGATAAAATGACAGTCATCTCTTAAGAGCTACATCTATATAAAAAAATTAACCAATGCCAGAAAAAACTCCCAGGCACTGGAGGTTGACTGTCTGTACAACTAAATTCAACATTTAATTCACTAGGATGAACACAGTGGCTCTGACAGCCCAACCCTGGTAGTCCTGCCACCTCTGACTTAACCTCTACTCATCCTCCCTCAGCCCCTTTGTCAGACGTGGCTGCTCTTCAGCAGGGCACCCAGCTGTCAGTTTAGCACAGCTCCTCACATCCTCTCTGCAGCTCCCCCACCTTTTGTTAATCAGATAAGCAGAAATTTTACATCCATCCTGCTGAAAGTAGCCTGCTGGTTTCAGAGGGAGCAGGATGTTGCCACAACAGTTTGATTATTCATGTAATATTTTTATTTTTTAACAAAGGTGTTTATTTTTCAAACAAAGACCATTGGGTAAGCCATGGCAACCAGAGTGTCTGTGTAGCCAGAAAACACTTAATATGTGGGTGGGCGGTTTGGATGGCCTTGAATATGTAATTAAATTTGTTTTTCCTCTCAGTTCCCTGTGGTGTGTTATTTTTTCATATTTAAAAATTATCCTTCTTGAAGACAACTGATTTTTATTATTAAAAGGACAGCTTAAATACATTTAGCAAAAGCAAGTATCATTCCTTTCATGTCTCAATCTTTTTACCAATTAAACAAGTCTTTTAGTGTCTATGATCAACTTCCTATGGCCAAAATGTTTCTATAAACAATTTCTAAAGATCTAGAGAGGCTTTGTACTGTTAATGGAATAAGCTCTACATTTCCTGATCCTTAAAACGTTCAGCCTTAGCTTGTATGTTTTATACTGCCTCACTAAAACTGGGGATTTGGAGTGTTTCTCCAGATGTAGAAAAAGAAGCTCCTGCATGCTGCTTCTTGTACAGGTAAAAGGGAACAGCACATAAATAAGGGATCCATATCGCAATAAGTTGAACTTCTGCAGTCCCTGTGAGATGCACCAGTACTTTTGAACCATGGTTCATCAGCACAAGTGGAGCCCTGTCAGTTTTGACAGTGACAGCCCAGTGGCCTCTGTGGGAATACAAAGTCTGTAAAATTGTGTGGGTGAGCCAAGACAGACAGGTGAAAATTCTCAAAGAATGAGTGTGATAAGGACAATTTGGGATGAGGATTAAACTCACAAATGTAGAACTGGAGTAACTGGCAATGAAAGCAGTATAGCAGAGTGAGTTTGGAGATTATGATAGAGCTAAAATTAAATAAGAATATAAAATGTCATTTGCTTGTGAATCAACACCTTCATTGTTCCAACTGTTTCTCTCTGTTCCCTAGGTTTCATTAGAATCATAAAATCACAGAATGTTTTTTGAGAAGGGACCTTCGAAGGTCTTCTAGTGTACCCCCACTGTGCCATGGGCAGGGACACCTTGCTCTACACCAGGTTGCTTAAAGCCCCATCCAGCCTGGCCTTGGACACTTCCAATCATGGGCCCCCCACGACTTCCCTGAACAACCTTTTCCAGTGCCTCACCACCCCCACAATAAAGAATTTCTTCATATCCAACCAAAACCTACCACCTTTCATTTTAAAATCATTATTCCTTGTCCTGTCACAACAGGCCTTGGTAAATGTTTATCTCTGTCTTTCATATAAGCCGCTTTTATACACTGAAAGTTTGCAATGAGGTCTCCACAGCGCCCTCTCTTCTCCAGGCTGAACAACCCAAGTCCCTCAGCCTTTCTTCATCAGGGAGGTGTTTCAGGAGTGTCAGGAGTGTCATTGCAAGGTTTAGATTGTGTGGTTAAGCTGGTGAAGGTCAAGCCTTGTGGCTGGGTGATAAGGAATACAGAACACATATATGGAAAGTCTGAAGGAACTGGGTACCTAAAAAAAGAAGGTTGAGGACGACATGGCATGCTTCTTGTATGTCAATTATTGCCATAGAGATGACAGGAAACCATTGTACTCCATGCAGGGGAGAGAATAAGTCTGTTCATAACTGAAAGTTTTATACTGGACAAAGAAAAAACCCTTAAATCCATAAGGGCTCTGAAAAAATGGCTGGCAAGTTATGTGTGAAAAGCCTTTTACTGAATGTTTTCAAGAAGAGGCAGATGACCCTCTACTGAGGAGGATTTAGTCTGCTTGATCCTGCCTCTGTGCAGGTTATTTGACTAGAGGTTTTGGTCTGTGTTTCTTTTTAGCCACTAAGTTCTGTAATGTACCTGCTCCATGGACAATCTGGGATAAATTAGTGTTGAATCCAAACAATCAGGCTCAGACTGGTACTCATGTCTAGGTGAAACAACCCAAATATGAAGGCGGATATTCAACTAAGAAGCTACTATTAAAAAGGACTATAAAGAAATGGCTGGAGTTTGAGACAGTCAATTTACTGTGGGAAACCATGAAGGAAAAGTTATTTTTAACTCTCCTGTTGACTTTTCTATGGCAGTTGATCTGTTGATTTATTGAAACACATTTGTAATGATTTCATTAATATACACACGACATGATGAAAAATGCTGTGTTTAATGAGTTTTATGTGATTCCTAACAAACTGCAGACAGTGAAAGCCTGATGGCACATTTAAATTCTACAAACAAGAAAAATTTTAATTTTAAAAGCAGGAAACTAAATTCTGAGAAGTGTTCCCTCTTTAATTTGCTATTAAATCCAGAGAGACATGGTCATTTTAAAATTTTAAAAGGTTCTCTAATTAAATGTGAGTCTATTGTAGTCAATACTACAAGAAACTGAACGTCAGTTATGATAAAAAAAAATCCAACTATCTGGAATCTGTTGTTCACTGTCTCTTGGTCTTTGCCAAGCATACTTTGCTTTTACATGGTTCTTCTGTTTGGTTGAAATTACATCTCACATTACCAAGTAATATTACAACAGAAAGGAATAAAATCAGCAAATGCAATGTTCTCTTTCTGAAATGTCATATTACGCCATAAGAGGCATATTATTTAAATTCTAAAAGCTAGTTACAGTTCTTTAAAAAACAACATTAGTTTTTTCTTTGCACTCAAGAGTCTTTCCCGATTCTGGTTCAAGCTCTAAGCCTACACAACTAATTCAGCTAATCACACAGCCATTTGCTCATCTCCATTAAAATGGCTCAATACTCAGATAAAAATAGATACTAATACAAAATAGATACAAACCCTTTTAAGGTTTTGAGGTTTTTTTTCTTTACATGCCTAACAGTAGGCTTTTGAACTTTTCCAAAGAGGGAGCTTAAATCTCCAATGACTAGCTTACTATAGCTTTAATTCAAATCTGAATCTCCCATTAAGGTCATCTTTGTAGTGGTTTGAAGTTTTCCTTTTCGTTAACCTCTGCATTGAACTGAATATTCCTCAGATTCCCTAATTAGTTACAGTTGGAGCTTTAGAGAGTTTTAAGACTTTCCTCTTTGAGCTAGGAAGAAAAAGGTTCAAACAATAGTCAGGAAACCCTAAAACCTCTTATCTCTCAGCAGTTCGATTAGACAAGAAGAGTACTGTCTTGATGGATTGAAAGTGCTCTCTACCAGATAAGAACAGGAAAGATAAGAACAGTAGATGTCTTTTTTTTTTTTGTTAAGAAAAGATTGCTTTCCTTTTAAGCACTATCTTTTCTTCATTTACACATTGCAGGATAAACAGAATGTGTTTGCATTTAATGTTTATGCTCACACATTCATCGTGCCTCAATTTTTTAACAGATAGAATAATATAAGATTAAATAATTGTCAAGGCAACCAAAGCTTACCAAGTGCCTTATTATATGTTGTGCAGCTGCAGTGATGCTGGAAAAGGACACAGAAGAGGTGATACTATGAAAATAAGAAAAAAAAATAATTTGTTCAATGTATTCACATTTAGATAGCATTAAAAAGGTATAAATAGGTGTGAGAAAGACACTGCTTGCCCTGGAAAGACAGTAAAGATTTTGTTTACTTTTCTCCATTCAGTGGGTCGGTTGTTGCTTTTCTACCAGTTGCTTTCCATTAATCACTCTGGTTCTAAAAAGCCTTAGAAGGAAATTGTTTACAGATATTTTCCTTTGCTTTCACAGAAATATGAAACCATTTTCAATCAGCTTCCTCCAGTTCTGCATTTGTGGCTGAGCCATTTCCCCATTCAAGTCAATCAGGACATAGCCATTGACTTAAACTGGAGCAGATGAAGTTCTTTACTTAGCAGTGGCTTAAGAGTCAGAAAGATAAATGTTCTCTATAAGCAAAAGCATATTTTAATAGTTTAGGTTTTTTTCTAGTTAATTTAACTTTGTCTCCCGTTGTCAATATAGAGGAAAAGACCTCACAGCACTCCTTTTAAGGAGCCTTAGGGCTTCATTTGTTTTCAGGTACACTTTGGACACTGCATTAAACAGTTCCACACAGAACTTTTCTAAGACCTCATAGCCATAACCCGATGTATGTGATTTAAGAGGCAAAAACCTTCTGATACAGCATATAATGCTTTTAGCTGTATGGGGAATATTTTTTTCTGCTCATTGTTTAAGAGCTACTCTCTGGAGATCTTTAGCAGATTTATGGGAATCTATTTATCATTACATGATGTTAATTCAGACGTTTTCTTGAGTTTAAATACTTCTTGCCTCTACATTTATAATTGCAGAAATTTATGATGCTGTGAACTTCAGAAACTCAGGCAATCTAGTGCAGATTATGCTTGGGCCAAAGTAGCAGATTGTAACCATCATTTCTAGTAGCTTTCCTATAACTTTACACAAACTTACTGAAACAGCTGAGATGGCCTGTGTTCCATATTATCAAAACTATTTACACATGAATTCAGTAAACTTGAAAACTCAGGGAGATTTAGAGGAAATTGACTATACTCTTAAGTTTGATTCTGCAATCACATCTTAATTACATTTCATTCATCAGCTACTGCTGGCCTGTGATGGATCCTGCTGAGAAGTTGGTTCACATGTATGTGTCTCTTTCATTGCAAAGAATAAAGAAAGCCTAAAAACTTTTCAGGGGAAATCTGGCTCCACTGGGAGAGTCAGAGGAAGTCAATGGCAAGAATCCCACATGCTTCAGCAGAGTGAAGTCTTTGGGCTGTGATCCTGTCCACAGGCAGTTATAACAAAATGGGAAAAATGCTTTGGCTAACGAGAGATGGGGAAGAGGTAGCTGGAGAAGATTTCTGGAAGGTGGTGGAGGAGAAGTGGCAGTAATGAGGATGAAGAGGCAGAAGAGCTAAAGAGAAGGAGGTAGAGAATGGAGGGGGATAAAATAGGGGATGCTGCTTTTCAGATCAAAGAAAAGAGTGTGTTTTAAATTGGTTCCTTCAAGAGAATTACTGTGATGTGATGGGTGAACAGAAGGGGTAAAAGCCTTCAGAAAGACAACAGACATCAAAGACCTTACTCTGTATTTAGGTCCAAATCAGCCTTCCAGAACAGCTCATCTCACCTCTGGCCTGCTCCTGAAGGAACACTTTACTCCGTAACTTTCACAGCTGGACTGGGATTGCATCACAAAGTAGATGAACAGAAAAGGACAACTCATAGGACAGTGCCTGCAGGCCTCTCTTCCTGAGGATGCCACAACCATTGTCCACAACGTTCATCATGTCCTGTGACCCAAATGTTGGCTTCTCATATACAGAGGTGAGAGAAGAGGACCCACATGTCTGCAAAACAAAAAGCACCTGAAATAGATGCGTGTCTGAATATATGAGAGAAGAGGTGCTTCTCTGCAGGCTACTGTGAAGCTTCTTACAACAGCAACAAATACCACAGCACTGCACTGGTCTTTGAAACCAGATATTTAGGCTATAAGTGTCCCACTGAGTGACATGAACTTGGGACTGTCCTTGGTCATTGAGGCCAGCTGGTGTGCAATGGCTTGCACATGTACTTTTCTATCTTCCAAAACCTACATACAAGCTTAAAAAAGACAGACAAAGAGATTCTTCTGACTCTCAAAGCAAAACGAGATATGCACCCAGATCTGGTCAGCAGGACTCCCAGGCATGTGCTAGTTCCTCCAATTGTTTCTCATCTTGGAAAAAACTAGTTAATCAGGTCAAACCTTGTCACAAGCAAGTCTTCTGGTTGAACAGCACAAATAGTTGAATCACTATGATTTAGAACACTGGTGCTATTTAACTCAGCATTATAGAAACATTAATGCTGTTTTTCTATGAGTTATTGATTCACTCTGAAAAGGATCGTTCACAGGTAATGTTAAGTACTGGTTACTTTAGTGGTAATAGGAGTCTGGGCATCTTTTTCTATTTCAGATCCCAAAGGGCATAGAGGGAATCTTATTAGTCAAGTTCTCCAAGTCTGGACCACTTTGCAGGATCCAAGGCTGGAGAGCTCCCTGCAGATACACTCTTTATTGAAATCACCAGAAGGAACATACTCTTGGTTCTGTGTGTGTGTAATATTAAACCTGCGCACTCACCACCTCAAAAGGTGACTTCAGGAACACAAAGATGCCCCATTTCTTCCATAGGGTGCCAGAGAAATCCTTGGTTTAGCGTAGCCCTGTGCTCACAGCTGGAAAGCTGGCAATTGCCTTCCTTCCTTGGCTGCTATCCCACACTGAGTCAGAAGAGGGGACTAAGAAATAACCACTTCACATGCACTCCTGTTTCTGCCTTTCCATTCACAAATGTAAAAACATCCTTGATTTTTTCTGACAAAAATGTAAACAAGGAGACTAGCTGTCCCAGGGGATCTGTAATAGGATATAGAGCCTTTCACCTCTGTCTCATGAACACAATATCATACCCCTCTGATGCAGGTTTTGTGGCTTGTGAGGAGAGAGCTTGTGGTCTGAGCCCCAGTGTCATGTGTCTGCATCAGGAAGCTACATGATTTGAGACTGATTAGCCTCTTTGTCGGCAGCCCCCACGTTGGGGATGATGATGAACTGGTACCTCCTGTGCAGAGATAAGACATGCTGATTGTACAAGGGAAACTGGTCTTGGTGACGCTGATCTTGCATTTGTCCCCTGACTAGTAGCCAGTCTTTAGACATCTCTTGGAAAGCTAATCACAAGCATGAATTTAGTTACAAGACTGTAATGAAAGACAGCACTGTAAATCATACATATGCATTTTTGTTGACTCAGATAAGCAATGCTTATCTGGCCATGTTATTTAGATGAGTAAAAGGAGGTTTAATGAAATGGATGCTAAAATCTGTCATTGCATCACCTGGCTGTGAATAATCCTTCACTGCCTCTGACTGCAGCACCTGCAGACCTGAGGGACCTGGAGACTGCAGCACCTGGAGAGCTGCCAGTCTCTGCACCCAGGTGAGGGAATCAAACCTGCCTTGTGCTCATGTCTGTCGGACAGAAAGGATGTGTGTCTACCCTCTGCAAACAGAGGGGCCAACCCCTTTCGCGTTGCACAGTAGAAATACCTCCAGCCACAGCACTTCTGTTCTTAGGGCTCTGAGGCTTAATGTATTTGTCGAGGGAAATCCACAAACTCAGCAAATATCAGTAGTTTAGGTGGAAGCCCTTCGTTTTCAACTGTTAAGTACATAAATAATATCTGCAAATGCTTCTCTTTGTGTTATTCTGTTAAAAAAAAGTCCTCACATTCTTGTTGATGCACCAGTGTCTGTGAATACTTGAGTTCTGCCCTGCTTTCAAACTGCTTCTGCCTGGTGCAACTGCATTTTGTTGGATTCTGGGGTGATGTACAAGTAAATCTAAATTTAAACTCGATGTGTGACTGGCCACTTATACGTGGGCTTATCCACACCGAGCTCTTAGGGCCCCTTAACATAGGCAAATGCATTAAAATAGGGCCTGGTGTATTTCTGTGGGCACTTGTCACTAATAATAAGGGTCTCTCTACCTCCAAACAACCAAATAGAAAAGAATTGTAACAGAAGATACTTAGAGACAAATTTTACATTATCTGTAGAGGTGGGTCAGGCTATTGCACCCT
Organism: Pithys albifrons albifrons; assembly: GCF_047495875.1. NCBI lineage: Eukaryota > Metazoa > Chordata > Aves > Passeriformes > Thamnophilidae > Pithys > Pithys albifrons. Next base: position 41,077,721 of record NC_092461.1, on the reverse strand, counting down.
CTTTGCTACTCAGCTCTGCTCTTCTGTGAGACACTGCTGCCTTGAAGACAAAATCCTCAGCTACTTCAGCAGAGGATCCAACCACCTCCTCCAGAAGTTCAAACTGAGCTTTCAGGGTTGAATGAGCTGTTGGGGAGAATGGAATAATCTTGAGTTATATAATCTGTTTACTAAATGAATTTATCTAGACCCTGAATTTATCAGGAACCCAAAGAAAAACTGTGCTAAGAAGAAAGAAAAAAGAGCCTGACTATTCTAAGTCTAGGATTGCAGCTCCTCTGTAGATCCAATTCCAAGACCACATCTTGTTATTCCCCTCCCTTTTCCCCTGGTCACAGCAAGCGTTTGCCCTCAGTTTTCTAAAAAGTCATGTCTTTCATTATGTTGAATGCAAGGAGACAGCGAAGACGACTCAGTAGTGGGCAAAATAACATGAAGTAAGCAAGACCTTTCATCAAGCCCAGAAAGAGGTGGGTAATAAGTGATTGCCACAGGAGTATTCAGATTGTGGGTTGTCAGGCACAGGACATAGCTGTTTTCTGCGTTTGGTGGTGGGAGTGAGCACTGGGGGGATGTGTTATATGATTGCTGATGAACCAAATGCACCAATAAAAGTCAGCTAATCATCCCATCATATAAGCTGATTCAACCAAATTCCTCTGAAACTTTGAAACGATGCAGCTCAAGAATCTTGGAGAGCACCAACATTCTCTCTGGAGGGTTTACAAATTCTGGTTTTCCTGGTCTGATTGAAGAAGACAACCAAGAACACTGCGAGAAGAACACCCACTGGGCTGCCAGCTGCTTGACTGGGAACACAGGATGTCAGAACCTCTTAAAAATCCCAGTCGTCTAGAGATTTCTATCTCATTTTTTTTAGATAAGTCATTCAAGTCAATTCAGTTCCTGACAATCTGATTCTCTTAATAACCCTAACATTCATTGCCCTCACATTTATTTAGTCTGAGCTCTTTCTTACTGCTTTTCTGCCCACACTGTAGACTTCAGGAACTTGATTTAAACAAATAAAATAAACATTTATGGATAACTTAATTATGGTAAAATCCCCTGAGTTCTTGATATTTTTGGGGAAAGAAAAAAGACCAGAAGGATCAGATCTGAGAAAGTTTTTAAGAAACCAAGTCCAAGAATGCAAATTTCAGTGGTCACTTATGCATGGCACTCTGGGAAATAACCTCCTCTCATTGTAGACTCTGAGATTCTGTGTTTTTGTTTGCATCAGGGCATATGTCCCACTGAAAAGCAGAGGGGACCTTACCTAGGGAGATGGTTTAGGTACTTTCTTGTAGAAAAAGCCATGGATTTGAGTTCCTACAACTTAAACTACTTAATGGATCAGTGGCCTATTGGCATAGCTGTGATACAAAAGATGGATGTAACACCAAGGTTGGAAATTTCCTTGTCATGATCTTTCAGACTTGGTGAGAGAACCACCTGACCTGGTTCAGGGGCCAGCCTTGAAAGGTTGAGGATTCAATCATGCTTTTTGCAGTGTTTCACAGTAGTCATATATAGATGCTGGTTGAACCTCACCAGGCTGAAGTGCCTCTGTATTCAAGGGAAGTGGTTTAAGATGTTAGGGTTCTCTGCCACTACTGCTCCTCCTTTAAGGCACTGCTTAATGTCCAAAGCAAAGCTAGAAAAATGTTGTCTTCACAGATGTCAGCAGTTTCAGTGAAAATTGTTTAATTTCTTTGAACGTGCCTTTCCGTTACAGGAGTTGGTTGTTATTCCCACGAGTGTTGTAAAATGGAGGACTCAAACTTCAATAGCTGGATTTGTTAACCTGTTATTATCTGTTTAACTGTCTCCTGGTCTCTTCAAGTTTAGACTCTGAGAGCCTCATGTCTAAACTTAATGATGTAATTCCTATTTTGCTACTCCCTACAGCAAGATTACATAATTCCAAAGGATTCCTTAATATATCATCAAGATATCATCATCAAAAATTTCCACACAGAAAACAAGATAAGCACCATCCATCTCTAAATTACTTGGAAATGCTAGAAGAGGAGATAAAAATATTCTCCCTCACACACAAATCTGGCTGATCTTAGCTTTGTTTAGCTCCAGTGAGAAAGTTTCCCCTGTGTTTCTTTACCTGCCTTTTTAGTGGATGCCATCAATAACTCAAAGTAAAGACTGAAATCCGGTCACTGCAACCAACAAGGAACAGTGTCTGGCAAATCAGTAACAAATGGCTGAATTTCGGGCTCACAACCATGAGAACAGAATATCCTCCATAAACAGAGAGGTTATACATACAAATCTGTAACTCTGCAGGACAGATTTTCTCTTGTACAGCTTGTCGTTAGTGTTACACTAGTCGTGACCTCCTGGTGCTCTTTAGGAGATGTGAAGGTTCACTTTATCAAGGCATTCAGAAGTTTTGGAGGTGCTAATTGATTGCCCAAGCACTGAATTGCTTTGAACCCTGTATGTCTTTGCCACCTTCATCTCCAATTTGTTAACACAGCTGAAGAAATTCATATGCAGGAACTCACTTCATCCCAGAATTCTTTAAAATCTAATCCCCACCTCTGAATGTCCAGTTAGACGAATCTAAAACAATTAGGCAATGAGCAGTTAAAGAAACAAAAGCTGCAAATCTTTGGAAAGGCAATGTTAACTGCTGTATTTATGTGGCACACACTGATTTATTAGGATATACAGTGATGATAAGATAAAAGTGCAATGAGCCTGGTGGAGATCTCAGAGGTCACGATCCCTACAGTATCACTGGATTTATCTTATCTGTATCATGAGGGCTTAGTGGTAACTGTTGCTTTTTAAACAATATCTTTTGTTTTCTGTTAATGTACTTCTTGTTGGCTTTGGACAGCAATATAAACAGTCACAGCCACCTGATGATAAGTGTCGGCAAGGTGATAATCAGTTTGCTTGCCTTTTAAGCCCTACAGTAACAAATGGATTTAAAAAGTTTTAAAGGGTATTATAAATTACAGTAGACAAATAATGATAGTTCAACTGTTTGTGAGGAGCAACAAGTTTTGAAGGGAGAAACAGTCTTTTCCCAAACTAACTGGTACACTTGAAAATAACAGAGAAGTTTTCTGTCTCACACCTTTGAATTGTATCTTGTCCCTTTTCTTTCTGTTGCAAGCACAGAATCTTTTCTCTTTTTCCCTCTAAAACCCCAAATGGGAACAAAAACTGCTCAGGAAACAAAGACTGGAGACCTTACAGGACACTATGTGCATCCCAGAGTGGACATGTTTTCTCTACCGTACATATGAAAGGTTTGGTGGAAGATGGCTGGGGACAAGGACCCTGTGAGCCACAGAGAAGAGGCCTGAGGAAACTCAGCCACAGACAAGATATGCTCAAATGCTAGAAGCAGAAGGAACCTTTTTTTTTTCCTCTTTATAATGGATGTTTTGAGCCTCATGGCCATCAGCCAGTCTCTCTTAAATCACAAAATCTATTTTAGGTATAAGTTTGGTTTTCTCTAGAGGGCTTTTATTCCTCTCACTATTCCACATGGCTATTTCACAGAAATGAAACCCAAGGTGACCCTAGTTAGAGCCACAAATCTGTATATGAACATGACTAAGTTTCCGGTGACTACAGTTCAAAAACCTGTACCTCACTGGATCACGCTCAATTCCAGCATAGCCAAGGCACATCCAGTCAATATAATCAAGAGATGTACAGGATCACTTCTCATATCCTAAAGAAGATGCCTTGCTGTGACTATGAAGATTGTAGGACAATACTGACACCCTAAATAATCTTTTTCACAGGTTCAAGATTCCTACTATATGTCATCTTTCCTCATACAGGAGTTATTTAATGTCTTTAATGATCTTTTTTGCCTTCACTGTATCTTTTCCATTACACTTTTGTTTTGTTTGTTTTTTTTTTTGAGATAGGAGAATCTCAGCCTGTGCCAATGTCAGTACTGGTGGACTTTCCAGCCCTTGCCTCTGCTCCAGAAATTCTGCTGGAGCTCATGGGTCATATCTGTCGGTGTTGTATGGGCATCTCAGATCCTCAAGTCTCTTGAGTAATGCTACACTCTCTGTGTTCAGTGTACTGAATTATACTTTCAATCTCTTAAAAGTCTTCCCCAGATTGTCCCCAGTCAGCTTTCTTTGAATAATACTGAATTCCCATGAAACCTTCTCACTGGCCTGCTCAACCAGATCACATGAATTCAAATTGCAAGTACTTGCTTTTGGCATCAATCTGAGAAGGTTTTCTGCTATTCTGTTGGTTTGACCATTTTTGAAGATACCAGAATGTTGTTTTCCACATTTAAAACAAAGTAACCTCTATGAATTTTAGTCAGTGAATTTTAGTCAGCTTACTCTTACAGATATAACCCAGATTTCTCCTGGATAGTGGTTTTCAATGACTTTTATTATTATCTTGCTTCAGAAAACATCCATATACCTGCCTAGCTCTTAATTTCTTTAGGTCAGTATATTGATGCAGGGAAGGTGTGAAACAACTCCTATCAGTTTTATGGGCAGAATTGTTTAGCATGTAAATTCAGCAACATGACCTGGAGATCCTTCACATGAAATTTTGTAAAGATCTCTGGCTTCTTAAGGACATGGTGGTGTCACTCACATTTGAAGATGTTGCTTTGTAAGACCTGCATGTTTTCATAGTTTTGACAGAATATTAATTGCACAATGAGGTTTGCAGGATCAAAAAACTCCTTCTGTAGAAGGAAGAGCATAATTTTAGTGTTTCTAGATACAAACATGTCTTTTGTAAGGGTAAATTAGACCAAAGCATTGGAATTATTTAGAGAAAGGAAATTTAGGTGACTCAGGAAGAAATTCCCTAGGCTGCCTTCCATTATTTCTTATAAATTCTCTGTTCAAATTCAGCCTTGGAGCAGGAAGATGGATTAAATGGCTTCCTGAGATGCTTTTACATTTATTTCCTGTTATGACTTTTCAAAGCTTACGAGAAACGATGGTAGAATGAAAGGAACGCTCCCCACAGTTGTGGCTCTTCCAGACAGTCCCTGAAATGTCTTTTTCCATTATTCTATTAGTCTCCAGGTGAAAAACTGGTGGAGTTGGTACAGGTGATCATTTAATTAAAAAAACCCCAAAACCAAAACCAAATCACTCTGCAATAAAAAATAGTAATCACAGAGCCTGAATCGCAAACCAATTAATTTTATTATCACAATAATAAAAATGGCGTAGACAGTCTATATAATGTGCTTATCCAGTTACTTTGCTATGCAATAATATGCAGCAACTTGCCCTATTTATGTGAAACATGAATAACTATGTTGAGTGATGTTCCTGGTACAGACATAATAGTAGGGCACCTACTAAAGAAATTATCTTTTTCTCCAAAAACATGTGAGATGTCAGGAAGTAATGAAACTAAACATTCAATTTGACAGCAGCAGTGGTTTTCTAGCAGTGATGACAATTAAGAACTGGAATAAATTACTTAGAAAAAAAGGAGGTAATCATTATCCGAGAGGAGAAATACATGTGAGAGAGTACATATGTTTTTGAATTTACATTTGTACAGAAGGGTGGGCTAGATGACTTCTTTGGGCCCATTTGGAATTATTTCCTGTGATGGCAGCTCAGTCTCTCACTCTTCCCTTCTTATCTTATCTCCAAACTATGACATCTCTGAGGCTTCTTCATCTAGAAAACCTAACTGCAAAAGTTGCAGGGAAATCTGGTGTTGCTGAATCCTGCTGTTGAATGATAGACCATCAGCATAGAGAATGTGGTCTCAGACTCCCATTCAGCCTCCAATGAATTTCCAGTGGTTCTTCATGTGAGTAAACATCATCAGGCAAGGTAAGATGCAGTAGGTGCAAAGGGCTTCATGTGCACTGTACATGGTTAACCATCTTGTGATTTATTTTCAAATAATGTTTCTGCAGACTCTGGCAGATACAGATATGGACCCAGCCCTTGAAGATGATGTTGAGTCTCTGCAGTGGAGCCTGTTCCTGTCTGCAAGAAGCCATCTGTTCTAGGAGGAACTTGCTATGACCCCTTATACAGCTGAGTAGGTAAACTCAGGGCACAAAACAGGTTGGCATGAGATTGGCTCAGTTTCTGACTCTGTGGCTTGTTTTCTAAACCACTTTGGGCTGATCTCTAAGCTCTCTGTACCTTGATATTACCACCCATAGGTTGAGGCTGTAAGTTGTGGTGACCTGTGTTATCATTTTCTAGTCTAAGTAGAGTAATACCTGTGTAAGAGGTAATTCCTGCCATGCAGCAGTCGCTAGAGCTCCCATACTATTACCTAAGCATTGTCTGCTGGAACTGTGTAGATCATACCTTGTCCATGCCCCAACATTTTCTTAACTGCCTGGTTTTCACTAGGACAGTGAAATGTGCTCCAGCAAGACTGTTGTGATAGCAGAAGGGAAAAGGCATTTGCCATGACTTCATGCTACTCAGCTGTCTCTAATGCCAGAAGAAACTTTGAGAGGGTTGTAGATAAAAGGACTCTAGTCTCAAGGTCTGTTATCTATGGGGACAGAAGTTCTTTTCCATCCTGTTAGTACATTTTCAGGTTCTCTGTCACAAGGGAATAGGTGTCCTGGGTTTATCATCTGGCTCCTAACTTCAAAAGTCTGGGCCACTTTGAACCCAAGATGAACAGAAAGATGAACCACTAATGGCAGCAGAAGTGGCATTACCTGTATGATGCTCCTGGCTGGAAGGGAGGCAACTATTAGAGATACACGTCCTCAGGTGAGGAACAGTCTATTCTATGGAAAAGTGAAAGTGTAAACTCAAACTGTAACTTCAGTGTATAAGAATAGATCAGTGCAGATAGCAGGTCAGGAACACTGAGAAAAAAATAATTTTATGGGACAGTAGGTAGTAACACAAAAATATCCTTTTCACGATACATAGTAATAAAAGCTAAATGAACTGTGTACTATATTAAATGTCTGCAGAACTAATGAGTGGTACAACAAATTTCAGTTATATCATGGCCAAACTAGTGTAAATCTTTTGTTCCCAGAATCAAACCTGCTTTATTTACCTTATAGAAAGCATCTATTTGGAAAACTATTTTAAAAATTACACAAAATAATGTAAACTGCTTTTGGTCACCATGTCAAGAGCAGACTCAAATGTTCCACATGGCTTCACACACCATAATTTTCTCCTGAAAACTGAAAGCAAAACAGTTCATTTGTGAGATTCAAGAGAAGAAAATAAAATTTATACAGTGTTGTATTTAAAATAGACAGTACGTCTCCAAGGGAGAAAAGCATAACTGAACTCAGCTGAGCTCTCTAGTGTCAGAAACCAGAGACCAACTGAGTAAGAGCTACTGCTGTCTGAATACATGTAGAATCTGTTTTGGGGCTCTACCCAAGTACTGGGGAAATCCACAGGCAAGGTCTGTCTGCAGTTTAAACCTTGACCATCGCCTCCTGTATTCTCAGCTTGTGGGACTGCCTGAGATGTTCTTTCTTTAGTAGCAGTACTAATTCTTTTGAAGGTTAGTCTAGACAAGCTGTGCAACACGGCTGTGATGGGTGTTAGTGCAGAAAGATAGCAGAAGTGGAGAACAGGATAGTTCATATGGGATATCCATGCTTTTCATTACACAGAATCTGATCTTATAAGAGAGCCAGGGCCTCTACTGCAGGAGAGAACATTGCGTTAGAGGAGACCCAGATGAGTGATCCAAAGTCTTTGCACCTCTCCCCAGTTGCAAGTATAGACCAGGGTCAGGGAAGGTGCAGACAGAGCTTGTTTCTCCTTGCAACCCTATACCAGAAGTGTGGCCACTAGGTAAGGAAAATAAGATTATTTTAATTCACAGTGGGGGTGAATCTGGACCCATAACCTTAACATCACAGGAGTTCAAAGGTGAGGGGTACAGCTTGTCCAGACCCAAGGATTTAACCATAGTGTGCCAGTTGATGAAGGTATGAGGAAAGAAAAAGCAGCAGCCAACAATTCCTAAGCAATTCTTGCTATGTTCCCTCAGGGTCTGCAAAGCACATGTGGCCGTGATGGGGAGGAGGAGATGTTAGGATGGGGGGAGTCCCCTCTGTCAAATCATGTTCCTGAGAAAGGTGGCTCTTGTGCTGCACTGGAGCTGAACCCAAGGACGGCGTTTGCCTGGAAGCCTTGAGCAGTTCCAGATGCAGCTCTGTGGGGTGGTGTGGGGCCAGCAGACAGGCAGCTGCTTCTGGCTTTTGGCAAAACTCAGGAGGGCAAGGCTGCCCTAGCTGCATATAAATGCTTTCTCATTCAAACCCTGCTAATGAGCAGTCTATCTTTTCGTGGCTTTCACCAGGCTATTTGTTTGATAAGAATTTTTGGTCTTCCTTGATTCTTAATCCATGTATCGTGAATACCAGTGAGTTGTGCTTTATGTCTCTCAGCTCTGAAGTGCCTCACTGCTCTCTGTGGGGGCCAGCCATGACAGTGGTCACTAGTGTCAGAATTCTGCTGTGTGGTTTGGTCCCAGCTAGCTTTCAGCCATGGCATTGACTTCAACCCCTGAAAAGTGTGCTGCTTCTCTGAAGTCAAGGTGATCTTCCTTTAGTGAGTTCCAAGTGGTCAGTTATGAGAGCAGGTGAGTCAGTGACCCATTTCCAACACAGATACTTACAGAACTGCAAAAAATGAAGTATCTAATTACTGCCTGAAGTGTTTCCAGTTTTCCCTGTGAATATCGGGGCTGCTCTCTCCTTGTCTCTGTCTCTCACTGACCACAGTCAAAGCTTTCAGACAAGCTGCTCTGGCAGCAGTCAGTCCAGGCAGTACGCAGTGCAGGGGCTGTGCACTGTAACCCATTGCAGTGTCTGTGCAGTCCCATGAAGGAGTAATGTGCTGCCTCAGGCAGACACCAATGCTCACTTCTGACTCTGGTCCTCCTTTGGGGCAGTCTTAGCCTGACATTTTAGCTGATCCACCTGGCTCTGGTGTGTAAAAGAGCTTAACAAGCATGTTTGCAGTCATGCCACTTACTGTGTATGTGTTCTGGATTTCTAAGCTTTCTGTGCAATATTTTTTCTGAAAAATCAACTCTTTGGAAGATCATTTTATCTCGGCTCACATCTCCTCAAGCTCCTGTCAGGTATGGCTGTAAGCAGTAGCTGCAGAATTTATAAGCAGGACAAATTCATCACTGAATGTGTAATGAGCCAGGCCTTGGAAATGAAGCACACCAGTTTCTTTCTTCAGTATCCTGTCTGGTTCGCCTGACATGCTCAAGCCAAATAGGCACCACCAGGAGCATTCACACTCTGGGCAGCAGTGGGGAAAAGCAACAAAGTGGCGTTTCACAGCCTGAGCCATTGCTATTGCTCGAAACAAGATCTATAAATTAAATAAAGTCTCAAAACTTCTCCGTAAATGAAGGCTTCTAAATAAATGCCATTAAAAAAAGACAGTCTTGGAAATGAGCAAATTTCTCTTTCTGTGAGAGTCTTACTGTATGCTAGACATGAAAAATATCTTTGTCTTAGTCCTTGATGGTATGTGGAAACAAGAGACAAAGAGTATTTGATGTTCTATTTTGGAAAATCTATAGAGGAGGTTAATTTAGGTAAATAAGGGAATCTCTTGAGATTTCAGAGAAAATATGGAGAGGTTTACAGACTAAGAACATTGGCCTGTGCTATTTTTCTGAATCACCTTTAGCTGTGGCTAGACTTGAGGAAATTTAAATGAGGTCTATAGTTGAGATGGGTCCATAAGAATGCTTTTGCTCCTCCAGTTCAGTACAGTGGGTAAAGGTGGGAAAGGTGTTGATAAACAGAAATGAACAGAAATGCCATGGCTGCCTAACAATTAAAAGTGGAGAGACACACCCTTTTTCCTTAACTCTAAGTACTGAGTTTTAAGGACCAGATTCTCATGCTAGCTGTACCAAACTAAATGGGGAGTAACCCCAGACAGCTCCTCATTGACACCAGGAAACATACATGAATCTGGATCCAAAAGGAAAGCCAGATGGGCCATCATGCTGGGTAGTGATGCAATATATCAGAGCTAGAAATTAGGCCACAGGCATTACAGCAAGGACTAGAGGCACCCCACTCGCACCCGCACTCCCTGCAGGTGTTCAGGCTCTGCTGATTTCTCTCTGCATGACCTAAGCTATTTTAGATTTAGTCCCCTCAGCCTTTTCCTTAAAGAAAATTGCTTAGCTCTGCTTCTGTGGGGACAGATGGCCATGGAGGTCACATGTTTGGTGGTTACAGAGAGGGATGACTCCAAGACCTCTGTCACCCAACTCCCACCTACCGGTTTGAAAGTCTTGAGTCTGTATAAAGGGAAGATGAAGCCACAAGGACCTGGCAAAGGAGTCCTTGAATTGTAGCTGTAGGAAAATATGCCTTTGGATTTATGAACTGTGGCACAAATCTCCTGGCTGCCACCAGGAATAGCTTTGGCCTCATTTGGGTTTGTTTCCTTGCCTGTTGAGGAAATCCTCCTGCCTTGCCCCTTTGCAGTTGTCATTAGGCTGGGCTGTGTACCCACTGCCTGTCCTGTGCTGAGCTGGCTATGCAGCTGCCATGTGTGGGAACAGATTTGTGAACTGTCTAGAAATAAACAGTCAAGTTATCCTACCCACACAGGCAAATCTGACACTATATGCCCAACACTGCATTCCTTTGGGCTAGAAGTCCTCATTTATGCCTTCATAATTTTATTGCATGCATTTTTTTCAACTAAAGCAGTCTATTGCTTCTCCCCATAGAACCATTAGGTATGTGACATTTTCACCAAAACAATAGTGTTTTCAAGTAGTGCCAGTAAAATGCTGCCAAAGCCAAAGTCTTGAGCAGTGCTTGAGTGATCTCTTTATAGCTCCTGTGCAGAGCAGAAATAAGACAGTGCCACTTGCAAATGAGGAACACCACTGATATATTTCTGCCTGTCTTTTGGGCCAGAAAGGCAGCATTTAGACCCTTGATTTGGTTGACAGACTGTAGATCTCTGGAGTCATATGAAATGCTCTGTGTTGTACAGCTGGAGAGCAGCAGCTGCAGTACATTCAGCTGTCCTGGAGCAGCTGGTGGTGCCAGTAGTTCACCCTGTGGCATCTCAGGTTGAGGCAGATAAACACCATTGATTCCCTCATTATTCCTCTGCAAGTGGTCTGAAGAAATCAGCCTTAGCAGTTTTATGGACATGCTGATGATACCAAGCAAAACATATTCCAGTGAGCAAAAGTTAAAAAAATTAAAATTACAATCAGAGATGTGCAGTTATATTTAAGTTCCAGCATTCCCTCATTCAAAATCCATCATACAATCACTGAGCTCCAAGCCAATTGTATGAAGCCCCTAAATTTGTGCTTAGCTAAAAGATGGCCACCAGTCAGTCACAGACACCATCTGAAGACTTGAAGATTGGAAGAGGTACCACTTCCTTTGCTAAATTGCTCCATTAATTCAACCTGATTAGTTAGGAAAAAAAAAAAGGGCAAGCTAATTTGAATCTCATTTGTCTGTTATCTAAGATAAGGTCACACCTCCGGCTTGTCTGGTGAAGACGTTTAAAATTGCTTCAATTATCCCTGCTTATCTGGTGTAATCCCTAAAATATCAGATAATTGGAGCTGCAAGATAGTGCTGTTGGCACTAAGCCTGTAAAATGAATGATCATTTTCCCCAGCCGAGGGTAGAATATTTCCTTCTCAGTTTACTGCTAAGTCAGCAGTGTTTAGTTTCATTCCTTCACATTGATATAGAATTAGATGTGCTGGAAATAGAGAAAGGTGTCATTCTACAAGGGAGGCAGAAGTGACAGGAATACTGTGTATTCATTAAAATTTATAAGTAGGTATCTGAGATGGTCTGATTTACTGTCTACAAAAAATTATGCTCTATAGAAATATTCCATACAGTCCAGTGGTGTGTGCAATTTCAAAATTGTTATGAGTAAATTTGTCCTGGATCAATGCCATGTAAAAAGAAAATTAAAAAAAAATGAAGCCCAGCAGTAAAAAATCCACCTTAATAAGATGTTTGTTGAAATATCCATTTTGATGTTATTTCTCTCTGGCTTCCAGCTCATCCAGCAGATAAACTGCTATCAAAGATTTGCTTTGAACACCTCATTGTAACCAGGAAGGAAACTTCTCATTGCTCCCAGCAATGCTGTATCAAGTCCTTTCAAGGGCTTTTATCTTCACCACACTTCTCTGAGGTTGACAAATAACATTATCTCTAGTCAGCTAACGTCAGACTGGGAGCACAGAAAGGTTGGAGGGTCAGCCCTTCCACCCACAGCAAGCCTGGAGAGGACCACAAACACGGACCACACGTTCCACATGTGCAGCTGATGCATTTACTCCCCTCTCCTGCTCTTTGCTGCAGTTCTTGCAGCCAACCCCTTGCAGAGGAAAATGGGCATACTGCAGGATCTACTATGCTTTTCTTTATTAAGACATAAAAGATTCTATCTCAGGACCTACTATGATTTTCTTTATTAAGACATAAAAGATGGTATCTGCTTGACCAGTTTGGATCTCTTGGATTCCTCTTGTACATTATAATTCATAGCTGCCCAACAAAACAGATGTATTTTTATTTCATATTTTGCAATTTACTCACAGTCATTTTAGATGAATAAGCCCATGACAAAAAAACAAATCTTCAACCCTAAAGACAAATAAGCAAGCAAGAAAAGAGCCTTCCAGTTGCCCAGTAATGTCTCTTTTGCATTGGTTGTGGATTTTAATTAATTTCATGGAACTGGGATGTGTTCATTCACCATGCAGGACTAGACATACTCCTCAGCCTTGGCCAAGCAGGCTGTACTTAACTTTTTTCAGACAGAAGTTTTCCTTTCTTCCCCAGCCATCCTGTTCCCAGCAAAAAAATCTCAAAGGTGACAGAGGGCAAACAAAAGTCCCTGCTGTAGCCCTGGTGCAGACTAGCAGAGTGTTTGCAGGGATGTGCATGGCAAAGGGAAGGGCTGACACCTCGGGAGCTTTTCCATCAGCATCCTGCTGTGTACCAGCTTCCTACACAAGCAAGCCTCCACACAAAAGAGTTAATCACAAACTCATCATCCTGAAAAAGATCAACACAAACGACTCTTGCTTATACATTGCCGGGGTTGTGCTAACATACATATCCAGGCTGGACTCCCCAGGGTTGGATCCAGCTGTGTTAATCTGCCTCTATCGAGTGCAGCCAGAAGCAACTTAATCTTTTCTGTCAGTCTTGCTTTTAAAGGCAACGTGAAAGAAAAGCAAGAAAAGCTCTGAGACAAGAACTAAAAAGCTTTTAAAGGAGCTAAAAAGAGCCTGTTTTGTCTGACTGCTAATTTTTAAAGCTCAGCCAGTTGTGCTCAAGGTAAGGGAAGCAGAAGACAGTGCTGCCATGCAAGGTTCTGGGTCCTGGCGACAGATCAGGCAGAAAGGCAGCAATTGAGTCGGCAAAAAGAAATAATGTAAATATTTTGCCTGCCACAGTAGAAACCATTTAATAGAAGTTAAGGGCAACAAAAGGAATGGGGGGGACTCAGGTGGATGTGAGATGTTTTTGTAGACTCTTGGAGGCAGCAAGATGGGATGTATTTAACATAAGAGTCCCACCTATTGAAAATAGCCATGCACGTGTGGAAACATGTATTTAGATCTATTTTCATGCAGAAATAAAGCACTCTTCCCCCTTTTCACAATAAATAAAGAAGATGGGTTCTGTCTGGCAAAGTGAGGGTAAGAAAGGGACAGAATGAGATGCCACTGAAGCTTCTAGTGAGAGCTGGTTCAGGCCTTTCTACAACACTGATCTGATGTCATAATGTACCATAGTTTAACTATGGAGTGATGTGATCACTGTACATAATCCAAGGAAAATGAAAAAAGTAACCCTGTAAAAAGAAAACATCCCACAGGCAAGCTGCAGCCACAACCCCTTCAAAGGTGAGAGAAGCAAAGCTGCTGACCTGTATGCTGTTCCAATACACAGTGATAAAGCCCTGATTTGTACTACAATGTGATTATTCCCATGAACCACTCCAAAATGGTCCTTTCAGGGAAGGAAAAAAAAAGAAATTGTTTTCAAAAAATATTAATGCAAAAATATTTTTTTCTTTTATTTCCGCATTGAAAAGTTCTCTCTCTGTATTCTTTTACCCTTTAGCTTGCTCTGTTAAGAACAGGGATGGCTGTGTGAAGCTGAAAATTACATCTGTGACAAAATTCATGAGCGGTCCATGTACTGCTTACTCTGACATAATGGCAGAAGATAGAAGTCAGCTTTGAGACAATTGTTTAGGAAGATTTTCGTCCTTCTTTCTCCCACTAACAGATTGAATAAGGCAAAAATCCCTTAAAGAGTGCATGAAAAGTCATTTTAAGAAACACCAGTGTTTGTTCTTTCACTCAGGGAAAAGAAGATGCATTTCAAATCGATCTGTGTCAGTCCTGACCCTTTTGTGATGTTCTTCACCCAGGAGAGCCCCACTGAAAGCATTTTCTCTGGGGAACAGCATTGCTTTCCCTCCCTTCCCTGTACTGGGAAGCTATAGGATCTTGTATAACTGTACTTGCTTCTAACACATAACCCAGTGTTTGGTCCCCCAGGCTGGTGCTCAGGAAAGTACCAGCTTAGTGAGATATATGAAATGAGACAATCTTTGAACCCCTGAATTCTACCTGGGTCTTCGGAAATTACTCATCTTAAAAAGACAGCACACCGTGTCTGAGGTTGCTCTGTGAAGGGCACTGCTGAAAAGCCATGACCCAGTCGAATACAAGGGCTCATCCTGCTCCTCTGTGAAGTGCTGGGCTCTGACCCCGTGCAGTAGCTGTGGCTGAAGGCACACAGGGCTGCTCCTCAGCCTGCAGACAAATGAGCAGGATGCAGACAGGAAATAAGGAGTGTCAACTTTCTCATGGATTTTGGAGTTTGCCAGGTGAAGGACTGTAGAAAACACAGGTATCTCAATATTAGAGGGCATGTATTTAAGACAGTATGTAGTGAGTAGCATAATTTTGACTGTGATTCCCTGAGATGGGAAAATATTTCTAAAAAGCACGTTTGGCAAGAGCTGGTGAGCTAAATATGACTGTAAGCAGGGACAAAGTGACAAAGGGCAAGTTGGGTCATAAAGCATAGTTTTGAGGGTTTTAAGAAATATAAACAAATAGGAAACAAGAAGTACTGGGAGATCTATAGAAAACAAGATAAAGGAAAATGAAGGAGATTTTATATTCAGAGTAGCAAGAAGAAACACTGAACATTGAATTTTAGTGAACATTCCAACCAGCCGTGATAGAACCTTCAAAAAATATTTGCAGTTCACAAATGAGGGAAGATTAAAGAGAAGGCAGTTGAGGACTGAGCCATGGGAGAATGAAAGAAAATGTATTAAATTATTCATTTGAATTCTTTATTTACTTACTAAACTGGAGAGCTGCTGAAGACATTGGTTGACATTGGCAAGCAGTGGCAGGGGAAACAGGAATGAGGATGGAGAATAAAGTCTGAGTTAGATTCAGCAGACAGGACTGCCTATCCAGATGCAAATTTCTTCATAGTTAAAGGCTTATTTCATGGTCATTTCTGTCCTCAGTTTAAGCTACCAGGATCCCTGACCACGCTCATCTATACTTATATTGCATTGCTGTCTCTGCTGACCTGTTGATATAGAGCTGCTCCCTTAAGGGTATTTTAAGACCTCTTGAAGCTGGGAAAGAGCTGAATGACATAAATATAGCAATGATCTATAAAACAGGTAGTGGAACAAAAAGGATGGATAGGGCATATGGCTGGTCTTTGCTTCTTTCAATATAGAAATCAAAGGGCACAAAAGGGAACTACTGGGTACTACTTCCAGAGCAAACAAGGAGAGGCACTTCATTGACTGCATGGAGCAGTTATACTATGGCCCACAGCATGGTAGGATTGCAAATATTTCCCTTAATTAAAAAAAAAGCCCAAACAATCAATAGTATAAATGAAAAATGCATTGATGAATATTAAACACAGAAATATTAACTTTTACTCAAGATATCCCTGAGTCACAAGTCACAGAAGGCTGGGAGAGCATTCCTGGGAAGCATTCCTGCATGCTTGCCCCATCCTAACATCCTTCCTCAGACATCTGCTGTGCCTGCTCTGCTGCTGGAGGCAGTACACCAGACCAAATGGACCTGTGCTATGATCCAGTACAGATGTTCCTCTGTTAAGTTCATGTGCTGCACTGTAAACTCAATGGGGAATTGATCTGGGTCAGAAATAAGCCAGCAAGTTTTGGTTTTCTGTTTTTGAACCCTGATTAGTTTCCTGACTTTGTTCCCTAAGTGACCAAATAAATGATTGGATTGGCTCTGCTAAGGGAAGAAGGATAACCAGCCGGGCTATTAGTAATAGAGAACTCATGTGAGTCAAAAACCAAATCTTTTCTGTGTGTATGATTCAATGTCAATGAAGACTGCATAAAGCTGCATCTATCCCAGTGTTGTTTTACTGGTTGCACAGAGAAGACTGGAAGGTAGCCCAGGCAAGAAGCCCAGCCCTTTGTCCTGCTCCTCTCCACAGCAGCACCATGTTGTTGCTATCACAGGGGAAGAGGACCACACCTGTGCCCTTCCCTCAGCTATGGGCTGGGAGAAGCACAGTTTCATTTTTGAGCACAGCATTCTAGAAAGTGATGGAGGAAAAGTCAGTATTATTAGTTTCACAGAGCTATATTTCTTTTTTATATTTTAATGTAGAGAGCACTAAGGACAATTTGGCTCTTCACCTAAATGAAAAATTCTCTGTTTTTCTGTTTGTTTAAAAAAAACTCTTGAAAAATGCCCTGTACAAGTACTGTGGCATTTCTGGTCATATCATAATACTTGTGCTAATATATCCAGGCCAAAAAATAAAGGGAAAGGGCTGAATCAGAGCTGGCCATGGCTGTGGAACTAAATCATGAGGTATTTTTTCCTTTCAACTTTCAATGACATTTCATGGGAACACTAAAAACAGAAACAGTCCCAGCCTCTAAACTGTACAGAGGTAACTTACCTTAACAGTCATTCATTGCAGAAAGGCAGTTTTGCAAATTTCTCTCTTTTCCATATTTCTTTAAAAATAAGCCTTACACTTCCCATATTAAGATCTGGAAGCTGAGAAGTCTTTAGCAGCCTCTGTCCCAAAATCCTACAAACAACCTGCAGGATAAGAAAAATCTGTCTCTCACTGACAGCTTTTGTACTAACTTGAGTCATCGTCACTCCAGCCAAATTTCCTTTTCTGGTCATCATGTGGCAGTTCACCTTTATTCCTCACACTATCTTGCACAGCTGGTAGAGATGCTTTAAAAGTGGGTTCAGATGCAATGCTTCCCTCCAGCTTTCATTGACAGTACATCACTGTGTTGTTCCCTCTGCTTAAGTGATGGTTTTAGATTTGTTTTTGAGCCCTTCAAGCCACCAAATTTGGGTGGCCAGACAGATTTTACAGACAGCTGATTGATCCTGCCTTCTAAAAGTAGGTAAATAACTGTTCAGTAAAACCTGTTCTTGTCCTTTTTTACTAATGGCCAAGGTTCTTTGGGGTCCAAATAGGGCCAGGCTGTTTTCCGCCTGCAGGGATCACAAGGAGGGTTTGCTCCTTCTTCAAGTCTCCTGTGGAGATTGCTGAAAAATGAAGCCTGACTAAATACTTCCAGGTAAGGTTGCATAACATATCCTTTAGTTGCCTTGTAACACCTCAAGCAGTGAAAGATTTCTTAGCAGTCCATGTGATCCTTAGCTTGCTTAACAGAGGGTAAGCATGGGAGAAATGGGCTGATGAGGAGAGCACTGAGCAGGAATCCATCAGGTCTTTAATGGATTCCTCACTCTGCCACAGATTAACTGTGGAATTCTGTTCAATGATTAATCTCTCCTCATTTCTGTGTAATTAGACAGTCAAATTCTCTTAACAGAAATTAGCTCTCCCTGTTGTGTGCATGTACTGCATCTCTTATGACTTTGTGCCTTCAGGTGCATTTAAAATTCAAGCAATGAGTGTTGTTGCTAACACTGACACAATTAGTCAATAATTTTAACTGAAAACCTGCAGCAGTTTCCAAAAAACAGTGTTTAAGAAAAGATTAATAAAAAAGAGAGAAAATAATTTAGAAAGTGATTTCATCCTGGAAAAATCTTGTAGTTTTAGCACTAACCTACCTCTGTTCCTTGGTGTGCCACAGATTTGCCACATGAAATTGTGTCTGTGATCTCTTCCTTTTCCTGTCTTCCAGCCTTCTGACATTAAAATGGGATTATTGATACTTAGAGAGGAACCAAGAGTGCTCTTGTAGATCCTGGGAAATAAAAAGAAGGCAAATCCCTTACCTGCTCAGAAAGAGTAAACTAAACAATCAGATGATACTTTCACTTCTATGAAACTTTGTGCACTTCTATAAATGTCCTAAATTATGAGTATTTGTCCTGAATGTCTGTGCATCTCTTGGAATTACTCTCTTTTTGCAAAGGGTTTGATGTAAGCTGGCTATAATATGAACAATATTTAGTCCCTAAGATCTGAAGCATTAATTTCCATCCAGAGATTATTTTTTTTCTTAGTGGGTTCCTGCTGCAGTGGATTCTTCTTTTAGACTTGCTGACTGGCAACTCTGGCACTCCTGCCACTCTTGTGAAACCTCACTTGCTCCTGTTGGCAGCAATCACCTCAACATTTGTAGCAGAAAATCTAGGGAAAATGTGGTGTTTCTAGTTCCCTCATTTGAATGAACAATTCTTACCAAACAAATTCAGAGGCCAGAGAATGTACTTCAAATGGCTAAATATGCCTTTTCTTATCAGACTTCCCTAATGAGATTATTGCAAGTTACTACTTTTTTTTTTTCACTTTAAGGTCTAACCAGAGTTCACTGTTTGAGGTTGAAGAAACCTGCATAATTGAAATATTATTAAGAGGGGGGAAAAGTGCATAGCAGCTATTTCATGGTGTTAGAAGCACAAGCTTCTATTACAAAGTTGATTTCAGTCTCAGTAAAGAGAGAGAGGCACTTTTACCAACTTCAGCAGGAACCTCTATCAAGATTTATTCGGAATTAAAAAGTAGGACTGGAAGGGACCTTGGTTGATCTTGCAGTTCATAACCCTCCTCCAGGCAGATCCAGCCAGTCCTGAATCACTCAGGGGGAATGTTTGTGTAACCTCTTCCTACAATCCTCCAATAAATGACATTCCATGACTTCCAGAAGAACCTGCTCCAGGCCTCACCACCACTATTGAAAATATTTTTCCAGAGTCTAACCTAAACTTCCGTTGCTTTAGTTTAGTTCACAACTTTGAATCTGTCCCCAGCAGGCACGCAGAAATCCCTCCGTTTTCATAGGCATTATCTATATTGGAAAATATCACAGTTATTATAAATTTCTCTTTCATGGAAGAAGTCCTGACAGAGTCCTGACAATTTAATGTTTATTATGTTTATTATCATGCATTCACAGAGCTGCAGTGTTTAAGCATGTTGTTGTGCTCAACCTACCCAGCAAAGAAGTGAAATGCTTTAGTTTCACCCAGCTATGAAGGTGCAGCTGATGCACAGAAACTTGCCTAAAGACAGCAGACTGTATCTGTATCTTCATCTCCCAGCTCAGAAAAAAACACTTTTTGCTGAAATTTTCCTGAAACTGCTCAACCTGGGCTTCACTGGATTAGTGCCACATAAAATTTAAATTAACAAAGGGTTTGAGTTTGACAATGCAGTAATTAAAATGTAGAATCCTGTTAGACAATGTTAACAAAACTGCCATTACTTCTGCTTGATTTGTGTTGGTATGTGTTTGTCTACATGTATCCAGGCAAATGCATGGATACTAATCTCTGCACTTCAGTAATTCCCTTCATCTCCTGCTTTTTCTTTAAATAGTCTTGAAATGTTCATATCAGATAAACAAGGAAACAGAAAATTGCACTTTTGTTTTTAAAAGCTTGGCCTTGAGTCTCTGATAGCATGACTATGAGTCACACAAATGTAGGCTACATGCTTTCGCGAATAATGCAT
Source organism: Pithys albifrons albifrons (assembly GCF_047495875.1). Lineage (NCBI taxonomy): Eukaryota > Metazoa > Chordata > Aves > Passeriformes > Thamnophilidae > Pithys > Pithys albifrons. The sequence continues at coordinate 41,057,719 of NC_092461.1, read as the reverse complement.
CAGTAAAATATTTTCTGTTGGTACTACAGATTTACTGACTGTAATTTAACCTCTAATTTTTTAAACATAAATTATGTTATTGTTCTGTTACATGTAGGATATAGCAGTTTTATTAATGTAAATTATGAAAGCTACAATCTTTATACTTTTCTGTAGCTTTGGAGGGAAAACAAAAAGAGCTCCATTGGAACAAAGCTTCCTAAGCTGTAGGTTTAATTTTCTGCAGGCTTTGGATCTTTTATCACTTTCCTCTCATTCTTGGTGATTCTTTCTTGCACAGAAAGCAATGATGCTAAATGCTGCAATCAGGATCACGTTACTTAGTGAAACAGAAATACCACATACATTGTTGGGAGTGAACAGCAAACTTACAACATAGAAAACTGCTGCACTGTAATTTTAATGGTAATATCTATTTAATCCATGCAAAATTACAAGGCTTTTAGCATTCATAACAAATACATTTGAAATTGGAACCTCTTTAAATGTGCTAATAATAGGGAAATTACTCAATTTATATATTTATGTCTGTAAGAGGACATGATCACTAGAGGATAAAAAACCATTTTACTACAACTATTCTATTTGATATATGACACTTTTTGAGGTAGGTAGGCTTTATTCCCTCTATTCCTTCATCCCTCTTTTTTTCTTTTATTTTTTTAATACAGTAATTAAGAAATTTGTTTAAAGTGATGCATGACTATTTTGGCTTAAGACAGGAGTTTTCTAACTTCAGTCTCAATCACTGCCTACAGCACTTCATGTCTCTGTTACTGTGAAAGTCAGCATCTACCTACATCTCTGAGTTCCAGGACTCATTGAGTGTTGCAGGTGGATGAACCCAGGCCCTATTCTCACATTTTGAGCATGCACACAGGTGTAATATAATAACACCACATATTTTCAATGCAATATTTTGTTATTTAAGAATCAATTTGTAAAGAGTGTAAAAAATAGCTATATTCTACCCATGTACATGCAAGCTGGCTTATTTGCCTCTTTAAACTATTTTCCTTCCTTCCAGATTCCAGACTGGCTGTTACAGATGAGCATAATCACATCCTTTTTATTCAATCACTCCTTTTGAATGGATGCAAGATAAAATTTATTCTGAGCACAGATACAAGTGTAAGCTGAAGAAATACCTGTCATTATAGGCGAACTTACTGGAAAGCAAATTCTTTGCCATTAAACCACTAATTACTGGGACCAGTAATATCATGTTATATATTTTTAGAGATTAAATTAAACTGTTTCTAAATCATAATTCTCCAGCTAAAATAAAGTGAATTTTCAGGTAACTCTTTTCTGGTGAAAATTTGTTGTTTTGACAATGTCCAATGTGGGGAAAACACAGAAACACATAATATTCCTGCCTTCTAATGTGTTGTTTATTTTTTCTTTTTCTCAATATGGTACATTTTAAGAGAGATTTAAGGAGGATTTAACTGGTGCTTGAATCCTAGTGTAGAGGTCCAGAGAAGCTGACTTTAGTTACAGAATAGATTGTGGTGGTGCATCCTCCCAACCCTCTCCAGGCCATGCTATGATCTGAGAACAACCTCATGTAGGGCAGATCATTGCACTGTAAGAACTCAAGTCTGCAATAGATTCCTTTTACCACCACTAACCTTTAAGGTTTGGTGGGAAAATATATGTTTACTCACTGTTTGCTGGGGTTTTTTCTGGGTTTTTTGGATAATGTGTACATAATACCGCTATACACACATAGATCTAATCATCAGTTCAAAATGTTGGGTCACTTTCCTTTCCAGACTAAGGCTGTAGTATCATAAGCATTTGAAGTCAATATAACTCAGCCATGCTGCTAAGATGCCTATCAGCCCAAACCATCTCATCGTGTTTCTGCACCAACCCTACAGGAACCTGGCCCAGGTTAACATTAAACTGGCAAATAAATACTTAGTTTGTAATGGGGATTATTCCCTCTGATCTTCCTCATATGACAAAATTCATGTTTGTACTGGGACAGGGAGGGAACAGCAGCACAAGCAGCTGCAGCATCTGGATGGCAGTGTCCACTTGCATGGGTTCACACTGCTTGTGATATTATGGTGCTTGAGGAGAATTTTAAGAGGACAATCCTTCAGCTGGAGTGTGTTTTCTTTCATAAAGCAGTCTGATTTTTCTGCAGAACAACCCTGGGTATTGCATAGGTGTGTGGCTCCTTCAGATATCAGGACCTTTTTCACAGATAACACAACAGCTGTTGAAAGGCATAGCTTAATCATCCAACTTAGAAAAAAATTCCCAAATTAACTTTTGCCTAAGGTAAAAGGGTTTGTACTCTACTTATTAAATAAAAGTAGAAAGCATTCTTAGCAAAAGAATATAAAAATACATTATAATGTTCAGCACCTTATTTTTGTAATTTGCATAAAGTCCATGAGATAACAATGTTTGCCTACTAAATTAATTTTCATCAGGCTTCATTGCACAGTGTGTTTTCCTGATGTTTCCCAGGGGCAGCTGCTTGAAGTTCTTGATTTAAATTATTAAATGCATGATTTATGGTATGTGCTTCCGGAGCTTTAGCACTTTTCCAACTCATATTGCAGTGTATCCTTATCCTAACCATGTTGCTATTTAAATATATTTGGATGGTGGAGGATTAAAGTGAACCAGTCTGTTCATTTTCTTACAAAGAAGCAAGATTATTTATCTGACAGTTGCTGTAACAGGCACAGAGCATAACTCAAAACAGCCTTGTTAGCAACTTGGAGGCAGACTTCCTGCTTCACTGTGTTTGAATATCATTAGCTGGTGTAGTCTTGCTTCTAAAATATAATCCCTTTGGATAAGATCCTTATCTGCACTGGAAATAGTTGATTATTTGGATGATGAAATACATTTAACTTTTTTTTATCTTTCTTGAAACAAGACAGAAGTTGACACGCCCAAGCTAGGAAGACACATCTAGAGGGCATGCTTTATCTAAGACTTTTCACTAACCTCCGGCTTCTGCTCTGAGTAACTGCTCACCTTTGATTTTTGTTTAAAAGTGTGGAGAAATTTGTGTATTCTTTTGTTGTTAGAAAGATCTCCAAAGCTCTGATATCAGCAAAGATTCACACTGGCCTCACTGAACTATTAAAAGGACCTTTGCATCATACATAAAATTATAATAAACTGTATATTAGAAAGCAAACAGCAGACAAAGATGTCATATCTTTCACGATAGACTGAATTCAGACCTATTGGAGTCACCCTCCAATGCAGCTGAGGACAGCTGATGTTTCCTTCATTAGCTTAGATTGCATTGAAAAAAGCTTTTTCTGTCTGCAGACCAATCCAAGCAATAAATCACCTGGTTTTGTCAGATTTATTTCTTACACTATCATATTTCCAACAATATTCTCAAAAGCAGGAGAACAGTGATCATAACCATTCACAAAAAACACTTCTCAGTCCAAGTGTTTTTGTGATATTTTGTACTCACTTTTGTGAATATTTCAACACTGCAGCATTGCTGGTGAGAATACTGGTACAAAGTCTATTTAAAACTGGAATGCTTAGCAGTTTGCCGAAAGCAAGTATCAAATTGTTCACAGATGGAAGCTGGTGGTGTTCTTGCAAGTCTCTTCTCACTGTTTTCTGTTTTCAGAAACCAGGACTTAATACAGTGGTGCAACTTTAAAGGGAACATACTAAGAGTAGGACAAATCCTGCTGACTCCCTCCTCCTAACATCACTTCTTTAGCCAGTTGAAAGACTCCAATATTCTGTTTATGTTTGACATTGATCATTTATTCCGATTTACAAGAGCAAGGGAGTTATGGATGCTGACAAGAAAACTGTGGGAATTACGCTGGAGTGATTTTGGATGTTATGAGTCAGAGTCACTGCCCCATCACTTTGCCAGATGTTACCGGCCCCTTTGGCTAAAGCAGCAACACTTAACTGTGCTTCACCTCAGCTGCTGTGCTTTGCAGCCTGGTGTGCTAACCTCCTCTTTGATTTCTTTCCTTTTCACTGATTTATAGGATTCAGTTTCATCCAAAAGGGGTTCAGGTCATCCGGGCTTCACTACTGTGAACTAAAGAGTAGAAAATGGGAACTACTGAGCAACTTGCTTTGACAGCATCTGTAATCCTGACTACAGCCGTGGTGGAGACACACTCCCAGCAGGTAACAATAAATCATATGCAGCAACAGTGAAGACAAATGGGTGAAATACATGAGCTCTCAGAGGCAACATAACAAAACTGAATTTTTTTGCCTTACACAACAGAAGGAATAAGCATTTAAAAAAGTCTCCTTTAAGGTCTTTTGTGTAAGATACTACTTTCAGTTTTCAGCAACTGTTATCATAGAATCATGCTACAGCTCAGGTTGGAAGGGACCTTGGAAGACTATCTGGTCCAAACTTTTATGGTAAAAGGAGCATAGATAAGATTATCTGACAGCCTGTATAACGAGATCTTGAAAAACTCAAGGGATGAGAACTCTACTGCATACCTGGGAGGTTGTTGCAGTGAATGATTGTTCTCTGTGGAAATTTATTTTTTCATATTGAGGTGAAACCTTTCCTAGCGCAACTTGTACTCCTTATCCTTATCCTCCTTATTGCTCCTTATCCTCTCAGTGTGGCTAATTGTGCCTCTTTGTAGCTGCCCTTTAATTAATGGAATATTGTGATGTCCCCATGAACCTTCTTTTCTCCAGGGAGAAAAGACCTCACTCCTTAAGTCTTCCTTCACAGAGCAGTTTCTCCAGCCCTCTTATCATCTCTGTGGTCCCTCTTTGGTCTTTCCCCATTTTGCCCACATCTTTCTTGAATTGTGGGGGTCAGAACTAGACAAACTACTCTAAGTATAGCCTGACAAGCTTGTTGTTCACCAGGACCCCCAGGTCCCTTTCAGTGATGCTGCTCCTCAGCTACAGAGCCTGTTCTGGGCTCTTTAGTTATGTTGTCCTGGGTGCAGGACCTTGCACTTGTTAAACTTCATACAGTTCTTGCTTGCCTGCTAACTTGGTTGGCTGCTTTCAAAGCTGTTGTCCACATCATTTATGAAGATTTTGAAGAGTGTGGGACCAGTGTCTATTCCTGGGAGACCCTGCTAGTGGCAGGCTGCCAGTTTGAGTGAAAATCATAAATCACCCCTCTCTCAGTGCAGCCCATGATCCAGTTTCCCTTCCATCTCAAAGACTGCCCATCCTGTCTGTATCCTACCAGCTTTTTTAGGAGGCTACGAGAAACAGTGTTGAATGCTTTCCTGAAATTCAGGTACACCACATCTGCTGCTCTCCCTCTATGGACAGAAAGCATTATTTTTTTGACAATGTGATCAAGTCAGTCAGCCATGATTTGCCTTTTGTAATTCCGTGTTGGCTTTTCCTGATACCTGCTTCATTTATCCTGTAACAGTTTCTAGGAGGACTCATTCCATTACTTTCTGAAAGTGTTACTTCAGCACGACTGATCAGCCAATAGTTTTTTGGGTCCTCTGCTGGGCATTCATTATTTTTCTAGAGCAAAAGTGAGAAACTCAAATGAAAGATACTGGATCCAATATAAAAAGACTCCCTGCTTCCAGTCTTTGCTGGGGAAAGGAAATCATCTCTCACCTCCAAACTAATTTTCATCCTCTGATAACCTATAATGCCCCATAAACATATGCAGGGTGTGTGTATCCTACACACCTTTTCTCCTCTATGCCTTTCAGGAAAGTTGTGCAGAGTTAAGAAATTATTTTACTCTACATTCTTTCCAGTTGAAAATGCATCCTGGTCATAGCTGTTGTCCGAAACAGTGGGGCTCCTCATAGAGCATGAACTTTGTTCAAAGCAAGATGCAGTTCTGGCAGAGCTGAGCTTTTGCAGGGTACCATTTGAGATCTTCTCAACAGAGACTGAAGTAAATCAAGCTTTTGCAGGCACCAGTCTGATCTCATATTACGTGTTTAAATTAAAAATTTCTGTCTTCCTGACAGTTCTGCTGAGTCACGTGCCCAGATGTAGTATACTACTTTTTCTAATGGTTTGTTTTAAATTAAGGGGCTTACAAGTAAAAAGGAGGGTAAAAACACCGGGTTAAAATAATTAATCCCTTACTCAGGATGCCTAATTAAGTCCATCACAAATGACAGTAGAGTTATACAACACCCCATCTCCTGAATGTTGTTTGCCAACTGTAGTTTTCAGAGTTTTGAAAGAGTAAGCAACCAACACTAAAATACATATGGGAAACCAGAAATGCTGAGAGATGGTAATGATTAGCAAGACATAAAGATGAGCATGAAGAGAAGCCAGGTCTTGATGTTTTGGTCAGGCCATACTGGTATACTCATAAAACAAACAAACAAATCAGCTTTTAGCTGGAGGCATTTAGAGTTTCTAACTGGGAGTCTCTTTAGTTCTCTAAAATCATTCTTCTCTTTCTATTTCTGAATTTACTATGAGGAAGGAGTGGGGATGAGCTGCATGGTACCACCTGGCTTTCCTTAGAAATACGGCACTATGAAATGGAGATGAGCTTTACTGTGAGTTTACCAAGGAAGTTCTGACCACTCCTATTCAATGGAAATTTATAGCAATATTTCATTATTTTATATTTACTTTTGCCTGCTTGTCACAGCATCTAAGATGTGCATGAGAGATCCTGTCTACTGGCTAAGATAATTCACAAATGCCAGCTTCAGAGAGCAAGGTTTGGTCTCCTTGATTGAAATCTGGAAACCCCTCTCTTCCCTCGGAAAGTTTTTGTTTTTTAGAGTATACTTGGATAATATTGTGGTTAATACATACTTCTGCCTTTTCTACTGAAACTCCTGGGTATCTGTATTGTGAGGTTTGCATTATTTTTAGGATCTTAGTAGAAGATTTTGCAATTTCACTTTTGAGTCCTTTCTTGTCACTTCCTCAAAAATTCACCCCAAAGTTTTCAGCCATTTCCTTTTCTGAAGCCATGGTGACAAAGTTCCAGTTTCATTACCACTTGTTCTTTTTCTTCTTTAAAAAAAAAGAAAAAACCCCCAACCAAACAAAAACCCCCAACCAATCAGAAAACCCCCCAAACATTCTTCAGATCGTTTATGATCTCATTCCCTATTAACTTCAGAAAGATCTTGCCTACTACAAAGATCATATTCACTAATCTATGTCTTCCTGACTCCTTCTCAGTTCCTTTCCTACAGTACTTCCAGGAATGCATAGATATCTATTTTGGCATTGTCTTGGTTTGAGGGGAAAAAAAAAGGAATTTAATACAAGAAGGATAACTGTTCTTAACTGCTATATATATACAGACTAGTGCAAACCGCTTCCCCAACACCACAAGAGAAAGAAAAAAAACAACAACAAAACCCAGCAGGTTTTCCTCCGGGAGGAAAGTTATACCTAAGCAGTGTCAATGTCACAGCCCGGCTGGCTGCAGAGTGAATATCCAGGCCCCCTCCAGCGAGACAGACGAGTGGTGAGCTCTCAGATGAACTCTGTGTCTCTTATCCCAGATGAAGGAAAAAGAAAGCTGAAAGTGGGGAACCACCACGTGTCCTGCAAAAGCAGCCGCACACCTCTCTCTCGGGTCACTGCCCCAGCCGGGACGGGCAGGCTGTGACGGTGCCGGCGGTGGTGAGGCTGGAACAGAGGCCCGGGATCCCAGATGCAGGAACCAGGAGAAACAATCGCGGCGAGGAGAAAAACAGCGTCTCAGCCAGAAGCCCTAGCCATAGCCAGCAGAGCAGCTTCCCTCCTCGGCAGCCACTGCTCCTGCCTTCCCCCGAGCTAAGAAAGGAAAGATGTCCCCAAAACCAAAAGAGACAAACCTGCCCCCACCTAAGCGATCAGCAGTTAACTACTTCTTTTGTTAACTGCTGGCATGGGCAGTTAGTGGCAGGGGAGAGAATTTACATAATAATCCCAAACTACAAGAGGCATCAAATCTGGATTCCAGTTTGATTTGAATATTACATAATCTTCAAATATGTCTACTTATTAAACTTTTTACTATATAATTTTCTGAAACAGAGAACCTAATTTGCATTCCAAGCAGCCATACAAATTAGGTCATCAGTTAATCAGGAATGAATCAAACTATTTCCCCTGGCATTAAATTTGAACTGTCCAGAAATCTGCTGATTGCCTAGAGAAGCTGACAGTCCTTGTTGGCATTTTTAATTAATTTTACAGTGGATACCAAGAACAGCAGCACCTCTTTTTCTTCCCATGCTTTAGATCCACAGCTGGGAAAATCAGTTCAGAATGAGAAATATCCGTAGGCTGAAGCTATTTATTGGAGTTCCGGCTGCATATGGTGAGTTTGGTCTGCAGGATGGAGTCCTCTGATTGTGTCTCTCAAAGGGCTCAGGATTAAAACTAAGCAGATTCATGGCCTTCTTTGCAGGCTACCTACCAGGAGGTGAATTTCATTCTTACAAACCATAACTGTAACAGCAACAACAACAATAATAAAAGCTTTTGAGTTATGTTAAGGTCATATGCTACTGCTATTCCCTAAACATCTCAGAAGGGCTGCTTTTCAGCTGTTCTCTCTGGTCCTCTTGAGATGACATCATCACTTCTGCTTTTCCTGTCAGAACTTGAGAGTTTACCAAAATTTTGCAGGCTGGATGCATTTGGGGTTTCTGCTCTGGAAATACCCAGTTGCTCATCACTTCAAAGACTTCTCCATGCTTTTTTTATGCTACAGTCACTTGGAGGAGCAGCCAGAGTTTCCAAAACCACTGCAGATGTGATAGGGGAGTTCCAGTAAGAAGTGCAGTTGGAGGTGTATTTTAGCCCTAACTGTAGAACCACACCTGTGCATTTGCTTATAAGTGTGTCTAATATCAGCTCACAAGCTAAACTGAGAAATTCAGATGTTCAAGGACTTTTAAAAAGCCAAGTTCCCTCTGTACCTAAAAAAATAATTTCTAATTTGCACAGAGGGCTTTGCTGAATTAAGGGCACCACTTCTGCTTCCTTCAGTTTCTTTTAAAGTGAAGCTGGTGGCATGACTTTTCTCTAATTGCATGGTGGCATGCAGTTTTCTCTAATTGCACTATAGCAAAAAAGGCATAGAGGAAACAACCCTGGTGTTACTGCTACCATCTCCAGTGTTAGCAGAGGGAAGATGTGTAGCTTTGAATGTTTTGTTCAAGGTTATGCCCATCAAGATAAGTTTGACACCTCTTAGCTCTGGTCAAGGAAACACTGAACTGTTTTATCTTGCCAGAATCACAATTTTCTCAGCACTTCAAGCAAAACTGGTTGCTGAAGATGATTCTGGCAAAATGATGAAGTTCATAAAACTGTCAACTCTTCCCACGTCAGAGGTGTGACTGTGTGCCAGCTCTGCTGGCACAATGCCCTCTTGCCTCTCCCCCATTTCCTTTGGCAGGCTTGCCCAATCTCTAACTTACCAAAGCACCCGCCAGGAAATGTGCTCATTCCAGTGTCTGGATTGCTGCGGCACTGACTCTTCCTGCTGGCATCTCCTCTCTGCACAAAATGGTGAAAGGAGATGGGAAAATAGCCCTACTGCCTTTCAGAAGTTATATTGTTTTAGCCTCCCCCTTTGCAAACTGTTGATGATGTTGACTCCGTTAAAGAATTTTGCTTCTGGGTCATTCTGAAGGACTTTACTAGATGCTTGGGTTTGGGGGGGGGGGGGGTTGGTTGTTTTTGTTTGTTTGTTTTTTGTTTGGTTTTTTTTTTGGAGGGAGGAAGGAACTAAATATATGTAAACAGAGTTAGCAGATCATAACATAAATAGCCTTCCCTCCCTCCTACCAAGCCATTTGCTTTCCTAACTGCAACCAGTGGTTTGTGATTCTTCACATTATTCTTTTAATGTCATGACCTGTGTGTCAAAGTGAGAGGTTGCTTGTGGATTTTTCTTGTCTTTGAAAGCAATACTTTCTCCAGAGACAAAGAAGGTCTTTTACAACACTTTCAGCAATTGCCATGAGGTGGGAGCTACAAATCAGGCACGCCTGGGCAGTTGCATGCTGACATTTTTCATTCCTCATGTCCCACAAGTATTTCTCTTTCAACAAGGCTTCTGTGTAAGTGAAAAGGAACTTTTTTGTTTCCTTGATTAGTTATATTATGTTTTAAATTTTCTCCTTTGGCTCCAGTTTCCCTCTGGAAGCTGCCCTGGCCATAAAAAGTCTCACGCAACCCTTTAATTTTTTTTAAATTGCAAATTTGTATTGTTCCTCTATCCCTATCAACAAATAAGGGACAAATTTACTGTATTACATTTGCATTTTCAAAACCTTTGCAAGCTGTTTTCCACAATAGACCATGCATAGTCTTGCACCTCAGAAATTAAAAAGTGGGCAGATCTGGCCTTTGAAAAGAAGCCTTTTCCAACATTTTGTAAACTTTAATGACCTATTCATAAAGAAAAGGGCAAAAGATTTGCACAAAGAGATATTTAAACATTGAAAAACTACTAAAGTATATTGGAGAAATAAATGATGGTGATAGCTTTGAGCAGACACTTTGGCAGAGAGAAAGGAGAGCTACCAATACACCAGATACTATCTTTTAATGAGATTATGAAGTTTCCATCAATGTTTCTGGTGATTTTCCTATATATATATATACATATGAGAACAGAATCATATCTTTACCACATCAAACATCAAAAATGTCCATGTATCTAAATATTCTGCCTCCAGCACTGTCTGTAGTGACCATTTTTGGAAGAGTGTCTGAATGGAGCAGGAACGCAGTGATATCTCTGTGGCATGTGCTCCCATTTCTAGGGGCTGGCAACTCCAAGACTGCCTGGGCCACCGTCATGTCTTTTCAATTCTTCCAGGCATATTTCCAGCTGTGTCTTGGCCTTATATACCTGTATACCACAATATCCTCTGGCAGGAGGTTTCACAGTTAAAGATCAAGTTGTGCAAAAACAAACAAACAAAAAAAACTAGTACCTGTTTTGTTTTGAATTTATGACCTATGATAATCAGTTAATGTCCTCCTTCTGAATCTTCTCTTGGGAGAAACAGGGATAAATAATTCCTTATTTCCTATTCACCTTTTCTATTCTATTTATGAGTGATTTTCCAGTATTTTCTCACAACCCTTTTTTGTAATTTTTCCAAGACTGAAGATTCCTTGTGTCTACAACTGTTCATTGTATCAAAACTGTTTGGTGTCTTTGATCTTTCTTTTTAGAATCATGCAATCATTTAGGTCTGGAAAGACCCTAAAGATCATGAAGTCCTATTATTTTTGCTGTCATTATTCTATATGCTTGCATAGAAGAAGCAGGCTTCATATCCTTTCACCTTGAAAATATACTGGTTACCAACAGTGAAAATGTGATGGAGAGAAAACTCTGACAGTTACTGCTATTTTAGGCCAACATTCAGAAAAGGGCTATGTGCTGTTGCCTTCTGCTGAGGACAGATGTTAGTCATGTTACTTAATGTAATATTGGAAGGTTATTGGCTCAGATCCAGGTGGGCATTCAGGTTTCCAACTCCTGTTTGGGTTTCTGACACCTGATTTAATGGAAAGCTGAGTCCTTGGTTAGATGTGGTTACATTGCAAACCTCAACAGAATTAAACCTTCAGTGTATGCTGATGGGATTTGATCTTGCTGGATCAAGGCATAAATTCTGTCTGTTATTAAATGGCAGTGCAAAAGACTTTTTAGAGCTGATATGAAAATGAGAACCTTGGTAAACTGAAACTACCAGGGAGCATGGGAAACATTTTTATCCTGGATCATGCACATGGATGTTCACTCAGGACGGCTTTGTTTCTGAAGTAAATTGTCGCCTTCCTAGATTCTGTGGAAGTGTTTGGTAATCTGTGTGAATGCTCCATTGTGTTATCCAACATGGTACTCTGCAGTATAGAAAAACAGAATACATGGGATTTATGGCTTTATGCAAAACAAAATAATTATTACGTTTTCTTGAAAGAGGACTTGGAAGAGGACAAGTTAAGTGACTACATTTCCTGTAAGAAGAAAGGAGCAGAAGAGGACACCTACCATTCCCAGCAGCTGGTTAGCATTCAGTGCTCCATAAGCAAACCCTCTGTGGTTACTACACATTTAAAATCCCCTGACAGGTACAGTGTCTTGGGCAACCAAGGCATGATTTTCATCTGATCCAGCATTTCTCTTTAGTAAGAATTCTTGTGTAGGCAAAGTCTGTGTGATCCCTTGACCCTTCTGGCAATTCACTCTCTAAGACAGTCATCTCAGATAATGGTCTTGTGTTCATTTCTGTTGCCCCCCCGCCTCAAAAAAAAAAAAAAAAAGAAGAAACTAGACAGAAACAACAAATGTACCATTTCTTTTCCTTTAGGTTCCAGTTTTCCATTTGAAACTCCAACTTGCTACATTCATCTGATTCCACCGGCATATACTGGATGAGTGTCTCTTTACATAGCGTGTAATTCAGATTTATTAATGCAGTTTGTGTAAATTAGACATTTGATGCCTTTCCAGATAAGATGATTCAAACCTAGAGAATTTGCTTTCTTTTTTCCATAATTTGAAATGCCATGCCCCATAAGTAGTCTACTTAAACACTGTTTCAGGAAACCATGAAGCATAGCAAACAGGCACTCGCACTTCAAGTTGGTATTCTGAGCATGGGGGATTTCACTGTAACTTCCACTTCCTTTAATTTGCTTGTGTTCCTAGAGTTTCCATAGAATACATAAATGACTAGGAGGCAACAATTAGAGCTAAATTAGAGATGGAATACAGTACCCAAAGGCACATGAGTTATATATGCTATTGTGCTGCACAGAAAAGTGGGTCAAGTGTATTACTACCTGAGGTAAGGTTGTACATGCAAGGTCAGAAGAGCTATGAAGGCTGCGTATCCACTGATGAGGCAAATCCCAAGATTACAGTGAATAGACCCTTCCTGTGAATGACTCTAGGCAGAACAATTTCTTCATAAACCATGAAAACCAAAGATTGAAAACTAATTTCACATCTGGCCAAATGACTTGCTCATCTCTGGGAGAGATAGAGAAGAACTGAGGAGAGAAATTGAGGGCAGAATGAAAAAAGAAAAAACCCTGATGTGGCATGTTTCACAGTATTGCAACACAGCTTGATGCAACCAATTGTTGGAAGTGCCAATAGCTCCATGATCTCAGGTCCAAAGCATACAGCTCTGCTGCAGAGAGAAATGGCAGGCTTTCTGACCCAACCAGATTCTAACAAATGCTCTAGTAAACAATGAGGTGCTATAGCTTGCTTAAAAAAATGCAGGGAAAGAAGGTAAGCTGTGAAGTAGTGTCAACATGTTGCCAGAATCATGTAAGAGTTTATGTGGATGAAGACCATCATAACATTTATAACCATAAAACCATGCTTTCAGAAACAGCTGAGGAGGAGAGTTAGGAGGCAGAGTTGCTTAAGGCAGTGAATAATCTTTCCATCCTCCGTGAGGGGCCCAAGTTACCCCAGCCTTGGCAGCAGGCAGGATCCAGCTGGAAGCGTGCAGCATCCATCATGTGTCCAGTGCTGCCTCCTTGATGGCACAGCCCTCACCCGGGACCACCTGGTATTGTTGAGCTCCCAGAAATGCCCAGGCACATGGAGATGCAAGCACTCCAGAGGGTAATGTTGGCTTGTACAGCGGCCACAATTAAAGACTTGATGCTGCAGGGAAGCTGAACTTGGGCATTGCTAAAAGATGATGACAAACTGCGAGATGTATGTGCGTTTTTTCCTAACCTCTATTTAAATTTCTAATCCAAGCAAAAGTAGTTTTCTGTAGATTTCTCAGTTTCTATTAAAATATGAGAAAGCCACTATAAAGAATAATTCTCCAGTAATTTTGTCCTCTGCACAAAGTTTATTAGAAGTGTGATGGTACTGAGTTCACTTCTCATGTTGACCTGACTGACTCCATTTCTCATGGTTATCTAAACTTGAACCATGAGGTTCTAAATACACTACAATTTAGCTTTTCTTTTTGATAATGCATAGACATGTATTTGTATACTATATACACACTGTATGAACTGAGCACATGAAACATTTTTAGAAATAAAAGAGTAGCAGTTGGAATAGGACTTGTAGAAAAGTTTTTCTTCTCTTACTATTTTAGGAAATATGTTTAGTTTATTTTATATAAATCTTGAGGGTTATACATATTCTAATACCTTAAAAAATTCTGACATCTAGGATTTGAGAAGCGCTTGGCATAAATCAGTATTTCTGGTTGGTTTTTTTTCTTTTCTCTTATTTCCTTTCTTATTTTTCTGCCTTTTTTCTTTTCTTTTCTTTTCTTTTCTTTTCTTTTCTTTTCTTTTCTTTTCTTTTCTTTTCTTTTCTTTTCTTTTCTTTTCTTTTCTTTTCTTTTCTTTTCTTTTCTTTTCTTCTTTTCTCTTCTTTTCTTTTCTTTTCTTTTCTTTTCTTTTCTTTTCTTTTCTTTTCTTTTCTTTTCTTTTCTTTTCTTTTCTTTTCTTTTCTTTTCTTTTCTTTTCTTTTCTTTTCTTTTCTTTTCTCTTCTTTTCTTTTTTTTTCCCTTTCATGGTATTTTCAAGTGCAGGCTCTTTGAAGGAGGCAGAAGAGTCAGGAAACTATATGTCCCATTTAAAACAGAAAACAATAATAAAAAATTGACATTAAAGATAGACATTAGGTTTCAGAAAATGTATAGGCACTATTATCAGTACTAGCTCTCAGATTTTATCTTCACTACAAAGAAAAAAATAATATGTATAATTATTGGGGGGTTTGTATATACATTTGCAGGTATAAAATATGTGCTTTGCATTCAAAGAGCAGGTACAGTGTCATTCCTTCAGGAGACCAACTACTGGTGCCAGTTAAAGCTATGGAAACTTGCCATGGGCTCTGGAGCCAAGGGCTTGGCTTCTGTTTTCCTATTGTTTACTCTGCTTGTGTCAAGCCTTATTTCAAGAAAGGCGATGGCAAAACTCCCACTGACTGTAAGGAAAGTGAGGTTTGGCCCTTGGTGAGCAATAAAAGCTCTGTGAAGCCTGAGGGTGGGAGCTCACTCTGGCTCCTGCAGGGCTGACATGCGCCCCCAAGGTTTGGTCACACCCCACCCCTGCACACCTCTTCCAGCTGCGAGATTTATAGCACTCTGTGGAAAAGCCCGCACATCATACTGCATGGTATACTTGGTCACCAATGAACTTTTAATCACTCTGGCTCATGGCTTCCAAAAGAACAGCCTTGCTGCCATTGCACAAAACAAAGAAAATATTAGCTTCCTTTATTTTATTTACCTGACTATTTGCAAAAGGTTCACAAATGATGTTGGTGGTCACAGTCTTCTGCAGGTGAGGAAATAAGACCTTCTTCCTGGAAAGTGCTACAGGATTAGGCATGTCTGACCCTTTCAGGCTATTGAACAACTGTAGAAAAGTTTTCCCCTGTCCTCAGTTTGGTGCTTCTCTGTGAGGCTGGCACAGCCCTCCTGGTACCTTGTCTGGCCACTCACTAGACTTGGAACACAGGAGAGAGAGCTGGAATGCTGAAGCACAGATGTTCAAGTATATAACAGGTCTGCCTGTCTCTGGAGAAACTGCCACTTCATGGTGTAGAATAGTTGGTAGAAGTGTAGAATAGCCATTTTTTGCTAGTTGTGTTATTGATCTTGATCTCCCCTCTATAACTCATCTGCTCTTTTGGTTGAGATGTAACAGGGAATAATTTATGTTTTGAGGTTTTTCTTTTGATTCTTCATGCATCTGGTGTTTGAACCTTAGCATGCATGTCCTATTTTTGTGAGAATCTTCAACATAGCTTCCATAGACATATACAGCTTATATTGACAACTCCATTTTACAGCCAGAACAGAAAATCTGGTACTGTTGAATACTGTTCTGGATATAAGTCTTCATAACTCTTAGAAGTCCTGATAGAAAAGCTGCAAAAAAGACACTGATTGGAAACCTGTGAGAACAAGACAGCAAAAGAATGAGATTTCTCTTTATGCTGGCAAAGCTATCACAGCAGAAATCCATTGCTTCCATTGTTGAGGATCTTAGAAAATGGTATAGGGAAGCTTGGAATCAGAACAGCAGTTTACTTGGTGTTGTGTAAATCCTTGGCTGCTACACTCAGGCAGAAGAAGTCAGTCTAGATTCCAGCCATCTGGAAATGTGGCAGCATAAAGGAAAATATCTTCCAATTTTATTTGAGGATCAAGTTTTTTCAGTAATTTAAGAATATGGGCAGAAAAGAAATTTCTTGACAACAGTTGTAAGACACATTTTAAATGCCACCTTTCAACATTTCTTTCAAGACTACAAGAGAGACACTGAAAATAAATACTTTCTCTGCCTTGGAGTCTGTTGATAGAATACTTCTTTTACTTAATAAAATTAGTTGCTTTCAGTTATGCACACCTTGAGGTAGGGCGTGTTTTATAGGTTATACAGGTATTTCCTTTGCCCCTACATAGTGAACCTGATCCTACAAATACTTCTACTGATTTGAACACACAGAATGAACTCCTGATTGAAGAATAGTTTTGGGTGTGGAACAAATTTCCCCAGGAAATTGAATAGAGCACACTGAATTATTAACCCTCGTCTTCTTCATGAAAAATGTTGAAGTGCTGGGATCAGTAAAATTTTTAGGAAACTTGCAGTGTAACATACAGTACTGAGAGATCTCTAGTAGACATGCCACTGCATCATTGGCATCATTGGACTACACACTACTGAGACATGACTGTTGTCTTTGGTCTTGGACTTGGCAGTCTTAAGGAGACTGTGGATATGGTACTTGCTGGCTGTCAGGACTTCTTACTGCCATGGGTTTCGATTCATACTATTACAGCCCTATCATCATCATCCTAGTGTAGTTTTTCTAATTTAATATTAAAGCAACCTTCTTTCAGCACTTGTGACTGATAAGCATCATCACAGACAGCTGTAGCTGCTTGAACAGTCAAAGAAAGAGGAACCATGATCTAAAGTGTTACAAAATCTGTAACTGCTTTTGAAAAGCTCCTTATCTGACAACATCAGAAATCTAACTAACTCTGACTCTGATTACCCATAAGGGAAAAACCATTTGGACAAATCTTTAGGTTTATTAGTATATAAATATTAGATATTATTACAGAATTTATTATCATTGTTATTAATAAGAACTATATAATGTTAAAAACTTACAAATATCCAGTTTTAGATATCCAACATGTGACATTTTAAAGGATTTGGCTTTAGGGTAGTTGCTTAGTGCCTCAGAATCTTGGCCCTAGTTTCCTTCCAACCCTGAATTTCAGTCATATGAACAACGTATGGTAACTCTTGCATCATCTTCAGAGAGAAAGCCTTGGCCCAGAGGAATTCGTGACTCTGAATCATAGTAAATAGTTTGTGAAGTTGAAAGATGAATCCATATCCTTCATCAGTTATAATCACATTCTTCATTATGGAGCTTGCTCCAGTGCCAAAAAAGATGTTGTGTTTCTCTCCAGATACAGGGAAAGGTAGTGATTTGCCCAGAAAATGTACAGCATACACAGAGAAAGATAGATGTGGGGTGGAGGAAAAAGACAGCACACAAAGTGATCAAGACAAGTATAGACCCATGACCTAACAGCTGTCACTTTATTATGCAAAAAAAATATAAATTCCCCTTCTCTGTCCTTACTTTTAATTCACTCCCATGTCTCCCAAGCAATTCCCTGCTATCATGTTACTGCTTTCACACCTTCCCTCCCAATACACAGCCCATACTCTCCAACCAAATACAAAAGAGACTGACAGGGTAAAGAACAGAGGACTAAAAGCATTCTTTGGTCACCCAGTTTCTTGGAGATATGCCAAGAAACAGTTTATCTTGAGGAATGATTTAAAGACCCTGATTCAACAAAGTTTCTAAAACTATTGTCTTGTGCTATGATGTTTTTTAAAGTACCAAGTCTTTTGGGATGGATTTAGAGATTACATGGGCAGATGATAGTTGAGGCTTGAAATTCCAGTTTCAGAACTTGCTTTTTGTGAATACTTTTGCTATTCATGTAGCACTTGCTGTATTTCCTAATGCTTCTCATCAATAAATCCATTAGCAAGGATGGCATTATGAAGTAAACAGAAAGAAGTGTGGAGTTAGTGTTAATGCCAGCTAAGATTTTAATAAGTATTTTACAATATTTTTCAATAAAGAATTCATGGTTAACATTTGAATTTTAGCTCATGAACAGTCAGGATGATGAAGAAAAAATGCTTAGTTCCAAAGTGTAGGAGTTGGGGACACTCACCGAGTTGTTTATACTCACTGAAGTCACAGTTTATCGATGATTTATATTCAAAGGCTTTGAATCAAACTAGCAATGTTATACACTTATTTACTCTGTGATGTTAATGAGTCATTCTGAGCAAGCAGTGTTTGAGCATTTTATACATTCAAGTTTCATTTCACAAGATTCACTGCAACAATAAATAAAGAATGATCTTCATCATTCTAGACACTGGCAATTCAAATAACAAAAAGAATGGAAGAATGGTTTTGCAAACTTGAAAGTCTGCATTTGTTTCTTCTGAATGCTTTTACAGGCTTCAGATGGATGTGTTTTAATCCTGACCTGTGGTTTGCTTTGGCTCACATATCCTTTTTTTTCCCCCTCAGCTACAGCTCTCCACATCTTTTTTAATCCTTCTCTGAGGAATTTAATTTACCCTGATTATGAACTTATCATTTACTTCTCCTCCTTTGTGTAAGTATCAGCTTCCAATCTTCAAAATCCAACTAGTATCTGTTGCTGTCCTCATACATGTGTCCACAATCAAACCCTGCAGTAAGAGTATTTATTTAGCTCCCTATATCTGCTGCTTGAATCATCTTTCCTTCATTTACCATGCAGCAGTGTCTCTCTGCCTTTCTACCATCCTTCTGGCCTCATCGCTTCCTTTCTGTTGTACCAGTGTGTCAAGTTAGTTATTTCTGGATGCATTATATTACCCTTATGTCATCCCCAACACTGACTAATTAATCCAGCTCCCTATCATTCACTTTCCTTGATCTCCGTTCCAATCTGCTGTACCATGATGATCCAATTCTTGCTGTTGCCCTTGTCTTCACAGAACAGTATTCCTTTATGGATCTGAAGCTGGCCCCATCTCTGTGGCTACTGCATACTGCCCTCAGCAGGGCTTCTCTGCCTCACCTTTCTGCACTTACTCCTTCCCACACACCCTTCTTTACTTTCCTTTGGCTGTTTCCAAGGGTTCCACACCATCATCCCTTTTCTCTCAACTTCACCTATTGACCCCCCATAAAGCTACTACTACCTCTCTGATCTTGTCTATTTCCCTGGCAGCACTTGCATTTAGTTTCTAATTGATCTGAATTTTCGGCTGGTATTTGTCCTCTGGGTTTAAATGCTTGAACAGTAAAAGCCTCAGGCACATGAACTAGGTGGTGTGCATTTCTCCTTCAGCTGGTTTGCTGTTCAAATGAGGAAGTGAATGCTGACCTAAGGAAAATGTAATTCAACTCCATATCCCTGACTTGAAAATTTCCTTCTTATTTAACTTCTTTTGCTCAGCATTACTTGTGGGATCTGGCATCAAATAGCCCATTTTGATCCATCTCAGCTATTTCTTTATGTTTCTCATGGAACCTTCTCTTTATTTCTCACCTCTTGCTATTCAGGTATCCCATCAGTTGCTTCTAACCAGATTGCCTTTGTTACTGTCGCCACTAATGAATACATTACTCAGCTCTACTTTTGAACCTTCCTTACCTTCAGATTCCTCCTTTGTTATCTCCAAGATGTCTTAGCTCTCTCCCAGGCCTAAGGGTGTGTGACATCTGGATAAAAACTGGCTGAAAATAACATCATCTTGAAGATGAAAACATTCACATACTCTCTGTTTTTCATCCCGTAAATTACTCTTTGCTGAGTCCTCAGTTCTATATTCCCTCTTTATCAGCATTAGTTACTTTTTCCTACTTCCTCTGTCAGACTCTCAAATCTGTTTTGCTGCTTCTTTTCTTTGGCCTCAGTTATGTTTTTTTATTCATTCTACCTCACCTGAGAAAAGTTTCTGGAGGCTTCCTGTTTTCTCTTTCAGTTTCCTCCTTAAAAAACACAAACAAAAAACCATATCTTTTGTGTCACCTTTATCTTCTGTCTTTCTGCCTATATCCAATTTGCTCAAAAACAATTTCTTTGGGTTTTGGTGTGGCTTAAGACAATATGACCAAAGCAAGGAATCTTAGGATCACTCAGATTATAAAGTATATTCTACACATATGCAATGTTACATACACTTAAGATGTAATTTTGAACATAGGGTGGCATGCAAACAAATATGTAAACAAATATTCTTCATATGTAAATATGAAGAATAGTACTATGCTAGTTCTGAAACACTAATTACTGAAAATATGATATGGCCACTGAGTTGAACAGGACCAAAATTCCTGGAGATTGTGCAAGGCCACAGAGTTCAGTTGGACAAAACAGAACAAATCACGCCTAGTGAAGCAGTATGTCCCAATCACCTTAGTCCTGTTGAGCTGTGTGGCCTTGAGGAAGCCAGATGGTTCTGTTATACAAACATCATTTAAAGTTGAACATGACCCTGACTCAAATAGTGGCATTTCTGGTAAGTAGGATTGTAGGATTAACCAGAGAACATGATGTTCATTATATAAAAGCAGTGTAAAACACAAAGCAAGACAATTTATAATCAGAGTTTTTCCAACATTGGTATTGCAGTGAATCCAATGATTCAGCTGTTTTAATCACACCTCTTGGTCAAATTGCAATAGAATAAACATTTGATATTTTTTCTGTAACCAAAATCTGAATTTTGTTTTCATCCACAAATGTAGAGGCACAATCATACCACATGAAAGCCTGCACAGTAACTTAGCATTCCATCATTTTTTTTCCCTTAGCTAGTACTTCCCATATTCTCTAAACTGGGACTCTTGCCTCAAGGCTTTCTTTTGATTCCATGTTGGTACCGTCATGTGAGTGATAACTTATAAACCTTTTTTTATATCTTTTTTTTCCCAAAAAGAGGTACTTCACACAGGATGATTTTTTTTTACTTGAGTCAAAACATGAGTTCTGTTATTTCCACTGTCCAAGATTTTCAGTGAGCTGCAAAATTCATTTCTGAATCTGCAAAATGAGGAAGTGAGCTGTGTCCCATTTAGATGGGGTAGTTAATCCAGATCATAAAAACAGTGAGATACATGGATTCCCTAGTGATAGGACTGTGCAAGTATCTCAAAAGACTGGGTATTAGAAGGTCATAAAGTTTCAGTAGCTTTTAGTATTCCTTTCCAAAGAGTTTTTCTTAGTCCTTGGCTTCATTTAGATGAAGGATCTTCTATGTTTAGTCTTCACTAAATGCTGTGCTCACTTCTAATTGTATTATTTGCTTTATTCTCATTGCTACATACAAATGAGTAAATAAAAGGAAATGTTACCTCTAGAGCAACTTATTTTAGTTGCATATATATTTGAAGGTCTTAGCTGAGAATCTGTAGAGGTGTGGTATTTCTATCTTATTTTTTAGGAATGGAAACTGAAGTCTGCTCTTCCTGTTTGTATTCCAACATTACATGGAAATAATACACTTGTCTAATTTGGGATATGCTTTCAGGGTCCACATCATGCAGCATCGTTGCTAAAGGCAATGTCTGGATTTTCTTTCATGAAGGCACAAAGAGGGAAATTAAATGAAACATCCATTATCTGATCTACACCTGGAGGCTCACTGCTCTATAGAGCTGTGAAAGCCTCATCTTTTCACAGTAAATATGAGGTGGGTGAATACTGGGTTTTGATTTTTGTTTGGTTTGGTTTCTTTTTTTCTCACAGCTTAGAAAAAAAAAATATTATTGTCTAAAGCCCAAGGACAACATAAAAACTTTTCTGGACTGAAAATACTTAATTACTTACCGTCTATCAGACAAGCTGCTGTTCTGCACTTAGCATCATGCTTCATTGTTTGACAGTACAGCTGGCTGGAGGCTGAAATTGAAAATCATTTTCCTTTGCTCAATTTCCTTGTAAACAGCGAAAGAATGGTGTTGATATGCCAGACTTCACTGGGAAAGTGCATTGTGAACATGTGAGATCCATCTCCAGTGGTTTTAAAAAGAGGAATGTGATTTTTCTCCTACAGAGCTAAATTAGGACACCTTCAACTTGGGCTTCATTTAGTCTTTGCTAAATTTGCTCCCATTGATCTATGCTGCACCAACCATGAATAACTAAGAATACTAAGGCAAGAAAAAGAAAAATGGTCTTATGTTGTGAAACCACTTAGGAGACCTAAGTGAGCTATTGTTAATAGGCAATTTGTGAAACATTCAGTCCAACAAAACAATCTTGGCCTATTTCCACTTCAGTTGATATTAACGTCAATTTAACACAATCTGTAAATGTATGTATGGCTTTGTAGTGTATGCCAATATTAAAACTTAGGATTGAGTATGGCCTCTTGCATTTTATTGAGAAACATGTTGGTGCATTTTTCTTTTCATCAATTTGCAACTGAGCACAGATACAAGTTTTACTGATTTGAGGTTAATTCTATCAGTTTTTAATGCAAATGTATTTCATAGTATTATTTCTGATAGATTATTTGGCTCTCACAGTACTCGGGGGTGACCTCAGTGACCAGCCATATTTTATTTTCATTAGTTTTAAGTTGCACAAATAGTATAAAAGCAAGTAAATGTGTACTTTTTGGGAGCAGGATTCATGCTGTTTTAGTAAGTATTATGTTTTGCTAGTGTTTATTATACTGTTTATAGTTTTAGGGTCCAGCTTCGCTTCCTTTGAAGTCAAATGTGAAACTCTTTTTACTTTCATGGTAGGATGTATTGGACCAATAAATCAGTGTATTTTCTCCATGTAGCCTTGAATTTATTAAGATCTGTTACTTAATCAAAAAAAGAGTCATCTACTAACTGGTATAAGTCTCTTCAGAGGCTGATTTAACACAGGTTTGGTACTGAGAACACATCTGCAAAGCTCTTACCAAACAGCTTTCTGGGCTAGTTTAAAGCACAATGTTTCCTGACTTTCTTCAGGTGGTTACTTGATCTGCTGCACTGTGGTTGTGCTGATTAAAGGATTCTATAGGATGTGCTCTACAATGCTGTGCTCAAACTTTCCAGGCGCTTACAGGCAATTGTGTGGAAGAGCTAACACAGTTTTCACAAAAGGCAATTATTTCCAGAGAAACTGACGACTTACTCATAGACTTCTTTTAATATACAAGTAAGTACCTTCATAAATATTCATAAATATTCCAGAAATGCCAAGAAGGAAAGGGAATGTCTAAAGAAATGCTTTTAATAATGGTAGAGTTCAAATGTACTGCAAGTTCTATATCAAGCAGCAGTGTTTGCATGAATCTTTTACTGGATCAGAAAGCTATAAATAAAATGTCACATCTTAGCATTTAATAAAAACCACAGCATGGCCACTTTATCACTGCAGCCTTGATGTAGCAGAAACTCACTGGAATTTCTGAAATAAAAGTTTGAAGTAGTTATAGGGAATGGACTTAGGAAAAAAGCATGTCCATAAGTCTTGCAAGATCAGGTCTTAATCAAAACGACTGGACTGTTAGGATGCAGTTTCCTGCATGTATGTCAGACCAGGACTGTGATTTTACTGTAAAGCACATGAACTGCTGTGTTCAGAATGTGTGTTTCCTTATACTTGCGGACACTCCTTGCTCTCAAAGACAGAAAGTCTGCAGAGATGTGAGGGACAACTGAATTCTCATCTGCATGTTTTAAAAGTCCTTGCTTATCTGTAGTGCATCAGCACAAAATCTGAAATAAAACACTTCCAGAACAAGAATCCAAATGTAACTCAGAGTAAAAACATTGTGTAAATCTTTTTGAACCAAATGCATGTTCTAAAGAAGTTCTCTGATCTGTAGCCTTTTTCAGTGGCATGAGACTGGAACAGAAACATCTGCTTGAATTTATCAGCTATGAAGCTGCTATTGAGAACAGTAAGTGAATAGTGAACAATAACTAAATTATTGATATTTAGAGAATGGCAGTTAAAAGCTTGGGTGAATTTCACCTATAGAGAGAATTGGCTCCTTTCATTGAAGCATTTTTTAATCTAAATTAAAATGAAATCATCCTTTATAGATTAAGGAATTGTCTTTGCTATAAAAATAACCTATGTATTGCTCTTAATTTGAATTCCATCCACAAACAAAGCCCTTCCATTCAATGTGGTAATATTCTTGCACAAAAGTTAACTAGCCTACTGGGAGGTATAGGCTACATCTCCAGAGGGGATTTTGCTAATCCATTTACAATTTATAGTTCTCTTCACAGCTGTGGCTTCTTTTGCCCCAGCTAAACTAACTTAAGAAGCGTTAAACTCAAATGTAACACTTTAGGATTACTAGAGGGAGGGCTGGAGAAAGGAGATGAGGCTCCCTGGTATGACACTTGTTGTGGTCAGAGGAGCTGCTGTCACTGTGTGTCCCATCTTCTTCTTGTGTCTTAGCTTTGTCAATAACTCCACTTAAGCCTTCCAAACTGCTCTCCAGGCTATCTAGTGTATTGACTAGAGTTTATTCAGCTTCCCACATGCGAGTATCAGGCATCTGAGGTGCCCAGGATATCATAAACAACCACACGGTCACAGATATAACTCAAAGACTAACAGATATAATCCAAGGTTTACAAGACACTTGTGCTTTTTTGGGTGGCAGCCAGAGGTGAGCTGGGTACCCTTAGGACTTCTCAAATAGCATCTGGTGCTTGTGTCTAAGCAACTGAATTAAGCTGTTCTTCTCTGTTGATGACAATGGGAGCTTAGATGCTTCGATTTAGATATCCAGACTTTTTGATCCATGGCTGACTCTATCCTGACAGTGGTATCCCTTTCAACTGCCTCAGCAAGGTTTGCTGGAGCTCATTTATTAAATCTCTCACATCTGAACAGATGGCTTAGCAGTTTTAAACACAGACTATGGCAATAATTGCAGCAATAATATTTTATTTTGCTGTGTAACAATATTAGAGCATTTTGATTATTTCAAGTGATTGATAAGTATTAAATTCCAAGAATTGCTGAGGCTATCCTAGCAGATCACATGAATAATGCAGGCAGTGGGGTAACTGCTACCTCAGCTTATTGCTATAGGACAGTAATCACTGTGGTGGTCAGGTCTGAAGGCTCACAAGACTTCAAAAGAAATATCAAGTATTCTTCTACATAAAATATTTCCCACATTATCAACAAAAACAATCAGTTTTTCCTATTGTCCTCCGCTTCCGTACAGCTACCCAGCTTAATCGCAGGGGCAAGGTCTCTTCTGCAGTGTTGGTGGCCAAATCCTGCTGTGGTGGTTTCAGATGTTATTGTCCCCAGTCTGGGATGTCTGCAGGGCTGATATCCCTGTACCTGCAGCAGAGAATGTGTGCTTGGATCTTAGCTCCTTCAGGTCACACTTTAACATGTTTCACAGCTTTAATAAGCTTCCAAATTACTTTTTCTTAGAAGTAACTTTGGGAATCATCAGGCCTCAGATGCTTGTGTACACAGACCCCAGCAGGCTGGGGATTAACCCACCTCTGGGTACTGTTTAAGCTACACAGAAAGGTGACACATTTAAGTTTCGTAGAGAATCACAAGGATTTGCATGAGATCTCTATTCCAGCACCGGGCACAGGTGCCTGAAAAACACAAAAGACTGTGAGTGGCCTCTTAAGTGGTGAACCCCATTTTCTCTGGAAATGTCTCAGAATAACAGCTGTGGAAGTCCCCGAGGACAAGAGCCAGCAACACCTGTGCAGTGACAGCAGACACAAGCTTGCAGACAACTCAGCAGACACAGGAGTTTAACAATTCACTGACAATTTGCAAATGCAGGATGAGTTCACAGCAAGTCCGCTTCCAGGCTTTTGTAGTTCAAATGAAACATTTCACACGTCTCTAGGAATTGCCTCTCTGATGAAAAAAGGGTGAGGCATTTGGAAGCCAGTATAAAGAATGTGATAAACTTCAATCAAAATAAAATGACAGGAAAGATAAAACCAGATTTTTTTTCTTGTCTTAAAAGGAATTTGGAAATCATATTCCACTGGGGTCTAGATTAAATAGCTTTTCTGAAGTGATTTATTTGTGACTGTGTGGACATTACTGAGAATTATTTCTGTTGTGGATGTTTGCAGAATGTGACATATACGGTAGAAAAGGACAAGACAGTTAAAGGTTTTGGCTTTCTTTTTCTTTCAGAAAGAAGAAAGATAGTCTCTTAGGTGGTCACGTTGTAGATCTAATGAAGGAAAGGAATTCCTGAAAAACAGTGCAAAACAGAAAACAAAACTGCACTTGCTTACTTTTGTTTTCTGAACTTGCACCAAACCCCCATGAGGAGTAAAGTATAACTTAAAGATGCAGAGGGATATGAAAACAATGCCAATACCTTTTGAATCTGTGCAAACCAAAGCATTTTTTGTCTTCAAGGAAAGGCTTAGAAATAAAGACATGTATTGACATATCATCTCATGTCTGATTATAGACTAAAGAAAGATTAGAAGCTCCATGCCAGTGCTAAGAGTAGAAAATTCTCATTAAGCTTAAGTGGTAGAGATCTCCGAATCTCAAAATAAATGTCCTGGGCTCTATTCCCATTTTTAATTTGCTGACAATGTCTCATTTATGAAAAAGTGGCCATTTTCAATTCTTTCAGAAACTGAATGATACTGAATTACTCAGAAGAATCTTTCTACAGTCCGTCTTGTGCAAAAAGGCAATGATCAGCATGCTATAGGTTTTCAATATGCACTAAAAAGGAAAGAATATAAGGGATTTTTTTGACAAAATGATGTAGCTATCATGCAGCAAAATAATTAGTCATCAACTACTTATTTAGAAAATTTTTAAGTAATAATCATTTAACTGGTAGACAGCAGGAGAACTATGTGGTTTACAGCTGGTTGTGACATCCAAGAAGACAAATGAGTTACAATATTTAGATTAAACAAAAAAGAACCATTATAATAATATACACAATGAGCAAAGTACTGCATTTTCTAGTTAATGCCAAAACTGAATTTCACAGTGAACTGTTTGTGAAACATTAAAAGTATAATTTAGCATATCTGAATAAATTATTTTCTACTATGTAGTAAAAACAGAGGAACACATGGCATAAATTATAGCCCCAAATGCTTTAAAATTCTTGGAGTGGAGGCTGCCTGGCAACTTTTATACCAGCTGGAAGAGCAAGGACCCAGCTGGCTTGGCAATAGCCACCATACTGTGCCTTGGCTGGCAGGTGGCCATCTGACACTCTTCAAGGGTCTGTGTTCCTCCTGTCTGCATGTCTGCAGCACCGACAGCCTGAGACCACATTTAGAAGAAGTGGGCAGATCATTCCCAGTAGTGTCAATCACGTTGGCACATGACAGCATGGTGTGAAAGACGTAAGGAACTGACCGTTCCTGGAAAAGGCTGAATGATGGTGCTGGTTGAAGAACGAGAGCTGTTTTTTTGGGTATTTCAGCCTAGAAATTTCCATCTCATGATTGGGAAGGAGTCAGGAGAATTCAAGGGCTGCTGCCACTGTTAAGCAAGGGGAAAATGAAAAAGTTCATGCAGTTTTTTCAAATCCTTGCTCACATGAGTGTAGGATGCAAACAAAGGAAATGGAATCATTTGTGTGGTTTAGTCCCTTTAATCTAAGCTTTACAGGACTATTAACACATCTGAAGTAAGCTTCACACAGTCAGGTATTGATGTTGTCAGGTTAGAGAACTAAATGTAGTAGAGATCAAACTGGGAGAGTTGAATGCTGTACCCAACTTCAGGTGAAGCAGTAAAAGCAGTACACCAATAAACAGCAACATTATCTCCTCTGATCTCTTCTAGTGGAGGAGAGGCAAATCATAAACTAGGAAAATTGCCACCTCCAGGACTTCTAGGTGCTTCAGAGACTAAGGTGTAAAAAGAAAAATAACCCAAATGGGTCACCCTTTGTTAGACAGTAAAGGATTCATAGAGAGATCACCAACAAGACAGAAATTCTTATGAAATGAAGAATTATTTGTTCTGTGTATCAAAGAGTTCCTCCTTTTTTTGTTCTTTGTGTTCCTATGACAAACATAGGAGTTGTCCATTCTTCCCTGAGCCTCCTTAAGGCTGAACACTGTATTCCCAGGAAATTAAAATAAATGCAGTCACAGTGATCCAAGCTTGGGTTTGATCCCTTCCCTTCTCATTTCCCAGGACACCACTTTGGAAACCACCTCCCTCCAACTCCTCCCCACACAGCACAGACAGCAGTGGCTGCGAGGTGGGTGGATGTTCATGGGCATGGGTGGGGTCTGGCAGAGCAGTCCACAAACCTGTAGTCAATGGGGATTTAATTCCACACAGTGGGGTGTGGCAAGAGACTGCCATATGTCCCTTCTCACAAAGGATATGCCATGGTCTCTTGCAAGCAGCCTCATCTGCAGTCCATGCTGTTCCAGGGGAAAACACAGACCATCAAAAGGCAGAGCTCTGCCACACAGCTCTCACTGTGAAAGGTTTTGTGGTTTGATTGCTGTTATGGGTGCTTTGATCTTTAGAGGGAGTGTCATCAGAGCTCATAACCTCCTTCTCCTCCCACAAACCTTGAACTGATGACAGAGGTATGGATTTTGTACAGAATAGTGCCAGGTCTCACTTCATATTGCAGAGAAACTCCCTATTCATCGGAGTGAAAGACCCGTTCAATAGCTTCATGCTAGGATGTAACACTGTGTTTTGAATACCTGCATAGTCCAAATCATAACATTTCAGCCACTAATTCCCACAGGAGGGAGCATGTATTCTCCTCTGTTTATATGTGGACATGTCCAGACAAAAATTCAAAGGTTGGATTCATTAAATTAATAATAAAATATGTTCTCAAGGATAAGTATGCAATGCTTTCGCACAGACTGGAAAACTATTTTTAAATTGGACTCACAAATTTATTTTCATTTTACTTTTAATGATTTTTTAAACACCTGTCTCTTTGAAAACAGATCTTTGACTTTTAAATCATTTTGCCACTGCTTAAAATTGTATCTCATCTGCTGGAGAGTCTGACTCTTATGGTCTTTGGTTTACAGATATTCATGTTGAACAAATGTTTCTTGCATCTGTAAGACTTTCCTTGCTGAATGGCTTCAAAATTGCAATGCAGAATGAACAAATACGTCAGGTCCTTTGCACAGTTAGCAAGACTAATATGAACTTGTTTCTGATAAGCATATGAGACCCTGGAAAATTCCAGGCTAACCATCAGGGGATAATTTCAAAGCAGGGGAAAATGTGCCCTTGTTATTCCAGGACCTGTCTCTGGGAGCAAAGGCCACCAAGCGTCAGGATTTGCTAATGTAGGTGCTGATGGAAGCTAAGATGTCCAAAAGACTTTTGGACCCCAGTTTGTGCCCTGCCATTAGACAGGGAGGTGTGCATTTTGCAACAAATTACTTTGCTCAGTAGTCTAAAGTTATGGTAAACTACAGATTAGTGAGTGTAGAATAATGGTGATCTACTTGCTTTTTAAAGGAATACACAGAGTTACACTGACTTTTTGCCAGTCAAGTATCCCTGATTTATCTGAAAGTAGTCCTGCTTTACCGCTGTGTGATTGTAGAATTAGTTTTTTTCCTTGTTTAAGTGCTCTATCTTAATATCCACCACATGGATCTGTTGCACTTTCCCATGTTAGCTGAGGCGTATCACACTGTGCTCATAAGGAAGTCTTGAAATTTGCCTTGGAATTAAAAAAGAAAAAAGGGACTGGGCACCATGTAAAATAAACAGTAATGTAAGCTTCTTTAATTCCCACTGCATTGCATCATAATTAAAATATTTTCTTTTGAAATTGAAAGTTGTAGCAATTCAGATGTAACTTTCATCTGAGGCTCAGTGGTAAGCTTCTCCTCTTATGTTACTTCTGAATTAAAGTGGTATGAAAGATGGATTTGGCCTTGATATTAGAATTCACTACTAAGTCCAAAATGCAAAAAATCCAATATATCTGATATCTTCTGGATGATGTTGAAGTGTGGAGGGACTGCTGTTCTACTTTTAATCTCCATTTCCATAGTTAAGTTGTAATAGATAATTAATTTGCTAGAAACCAAATCAAATAATATTTTTAATTTTGTTTTAAATGTAAAATTAAATATGCCTGAAAACTCGGAGATAACCAGAAAGACAGCTTCTCAGCAACGCCTTATCAGAGAATGGCTCGGTGCTTAACAAGGAATGTAAGGTACTATCTGTAGAGAAAAGGAACGAGGCCCCAGTTTCGATATCTCTCAGCCCGGTGCCTTCCCCCCCCTCTTTCCCCTACAGGTTTATCTAGCCCCAAACAGTTTCGCCCTGCTAAGAAAAATACCTCCTTGCCTTTTTTTTCGTTTCTAGCCCTAAGAATTCCCTTCTTCTCCTCACACCGGGACCCTGCTAGTCAAACCCCCCACTGAATCTCCTGGGAAGACCCGTGCCCTGCAAACCCCCCCAGGTTCGTCTCGTTCCCCTCCTAAGCCAGCACCCGGGAAAAACCCCCACTTCCTCTCAGCCCCTCCATCTTTCCCAGTATAAGCCTTTCCTGGCCATACATGCCCAGTTTCACTCCCAAAACACTCAAAACTCAAAGCCACCAGTTTTTCTCTTTTTTTCTTTTCCCCTGCGGCCCCGGTCGGTCTCGACTCCCACGCCAGCCGCGCTGGGGGGCCCTGGCTGTCTCCATGTCCTGCCGGGGCGCCTGCCAGCCGTGTCGCTGGGGGCCGGGTCCCACGGAGCGCCCCCGGGGATCCCAGTACCACGGTCACCCACAGCACAAGCCCTGCCAAGCTCCCCGCCAGTTCCCCTCCCCCCAAAGGAAGGCTGTGCAGCCCCACACCTGGCCCCAGCTACCCCATGCCAAGGCAGGAGCACAGTGGAGATAGATCAGCAGAGATAGCCGCCAAAAGCTGAACCAGCGTGGGGAGCCTGCGACCAAGCATACCAGCGGGCGCCGGCTCGGCACAAGCCGACCCCCGTCTGAACGTGCTGCATTGTAACCCTTCCTGCTGTGTACGACCAAACAGGACATCATGCTAAAGCCTGCAGTTTGCCAAGTACCCCCGACTGTATAGCCACATGGAAACCCCCCCACTCCTGGGCGCCATGAGGCGGGGGTATTGCGAAACACGGCCGGACCTGGTTGAAGACTGCAACTGTTACAACGAACAGAACTGAGCCTGCGCAAACGAAAAGTGCTGACGAAACTGTTATGTAACACATGGAAACTGCGCCTGCGCAAAGGGGGCGTGGCCTACGCCAGAGAAAGTGAATATAAGCAGAGCCCTGGACGAGAGCCAAATGTGAACCTTTTGGAGCTGGTCTCCTGGGTCACCCGGTGCTCTGCTATCCTGCAAGCACTGTGTTGCTCCTCTCCTTGCCTTCACAAAGAGCTGTAATCACTGAGGCTAAGGCCTACAGAGCTGGACGCTGCAGTCACTGAGGCTAAGGCCTACAGAGCTGGACGCTGCAGTCACTGAGGCTAAGGCCTACAGAGCTGGATGCTGAAATCATTTAATAAAATCACTACCTCTTTTTTTAATAAATGCTATTAACCTTTTTTTCTCCTTATAAAATAAACGTTGATTTATCTAGCTAATGCCTTGGTGCCTATAACAATTCTGGTGCCGTGACTCGGATCCAAAGGCCTTGGACGTGGATCGTCGACAGGAAGAGCGCTCCCGTCATCCCAAACAGACGGTCCTGGACGCAGATTCTACGGAACAAGACCCTGGACACCCGAACCTAGAGGGCAAGTAGAAAGAGCAACAAAACGGACTGCAGTCAGGTGTCGGTTTGGCCATAAAGGACCCCGTAATTCAGTGCGCACTGCCCGAACAAAGGACCCAAGGACGAGTAAGTATAGTACGATTCTGTTCGGTTGGGGAAGGGTTTCCTGGAGTGCAGTGAATGAGAGGTTCTTACAGAACCAAGTGAGTGCGGACTCTCTACGTAGTGCGGTTCCCATTGCTCGCGAGAGCGTGGGCCACGAACGAGAGGAAACGAGAGTGTGTGTGTGTGAAGGCACTTTGGAAGATGGGACAGAAAAAGAGTAAATTTTCTGATCCCATGGGAGGGTTTGAAGTACAGTTCCCGGATATACCCCCTGATAGCCCCTTAGGGCTCATGATGACCTGTTGGGATAGTTGGCCCTCTAACCAGGGAAAGAGTAGAGAAAAGATGGTAAATTATTGTATGAAGGTATGGGGAGGTAGACAAATCCGAAGAGACAGTCTTTATTGGCCTATATTTGGGACATTTGAAGACTGCCTATGTAACGCATTAAATGAGTATGTTAAAACCAAAATACCTTTTAATCCTGAAAAAAGTGAGTATGCAAGCTTATAGGTAAGACCAGAAACCAAGACATATCTATATCCACTTAAAGAGAAAAAAGAAACTAAGAAAAAGCATTTGAAAATTGAGGAACTCCCGCTATCTCCTCCTCCCTATGTCCCTCCTCCCCCTGCTCCAATCCCTGCACCCATTGCAGTACCTACTGCTCCTCAGCCAGATCCTTTAACGGACTCTGAGGATTCCCCAACACCCTCACCATCACAGTCCCCGGAACCAGCTAGAAGAGTTACCAGAAGTCAGACTGGGAGGAGGGGGCGATCAGAAAATAAATTATATCCCTTAAGAGAAACAGCTATGGGAGGTCCCCAACCAGGGGTGGGATTTGTGTCAATTCCCTTAAATTCAGGGGACGTAAGAGAATTTAAAAAGGAAATGGGAAATTTGTTAGAGGATCCACTTGGTGTGTCCGAAAGGTTAGACCAATTCCTGGGTCCCAATTTATATACGTGGGATGAAATACAATCTATTTTAAGAATATTATTCACAGTAGAAGAAAGAGAAATGATTCGAAGGGCTGGAATGAGAAATTGGGATACAAGACATCAAAATGGCCCAGCCGCAGATACTAAATGGCCTTTACAGCGGCCTAACTGGAATAATCAAGACCCAGGAGACCGGACACACATGGCAGATCTGAGGGATATTATTGTCCAAGGTATTAGAGAATCCGTCCCCAGAGGACAAAACATCAACAAAGCTTTTAGTGAACACCAAAAGAAAGATGAAAGCCCCACAGAATGGTTAGAAAGACTAAGAAAAAGCTTACAGCTTTATTCTGGTTTAGACCCAGACACCCCAGTGGGACAGGCCTTATTAAAGACCCAGTTTGTGGCCAAGTCCTGGGTAGACATACGAAGGAAGTTAGAGAAAGTAGATGATTGGCAAGAAAAAGGATTAGATGAACTTTTGCGGGAGGCTCAGAAGGTTTATGTGAGGCGAGATGAAGAAAGTCAAAGGAAGCAAGCAAGAATTTTGGTTGCAGCGGTTAGAGAAGGGCAACGTGAAATTAATAATGGTAAAAAGAGTGAGATACCCCAACGAGTAGATGGAATTGACAAGAGAGACCAAAAAGAGCGAAAAGACTTAAAAAATATTGAATGTTTTTACTGTCAGAAGAAGGGGCATCTGAAGAGGAACTGTAGAAAACGCATACAAGATGAAGCAGCATTTAAAGAAGATTAGAGGGGTCAGGGGCTCTATGTGCTGGGGACCCTAAAAGGAACAGAGCCCTTGATAAAATTAAAACTAGGTCCCCAGCAAGAAGAAATGGAGTTTCTAGTAGACTCCGGGGCAGAAAGATCAACTGTCCAACAAGTGCCCCGAGGGTGTTCACCATCCTCGGAGAATATATATGTAATTGGAGCAAAAGGGGAACCCTTTAAGGTCCCCGTACTAAAGGAAGTAGAAATAGAGGCCCCCTCCAAGATTGGAGTAGAGTCATTTCTATTGGTCCCAGAAGCCGAATACAATCTTTTGGGAAGGGATTTAATGATTGAATTAGGAATAAATTTGGAAGTGGAAAACCAAAAGTTAAAAGTTAAATTATACTCTCTCACTGTAGAAGATGAGAGAGAAATAGATCCTGGAGTCTGGTACACCCCAGACTCTGTAGGAAAATTGGACATAAAGCCTCTCGAAGTAACCATTAAAAATCCTGAAGAGGCAATAAGAATCAGACAATACCCTATTTCACAAGAGGGTAAACAGGGTTTACAACCTATAATCGAAAGGTTGATAAAACAAGGATTATTGGAACCCTGTATGTCACCTCATAATACTCCAATTTTACCAGTACGGAAGCCTGATGGGTCATACAGGCTTGTCCAAGACCTAAGAGAGGTCAATAAAAGAACCATTACCCGATTCCCAGTGGTGGCTAATCCTTATACTTTATTAAGCCAACTTTCCCCCGACTACAAATGGTATAGTGTTGTAGATTTGAAAGATGCCTTTTGGGCTTGTCCTCTAAAGGAAGAAAGCCGGAATTACTTTGCTTTCGAGTGGGAAAATCCCAACACCCACCGTAAACAACAACTAAGGTGGACCGTGTTACCCCAAGGGTTTACGGAATCTCCCAATTTATTCGGGCAAGCTCTAGAATGCTTATTAAAATCTTTTTGTGTTAGCAAAAGTGTCACCTTAATACAATATGTAGATGATCTGTTAATAGCTGGAAAAGACCAAAATCAAGTTCGCAAAGAAACTATCAGGTTGCTAAACTTTCTGGGTTCTAAGGGATTAAAAGTTTCAAAATCTAAACTACAATTCACAGAAGAAGAAGTCAAATATTTAGGACACTGGCTTAGTAAGGGACATAAAAGACTAGACCCCGATCGAGTTAATGGAATTCTATCCCTGCAAGCCCCCACAAATAAAAGACAAATTAGGCAACTTTTGGGATTATTAGGATATTGCAGACAATGGATTGAAAATTACAGTAGCAAAGTAAAGTTTTTATATGAAAAACTAACTCTTGATGGACTATTAAAGTGGAGTCCAAAAGATGAAAGTCAATTAGAAGAATTAAAAGCAGATCTAGTAAATGCACCTGTATTAAGCCTACCAGATATAAAGAGACCTTTTTTCCTATTTGTAAATACAGAAAATGGGACCGCGTATGGAGTTTTAACCCAAGAGTGGGCTGGAAAGAAAAAGCCAGTGGGGTATTTTTCCAAAATACTAGATCCTGTCAGTAGAGGGTGGCCCACTTGCCTACAGGCTATTGTGGCCACTGCTCTTCTAGCAGAAGAAGCCAAAAAAATAACCTTTGGTGCAGAATTAAAGATATATACCCCTCATAATATACGCGGAATATTACAACAAAAAGCTGAGAAATGGCTAACAGATAGTAGGTTGTTAAAATATGAAAGCATTTTAATCCATTCTCCCAAATTGGAACTAGAAGTAACCAGCCTTCAAAACCCAGCTCAATTTCTATATGGAGAACCCTTAGAAAAATTGTCACATGATTGTATTCAAGTAATCGAGTCTCAAACTAAAATTAGAGAAGATTTAGAAGAAGAAGAATTACCTGATGGAGAAAAATTATATACAGATGGATCTTCTAAAGTAGTAAATGGGCAACGCAAATCAGGGTACGCTATAGTTGATGGAAAAACGTTTGAAATTAAAGAATCTGGGCCCTTGGATAAGACCTGGTCGGCCCAAGCTTGTGAGCTATATGCTCTCTTAAGAGCTCTTCAGCTATTGAAAAACAAAACAGGGACAATTTTTACTGATTCAAAATATGCATATGAGATTGTGCACACATTTGGGAAAATATGGGAAGAACGAGGGTTAATAAATACCCAGAGAAAAGGCCTAATACATGAAACACTAATTAAAGAAACCCTAAAGGCCTTAAGACTGCCCAATCAAATAGCTGTGGTACACGTAAGAGGACACCAAAAAGGGCTATCTCCTAAGATAAGGGGAAACAATCTAGCTGATGAAGAAGCTAAGCGAGCTGCATTACTGATGATAAAAGCACAAGAAATAAATAGCAGCAAAATCGAAATAACCAAAAGTTTCACTAATCGGGAAAAAGAAAAATTGCAGCAAGTGGGAGCAGTAGAAAAAGATAACAAGTGGCTGCTACCAGATGGGAGGGAAATCCTTCCCAAAGGGCTAACTCAAAGGATTATGAGAGAATTCCATCGACAAACTCATTGGGGAGTACAAGCATTAGTAGATCAATTTGAAACCAAATATATAAGTATAGGAACTTATAACATTGCCAAACAAATTGTTGGAGAATGTTTGACCTGTCAAAAAGTAAATAAACAACAATTAAGAGAAAAGGTACAAGGTGGGAAGGAATTAGCTAAAAGACCATTTGAAAGGCTACAAGCCGATTTTACTGAACTACCTAAAGTGAGAAGATACCATTATCTCTTAGTTTTAGTAAATCACCTTACCCACTTTGTAGAAGCTTTTCCTGTAACTCGAGCAACTGCCAAAACAGTGGTTAAAATATTATTGGAAGAAATTATTCCCCGGTATGGAGTCATAACAGTAATAGACTCAGACCGAGGGCCACATTTTACCTCCAAAATTATTAAAGAGGCATTAGAACCTTTTGGAATTAAATGGGAATATCATACTCCTTGGCATCCTCAAAGTTCTGGGAGAGTGGAAAGAATGAATGGAGAAATTAAAAAGCATTTAACAAAACTAATGATTGAAACCAAAATGAATTGGGTAAAATGTCTGCCTTTAGCTCTGTTAAATATAAGAACTCAACCCCGTACAGATATCGGAATATCCCCCTTTGAAATGCTGTATGGAATGCCATATGACTTTGGAGTCCCAATTGAACACCCAAAAGTAAAAGAAAAACTGTTGCAAGAATATGTAGTAGAATTAATGAAAAAAAAGAAAAAGTTAGAGAAAAAAGGATTGGTAGTCCAAAGACCACCCTTAGATGTATCTATACATAAGATACAGCCTGGAGATAAAGTGCTAATAAAAACTTGGAAAGAAACATCCTTAACTCCTCGCTGGGAAGAACCCTTTCTTGTTCTACTTACCACAGACACTGCAGTCCGGACAGCAGAAAGAGGATAGACTCATGCCAGTAGAATCAAAGGACCAATCCATGATCAGCAATGGGAAGTGGTAAATAACTCAAAGGACTTAAAACTGACTTTACGAAAAAAAAAAAACAAATAAGCTGATCTATAACTGTACATTGTGTAAATGCAAATTGTAATTATTATCCATTTGTATGCTATAAAAGTAAGGTCAAGAGAAGTGGTGGGTGCACAGTCATTACGAGAATACTCCTGAAGAAGTTTTTTTCTAGGAGTAATATAATCAAAAACAAAGTTGAAGTTCAAAAACTTAAAATTAAGGGTAACAGTGGGAGAATACAAAAATTTCAATCTGATAAATTGTGGGAGGTTTTTATAAAAGATAAAAAAACTCCGAAAAATATCACTAAAAAGTGGTGAAGATAAGCTGTGACTTAAGAAAGGCAAGAAATAAAAAACAACTGAGGCACATACCAAGTAAAGTAAAACGAGCTAAGCTAAAGATCCCCTGAAGACTACACTTGCTGCCGAGAAGATAATAAACCCCGTTGCTCGATGCAACCGAGTAGACGGAGGAGGCAGAGGTGTATTACTGTGGGGACTGTTAATGGCTAGCCTTGTTGGAAATCCACCAAATGCCCTGTGCCACCAGACAGAAGGTGCAATAAAATGCCTTGTAAGTCCAAAACAGTCTTTCCCCCACTCAAAACAATATGAACCGGAGTTTTGGGGTATAGAACTGCATTGTGGTAATATTTATGCTCGAAATGACCTTATAATTCCACCATCATCTCTTAGACCATGGGTAATAACGGCAATTTTGTTAGCAGTTGTAAAAACAAGTAGAGCAAAATGGCCATTAATTTTTATGGGGATAAATCTAGTAAGTGGGGAAAATCCTCATCAACCCTATAATTGGACCTTAGTCAGAAGAAAAGATTCTAGTGAACATCTGTTACAAGAAAACCCAACTTTACAAGCAGCACGAGAAACAATAGCTAGGTTTGATCAGCAAATTAATAATTGGTAGAAAAACAAAAAGGGGGAATTGTAATAGATAATTAATTTGCTAGAAACCAAATCAAATAATATTTTTAATTTTGTTTTAAATGTAAAATTAAATATGCCTGAAAACTCGGAGATAACCAGAAAGACAGCTTCTCAGCAACGCCTTATCAGAGAATGGCTCGGTGCTTAACAAGGAATGTAAGGTACTATCTGTAGAGAAAAGGAACGAGGCCCCAGTTTCGATATCTCTCAGCCCGGTGCCTTCCCCCCCCTCTTTCCCCTACAGGTTTATCTAGCCCCAAACAGTTTCGCCCTGCTAAGAAAAATACCTCCTTGCCTTTTTTTTCGTTTCTAGCCCTAAGAATTCCCTTCTTCTCCTCACACCGGGACCCTGCTAGTCAAACCCCCCACTGAATCTCCTGGGAAGACCCGTGCCCTGCAAACCCCCCCAGGTTCGTCTCGTTCCCCTCCTAAGCCAGCACCCGGGAAAAACCCCCACTTCCTCTCAGCCCCTCCATCTTTCCCAGTATAAGCCTTTCCTGGCCATACATGCCCAGTTTCACTCCCAAAACACTCAAAACTCAAAGCCACCAGTTTTTCTCTTTTTTTCTTTTCCCCTGCGGCCCCGGTCGGTCTCGACTCCCACGCCAGCCGCGCTGGGGGGCCCTGGCTGTCTCCATGTCCTGCCGGGGCGCCTGCCAGCCGTGTCGCTGGGGGCCGGGTCCCACGGAGCGCCCCCGGGGATCCCAGTACCACGGTCACCCACAGCACAAGCCCTGCCAAGCTCCCCGCCAGTTCCCCTCCCCCCAAAGGAAGGCTGTGCAGCCCCACACCTGGCCCCAGCTACCCCATGCCAAGGCAGGAGCACAGTGGAGATAGATCAGCAGAGATAGCCGCCAAAAGCTGAACCAGCGTGGGGAGCCTGCGACCAAGCATACCAGCGGGCGCCGGCTCGGCACAAGCCGACCCCCGTCTGAACGTGCTGCATTGTAACCCTTCCTGCTGTGTACGACCAAACAGGACATCATGCTAAAGCCTGCAGTTTGCCAAGTACCCCCGACTGTATAGCCACATGGAAACCCCCCCACTCCTGGGCGCCATGAGGCGGGGGTATTGCGAAACACGGCCGGACCTGGTTGAAGACTGCAACTGTTACAACGAACAGAACTGAGCCTGCGCAAACGAAAAGTGCTGACGAAACTGTTATGT
Organism: Pithys albifrons albifrons; assembly: GCF_047495875.1. Classification (NCBI taxonomy): domain Eukaryota; kingdom Metazoa; phylum Chordata; class Aves; order Passeriformes; family Thamnophilidae; genus Pithys; species Pithys albifrons. Next base: position 41,018,601 of record NC_092461.1, on the reverse strand, counting down.
AACACATGGAAACTGCGCCTGCGCAAAGGGGGCGTGGCCTACGCCAGAGAAAGTGAATATAAGCAGAGCCCTGGACGAGAGCCAAATGTGAACCTTTTGGAGCTGGTCTCCTGGGTCACCCGGTGCTCTGCTATCCTGCAAGCACTGTGTTGCTCCTCTCCTTGCCTTCACAAAGAGCTGTAATCACTGAGGCTAAGGCCTACAGAGCTGGACGCTGCAGTCACTGAGGCTAAGGCCTACAGAGCTGGACGCTGCAGTCACTGAGGCTAAGGCCTACAGAGCTGGATGCTGAAATCATTTAATAAAATCACTACCTCTTTTTTTAATAAATGCTATTAACCTTTTTTTCTCCTTATAAAATAAACGTTGATTTATCTAGCTAATGCCTTGGTGCCTATAACAAAGTCACTGTATATATGTCACTTACATGTATTTATTAAAGTATTTTTCTCAAAGTGTGGATTGAGACCCTGCAAGGGTCCATCCGGAGTTTTGGGGAGTAGTCAGGAGCATCCACAACCTTTCAAGACTGACAGTGAACAAAGGTTATAATTACAGGTGAGTGTCTGCAAAGGTCAAGAAACAGCTGTCTGCATTAACCATGGACTAAGCCAGTCCCCAAGTGACGCGTCTGTATGTCTTTTAAATACCTCCTGGAATGGTGACTCCACCACTTCCCTGGGCAACCAGCACCAAGACTTCACCACCCTTTTCATGATGAAATTTTTCCTAGTATCCAATCTGAACCTCTGCTGGCACAACTTGAGGCTGTTTCCTGTTGTTACCTGGAAGAAGAGACAGGTCCCACCTCTCTATATCTTGCTTTGACGTAGTTGTAGAGAGCAATAAGGTCCCCCTGAGCCTCCTTTCCTTAAGACTAAACATCCCCAGCTCCCTGAGCTGCTCCTCATTAGACTTGTGTGTCAGTCACTTCACCAACTCCATTGCCCTTCTCTGGACACACTCTAGCACCTCAGTGTCCCTTTTGTAGGGACCCAACACTGAACACAAAATGTGAGGTGTGGCCACACAAGTGCCAAGTACAGTAGAATGGTCACTGCCCTGGTCCTGCTGGCCACACTATCTCTACATATCAAAACAAATTGGGTCCTAAAGCCAGGAGATTTCTGAGAGCTATTAACTGGTAGTATCCCAGTACTGCTGTGCATTTTCAGTCATCTAAATGTCCTTGAAATGTGGTCGCAGGCCCAGTGCAAGGAGGTCCTGTTGGAGTGAGCAGTCAGCAGGCCTTGGGGACCAGGCTGCTCAGAACACGGGCTGAGGATGGTCTGAGTCAAAAATGCTTTAGAAGTAGGGGATGAAGTCCTGTGGCTAAGCACACATCTAGTCATTTTGCTGACCTAATTTAATCAGTAAAACTGTAGATTTCTTTAGGTGGATTGATTATTTAGGAAATTATACTCCCCTGGTTCCCTGCACAGGACAGATTGAATGAATCCTGCTACAAGATCCCTATCCAGCACTATCTGCCTGTCAGATAAATGGCTGGCTTAAGGTGGTATTATTTTCAATTCCCTTTCCATAGGCAGCTCATCACTGGGTGTCATGGCCTCTTTTTTGGAGGCCCTGGAGCCATCTTGTTTATGGCTTCATTCTGCTATACTGCTCACAGGCCAGGCTAATTGCTTCTCCAGACAGCAAGCTTGGCTTTCACTTCTTACAGATTTTTTGAAACAGCAAGAGAAAGTTAACAAATGCAAAAATATTAGGTGATATTAATGTCTGAGCAAGTTCTTATTCATGTTAAACTTAGGAAAGTTTATCTGATTCATAAACTTGTCTTATGCACGCTTGTGGGTTGTCAGGCTTGCAAGTAAGTTCAATGCCTTGCTTATACCATAACAAAAAAGGTTAAGACGTCTTTGCATGACAATATCAATTTACATGTCTGCTGAGAGACTGCTTTCTGTATAAGGATAGGAACTCCTAATGCATCTAATGTGGCTTTAATGCACTACAGTACACTACAATAACAAGATCAAAAGAATTTGCACCATAATCTGGGCATCACTGTTGGAAATACAGTCTCCTGTTTTAATCACATTTGCAACATAAACAGTTTCCTGAAAGGGGTACATGTGTACTTGACACATCCTTATTGCAGTAAAACAATAGCAAATGATTAGCTTTTTCAAAGTCTACAGACATAAATTCTTTAGATGTGCTACTAAGCAAAAGTTTATTAATGGCTTATTTCCCTTCACACAGTCACAGGAAAACTGGTAGTCCCTAAAAAAACATTAAAAAATCCAGTTGCTTTTCTAATTTTTATACCCCATTCAAATAAAGGCTACTAATGAGGTAGCAAAGCATCCTTGAGACAGACCACCTAATCTATAGCATAGTTTTATGAGACTGATGCCAGAATGTCTCTGAAACAACAGTTCTGTCTTACAATGATATGGTGTTCCGGGGTTGGAATGGACCTTGTAGAACATCTAGTTCGAAACTCTTCTGTCATGGGCAGGGACATGTCCCACTAGACCAGTTGCTCAAGGCCTTATCCAATCTGGTTTCAAACACTGCCAGGGTTGGGGCATAAACAACCTTCCTGTGAAACTTGTTTCAGTGTCTAACCACCACAGTTAAAAATTTCTTCCTAATATTTAACTTAAATTGTCCCTTTTCCAATTTGTACCTGTTACTCCTTGTCCTATCTCTACAGTTCCTGACAATATAGAAAAGAGACCTCAAGGAGAGTGTAAGCTTTGACTAACATGGTCTCTGCTCAGAAGCTGGGTAGGCTGAAAGCATCTTATTCTAATCTAAGCTATAAATATGTGCTTCAGATCTGAATGGAGCACCAGGAGCTTTGGTGAGCCATGCAAAGCCAGAGCTACCCTGTAACACTGGTGCTCCAAGACCTTCAGATAGAGAGCAATCTCTGAAATTACTGATGCCTTCTGAAATAAATTCAGAGACTGAGGTACATTTATGGCACCTGAAATGGTGTCTTCTGGATATGCACTGAAATCTTTAGTGTGCCTAGTTATCACAACATATATAGTCAGCAAAAGGAAATACGGGAATATTAGGTGTTAGGTTGTCCCTTGTTCTTTCATGACTTAAGCATCGCTCTTTTTAGCTCCCCATGACCTGCAGATTGTTTAAAGGACAAGGAGGACTGTAGAGCAATAGATGAACTGCCTGTCTTGGTCCCCTATGTGTTGGCTGAATGCATGCAAACCCTTGACATGGCATGACACCAGCTTAAGGACAGGTAACACATTTTTTCCGCCTGCCAGAGAGTCCTTGGAGCTGCTGAGTCTTAGCCACAAAATCATTACTACAAGACAGGTACTGAATAGGCATTAAAAAGCTCTTACGCTCTCACAGAAATGAGTAAGGTGGGTGGTCTTTGAGGTCTTTGAGCTTACCTGTTGCCTTTACAGGTGGTTGAGGAGCAATTTAAGGAAAGAGGGGCTGACCCAGCAGTTTGTGGTACTTCATGGTTCCTTTACAGACATTAAATAGTATTTACCCAGGCTTTGTTTTTTGTTTCACTTGAAAAGTGCTAGACAGATGACTTTTGAGCTGTTAATTTCCCAAAGTCACCTTGTTGACTTCATATAAACCATATAAAACTTCTGAGTGCAGCATCATTACCTGCTGTTACACTTTTTCTTCCTGTTTCAATCGTAAATAATATGATCACAGAGATCTCCTTTTAATCCTTTGTCAGAATAGAAACACAACCTTTTTTTCAAATCAGGTAGAATAGGAAACAGCCTAGTTAAAAGAATATAGTGTATGTGTTCTGTGATGCTGATTGCCTCACATGAGTCCTCTGTCCAGCCTGTAATTCTGCAAGCATAACTATGTAAGAAGTAGCAAGATAAAGAATGCAAGCAAAAAACACTTGGCAGTAACACAGGGCTTTATCTTTATAAGACCAGGCTACATACACATACACATACACATACACATGCACATGCACATACACATACACATACATATATACACAATGGTTGACTTGATGATCTTAAAGGTCTAGAGGTCTATTCCAGACTAAACAATGCTATGATTCTATATACATGTACATGTGTATTTACATATATGTGTACACATGCAATAATGAATATAATTATATAGGAATGTGTATGCCCTGGCCATGTAAGTTAAAGAGGACAATCATTGCAGGCAGAACCCCTCTCCGCCCCCCCCCCCCAAAAAAAAAAACCAACCAAAAACCCCCCATCAAACCAAAAACCCAAGAAAGAAATGCGAGATTGGCATCATGACAATATGAAGAGGAGTTTCAAGATAACTAACGTCATGATAGTTGGTATCTGCTGAATACTGGTTGAGAATTACTTTGCTGGAAAGCCATTGAGGGAAGTCAGCCAGATATTAGGTAACTTAAAACTGCTCGGGAAATCAAAACAAAGTTACAGGGCCATTAGCTCAGTGTTATCCTTTTGGCGGGAGAAAGGATTATGGAGAAGGGGCCTCCAAGCCTCCTGAGTGCATTTTTTCCCTCCTGCATCAGTTTCTGTGGGGGACATGCTGTTTGGAAGGAGTGCTGTCATACGCTCCCAGTCAGAGGGAGTGGAGGCATTTCACCTGCCGTGCCCATCTGGCCATCTTTGTTACCCACTGTAAGTCTCTATGGGGCCTCTTCTGCAGAGCATGGATATGGCTGTGCCACCCCTGTCGCTGGTGGAAGTGGGGGCAGGAGTGACTGCCTCTGTCTTCACTCCTTTGTCAGCCACTAGAGGGCACAGAAGCTCAGGACTTGCGCTCCTTCCATCCTGCTCGAGAAACTCCGAAAGCAGTTGCCAGGCAGGGCGTTTCTCTCCCAGCTGCACGTCCAGCTTTTGGTCGTCCCAGCTTCTCCTTCCATCTTTGGCTTCCCCCAGAGATATGCTTTTTCTGCTGGTGCTCACGTAATATTTCCAAAATGCTGCGCACATTAAGCTAGTAAACCACGTTAAGGGACAGACTGGCTGCCGGGAGTAGCACGTTGGCCACTTTGGCTCTCGGTGGGAGCGTTTTGCCAGCTGAGCTGAAATTCCAGCTGCGTTGGCTTTCGGCATGCCGCGTCTGTAAACATCCCCACATTCTTTTGGGCTTGAAAGTAGGTTAGCGATACAGCGGGGAGTTTGTCTTTTAAACCAGCCGATGGGTTATCTCTGCTGTTCCGGGACTTTGCTACCTGGTGGCATTACTCCTGGCAGAGGTTCACATGGTGTGCAGAGCAGAGCAAAGCCTGTCTGCTTCCAATCCCAATGCGTCGGACTAAGTGCCACAGTGATTGCAAAAGACTGAAAAGATGTGAACCAAGGGACTTGGACATTATTAGAAACAGTCCTCATAAGAAGTAGCTTTTGTGGTTTCAGGGTGATCATTTGGGATGTACTGTTTGTTAGTGCTAAGGTAGCACTGCTAGGTTTCCCTGGTATTCTTAGAGCATTCTGTCAAATTATACCAAATAAAGAGAAACTTTTGTCATCCCAAATCTGACCACTCAGGAATTTTGCAGAAATTGCAGATCTAGTTCTGTTATGTGGAGGAAACCTACTTAATGGAGCAGTTTAATGCTGCTGAGACATCTAGCAGCAGCAAAATACTGATACACAAGGATTTGACTTTTTTTGAGCAACTCCAACTCCTGTTTTTCTCATTGAAACATTAGAGGTTTGTCTGCATAGGCATTTTATTTCTACAAACTGTTGTTTTGCTATGAAAAATGTGACCAGTGAACTGCTGGAGACATACTACAGTGATACTTATGTGGTCACATCTTCCTTCCCATATGTTTTGGTGACCGCCTAGCTGCCTTCCTCTCACTTTTTGCCCTTCTCCTAATTAACAATGTGTTACTCCCTGCTTAAATACTGATGTCCTTGTCTGAGCTCAAAAGTTCCCCAAATCCACTGTCCTTGCTGCTCCCAAGGCACCATGCATACAAGGAGCACCAGGGAGATATCCTGGGACGGGATCCAGGATGAGACAGTGGAAATGAGAAAGGACTGACTGTAGGGCTTCTGTTGCCTGAGTAAAAGAGCAGCATGTTCCCAGCATTCTGGGATTTAACTCTGATTTAACTATTCAAAGTGAAATACAGAGTGGCTTTCTTCTGTTTTCTGCTACATACCTTCTGGCACAACATGGGGATGATGCCACCATGCATGGCACAAAGGAGAGGATCACCTACCCTTGGTGATGACCCTGCTGGAAATTCACACCACACAGAAGCAGGGGCTTGCTCTGAACAAAAAAACAGCTGTGCTTGTGGATACAGGCAAAGCAAGCCAGTTAGCATAAAGGAATTATAACTGCAGAATGTCACATATATAACTCGAGCACCGCAACCCTGCTGTGTCTGACCCACAGACACAAATGCTTTCAGAGATGGAGGTTTGCACAGTCAATTGTGGCACGTATCTTGTCAAGTGCCAGGGTCTCTTATTTACTCTGCATAAGACCTTTCGGTACGAAAGGTACAAACAGAGGTGCCAATCCCAAGAAGCTCATTTTGAGAATAAATGTGAGGAATCACTGGAAGAGGCACTATGCAGAAAGCTGGTTAAGAATCCTCTAGGCTGGCTCTATCAGTGCTTTAAATTGGAATTACCGTTACCTAACTAAGTTGTTGTGACACTAACCTAGGCCAGGCAAGGACCAGATGAGTTACCCAGTGTGTCTGCCTGGCAGGACTAACACTGGTTGTTAGCAACTGCTGAACATACCTGGATGTCTTCACTGATTGCTACCTGTCCTGTTTAAATTACACTCTGAGATAGCAGGGCACAGAAAGGCAGTGAACTTATTTCATGCTCCAGAGCCTACGGTTTCTACTACGAAGGAAGGAGTCTGTGCTGAGCATGATTCTGTAACCATCCATCCTCCTGGGGAAAAGGCACATGGACATCATGCCGGGGACTGTGGGAGGATTTTCACAAGCGAGGAGGAGGTTATATCCAGGCATACTGCTACGGTTTCATCAGGACATTTTGCACAGTGCAGTGCTGTCAGCCATCTCAGGACTTTGTAAGACTCTTACAAACTGGCTAACACAACTGGGGGCTTCTGTTTTGAAACACAGCAATTGCACTGATTTATAGCTTTGGAAAAACTGTGCGAAATCATTTGGATCAGTTGGGAACTTTGTCTTTAAACAGTTCTCATTTCTTTATCTTTTTCTTTTCTTTTTTCTTGTTTTTTCTTTCCTCCTGGCTTTTTGGAAACCACTGATTTGTTGAAATCAAAATGTTTTGTGAAATGGGTGGCTTTTGGCAAACTGACATATCCCATACAGAGTTCTGAGGAAACCCTTCCTGCCAGGAAATCAGCTGCCATCAGAAAATTATTTGGTTTTTTCACAGCTCTCTTCGCTTATTGTCAAGGTGCATGACTCCAGTGCAACTTTATGTACGCAATGAATTTCCTCAAAATACAGGCTTGGGCTAGTACTACTATATGGGATTTCAGCTATCAGCTTGTGGACGTCGTGGCTTCCGGGCTTCCTGGCACTACATTAGGAACCTGCAAGCCCAAGGGAACTGCTTTTCCCCTAGTACACAAATCTCAGTGGTGGTTCCAGGGTTTCTCTTTGAAATACATGAATACAAAGACTGTCATTGTAAAAACATGTGGACCAAGCTGCTGCTGACAAATCTCTGCAGCTTCATACAGAAAATATCTTCGTGGTCTATTGGCAAAACAAACAAATAAAATATGGATATACAAACTCAAGTGTCTTCTGCTAAAGCCAGTTCTATGGGGTAGCATGGGGCTCTGAAGTGGAAGTGTCATTGCAAGAACAGTCTGTTCAGTGTTAACCACAACAATGATCACTGTGTCTTTGGCAGAGATAGCCTTATGACAAAGTTTTCTAAGGTTTGTAGGTGGAATAAAGGACCCGTTTACAAATCTCCATGGGAAGAAGAACTAGGTTAAACAGCAAAGGGTATGAAATTTCCTCTGGGACAAGAGACTACTCTTTTTAGGACTTAGATGGGACTCAAATTGTACATTTCAATCATGTTCCTTTTGAGGGTGAGCATCACCCCCAGCTCTTCTCAGAGTATATATTACAGCAGAATCACCCTATGATTTTATCAAGGTCTGGCATCCCTGCACTAGCAAGCCAAGGTGAAAATAGCAGTAAAAATGACCCCATATAAGCTTCAGAAGGAGCGTTTAAGTAAAGTGTATTGCCAGTGACTCTAAAGCATGTGAACCCTGTTATTAGCACATGATAACATTCAGGTGCTGCATTTTCTTGGCCATTGTCCTCCTTGGCAGGCAGATTACAGTAATTCAGATTCCTTTGTTTTGGTGAGCAAAACTGCTCCTGTTGAGAGCTTTGCCCAATCTCTGGTACTCATAGGAAAAAAGAATGAATTTGGACTCAGGGTAATTGAGGTTATCTTCGGGAAAATACATAGATACAAAGAGCTAATTCCATGGAAGTAATGGCCACATCTCTTTGTCATGCCTTCTCAGCTATCAAAAAAGAATGAGTGCCTTCAGCGATGCTCAGTTATTGTTGCCTCATTCTTGCTGAAAGCCCTTTATTTTCTTTGAGGTTGAAGTTGCCTCTGATGAGATTCTGAACAAAAAACTGAAAAATATTCTACTAAGTAGATGATCCCCCATATTTCCTACCAAGTTTTATTTGCTCCAGCTCTTCACACAACATTATGTCATATATAGTGATTTTTTTTTCCAGCTGACCTATCTACAGCATAGCATATTTAGTTTGATGACAGTATTTACGACATAATATAAAAGTTGTGTGTAGCAGTCAGGAATGGGGAAACACTTGGAATGAAGTCAAACACAGTCAGACTAAGCATCTGAATGGCATCTGAATGTCCAGCTCAATCTTACAGTTCTTATTCAAGTGAAATTCCTCTGGGATGGCAATTTGGGCTGAGTGAATTGTAAAAGGAGAAGCCTTAATCAGATTTCTTTAGATTGGAATTGATCTCTAACAGGTCTTGTGTGTAAATGGAAAACCTTCACTATTCTAAGTGTAGCCTTTGTGAAGTTTGACATTTGCAGACAAATCCTGCTTTGACATGTCCTTAGTATGCAAAATGGTTTGTAGTTTTCCCCCCATCTAGTTTGTTGGAACATTCCAATAATCCAAAATGGCATTATTAAATGCAGATAGATTGGTCAACCAGAGACTCATTTTCAAAAGGTAACTTTGACTGATTCACAAGTAATTGCATTTGCAGGAATGCTTAAAATCAGAGGAATCAGAGAAATGGAAAAAATTCTTAAAAATCAGGATATTCCAATCTGTAAAGTAGGACCTGGTGTGATGTACTCAGATTTGAATTGTGTGCAAGAATTTGTTCCATGATCAATTAAACTAATGAAGTATCACATCTGCTGAATTTGTGTCTTATGATTGCTTTTTTTACCTGTTTTCTAATGTCTTAGGGTCTGGAGTATTCATAAAAATTTGTCCATGTAAATTTTCTGATATCAAACATGAGAAGAGCAGTATATCTCTCTGCCCTATGCAGATACCAGAGGGTTTTTAATCCAAAAGAGCTCAGAAAAGTTTAATCCTCTAACCTGGTGTAGATAAGACTGAATTGGCTTAAAAGTGGAACACATATTCAGAAGATCACACAGATAATCATCACTTCCCTCAGGCCACAAACACACTGCATAATTATCCAGATTGTGTTTCTTTATGACATTGTTTTAAAAATAGCTCAAACTACAGACCATTAGTGTGACTGCCATACTGATCAAGATAGTGCAAGCTATGACAAGGATTTGCCAATTGCAATCTAGAGAGGTAAAGATACTTCTGAAAAAAAATTCTTCTTTAAATTTAAATTCTTAAGAGCAATCATAGTATAATAAAAAATGTTAAAGGAAGCACTGCTGTCTCAGACAGCAATGCAGTACAGTATTACTAGAACTGCATGAAGAAAACTCAACCAGAATGTGTGTGCAGAGGACAATGGACTCATGTTCCACTTGATTAGGAGCTGCTGGTTAGAACATCAACTTGTCACTGATTTCTAATCAGTATAAATATATGGTATTACCATATTACATTAACTCTTTACTCACCATGTTGTTATCATAAAAACAGTTGCCATACTTTAGTAGAGAGTGAGCAATACTGATGGTTAAATGAATGAATATGAGTTAAATTGTGATTTATTGCCTATAGGTGGCTGATACAAGTCTAAATTTCCCCTCTAGAATTTGTTGATAAGCAAATCATTGTAATTTTGCAAAACAAATAAGAATGTATTTTGGAAAGATCTGTCACATCTAAGTCTTCCATTTTATATTAAGAAACATCTAAATGTATGCAAACTGTTGCATAATTAAGAAAAGTTCAGCTCTGAATGTCACCATTTTTACAGTAGTTCTTTAGCCAGTTTTATGACATAGTTGAATTGAGATTGTTTAAATTAAATGCCGTGTCTTATTAATTAAGTGTAATAATATTTATCTTGACTATCTGTGGAATGGTTTGAAGGGCTTAGACATTATTGAGTAGGATACACACAATTGAACCCAGCAGAAAGGAAATGTTTGTTTAAAGAAGAAATTTGCATAACAGCACTTCATCATCTGCTGAAATGTAGTTGTCTATAGTGCTACTGTGTGTGCTGTGCACAGACAGAATCCATCTTTGTCTTCTGTTGGAGACCTTCTCTCTCAGAAGACAGTTGGATAGTGCCTATGAAGGATGAGCTTTTGCCCTTGTGATCATATTTGCATGAAAAATGCACATGATAACATGATATGTAAACCAGATGCATTTTGTGGGAAAAATTCTTACATATTAGCCCTGGAAATGCAAGGAAGATATTCCTTTGTGGTGATATGTAAGTACTGAAGGCCCACCTGGTTACTGTAGGATGTTCAAAATTAATTTCTTGTCTCAGTCTCATAGAAGCTATAAAGGGGACGAAAGATTTATAGGGAATAAATCTGAATAGCTGATACCAGATTGCTTCTTTGCAAAGAGCCTGAGAACTTTAAAAGACAGTGGCAAGACAGGAGAGAGCCTATGCTCAACAAAGATCAAAAGAAGTGCAGTAGCTTATAAAGGGAACTCCTACGAGAGCAGCTATAAAGTTGTTTGTGGGAATAACGCTCCTTTTGGTCATATAACTGGCTGTCTGAAAGGGCTGGGACAACCACAAAGGGATGTAGAATGCATGCTGGGTTTTTTAACGTGCTGTCTCCCTTTACAAAATTTAATCCTGTGGTGAAGTTAAACAATATTTTGGTCTGCTTTGTCACTAGTTTTCACACAAATTCTCAGAAAGGAGGTACAGCTGGTGTCTGAACTTGCTTAGAGCTACTGAACACACAGATCTTGATTTAAGAACAGGAAACATGCTAGATTTCACTCCTACCAATAGCTGTACTTACCAAAGAGGGATAAAGGAAGGCCTTTTGGGACACCACTGATATATTGGCACCTTGGTGGCTAGTGTCACTGATAATGTATATTTTCTCACTGTCCATTTTTCTCTGTTGAAATTTTAGTGGTGGTGAGCTTTTCACTGTAAGAAAAATTTATTGACATAACACTTAAAATGTAGATATTATTTTTAACAGGATAGTCCCTTTGTATATATCTAAAATAATTAATAGATTACATCTCTTGATACTCTTCATCTTAACTTTTTCCTGTCATAACAAAACAAACCAGAGCAGCAATTCTTCTCTTCAAGTGAGGCCTGGGAGATCTCTCAAGGTTTCTCCCTTCATAGTTACTCAACCCCCTTGACTCTGGGTGCTAACTTTCATCAGATCTTTCATCTATTTAGTTTCTCTAGGCCATGATAAACTTGGGCATATAACCAGCTGTTTGCACCCTCAGACGAGGGATAGTAACTACAGTTGAAACCTCCTTAGACCTTTAGGCAAGTGCTTAACTTCAGAGAAGAGTATGAGGCTGTGGATGCTGCAGTATACAAACTCCCTCTGCATTTCTTGCATTTCTCCTGACATGCTCAAAGAGGTTTTGACTCAGCTTGGTGGCTTCTATAGTCTGTATTTCCCAATGAGAGGGAGTCAAGATGACCAGCTCATGGTTATGTGTTATAGTGCATGACCAGGCCCTATATCTATCCCACCTAATTTTACTTCTTTGGCAGTGACATTTATAGTAGGAAACTAACAATGGTACAATTCTGAGGGCCTGCATGGGTCATCTACATGAAAGATCTTTGTCAGTCTCTGAAGGTGTCTCACCTCTTTCCATTAGTTGTAGAGTGAATTTGCATCAAACAACCTTAAAATCTGCATGGTGCAGTTACATTCAGAAGTTGTGTGGAATAAATCCTCAAAGGGGTGCCTAAATTTGGAGTGCTGCTATGTTCAATATTGCAATCCCTAGATCTCTTTTTTCCCCTCAGAAACATGTAATTTCAATGCTGAACTTCTGGGTTTCAATAGAACCTAGGGTAATCACCTGTGTCTTTCTGGAGAAGCAGCTGAAGGTCATAAAATACACCTTGCAGCGTTTCTCTTTTGGCAATTGAATTAATCCCCTATTAATATGAAGTGAATGTGTAAGAAAGTGAGTTAATTACCTTAATCTTTGTGATTCTAGCTTTTGAACTTCTGAATGTCATAGCTCACCTGTTCTCCTTGTAAGAAATACAGTAGGCATATCTCACTGAGAACTTCCATCCTCTGTTGATGTACAGTGGTCTGTGTTAACCCATCTCTATAGACCAAATGGTATGTTTGAACAGATGCAGGTTCTGGAAACCTGCTATTTATTCAAAATATGTATTAGTAGTTTCCTTGAACTCCCTCTGTGATACCATAGGTCATCAAAATATTTCTTTAGAACAAAAAATACTAATTCTTTTTGCAAAGAACATCTTGACAGAAACACAACCTCATCAAACTATCCTGCATCAGTGTGCTTCCCTTCTCTTCCTTTGAGCAACGTTTCACCATCACATGTAAAACAGATGTTGTAAATCAAGATGATCTACCAAGTCTGAAATAAAGTCACACAGAATAAAACTGCTCTGTATTTGTAGCTAGGGAGAGCTGAGATTGACTGGAAGACCAGCTGACTAGCAGTAAGAGGACAAGCCAAAGCATTTAGTATTCCCTCTTCTTAATAGCTGTAGTTCAGAAACCTTGTGTTCAGGGTAAACTCTTTCAAACTATTTATACATAGACTGGGCAGGACAGGCAATATAAACTAGATTAAAGCCATAACAGATGAAGACAGGATGCATCGAACACTCAGAGGTGAATCACATCAATGAAACATATCCAGACAAAATAAACAAAGACTGTATTCAGGACTTCGAATGATTTGCTACTGTCTTCACCATCAGCACACCTTCCTTGTCTAGATGCAAGTCAGAACAGTTCCCCAAGTAAATAAAGGAACTTCTTATAAACAAAATATTTTTAATTAACTAGTCTGATCCATGGATGCAAAAGCATGTGAGAAGCCATGTTCAAGGCAAACTTGAGTGCAGTGGGGCTTCTTGCTGCAACTTCAACACCAAATGGACAGGGCTGTGCTGTGACAAGGAAGCAGTTGACTCTGGTGACAGGACAGGTGCACACAGGCAGTCTGACTCCCAGTAGTTAAAACTTGCCAGAAACACAACCTTGGGTCCATGCAATGTGTGTCCAGCTAGAGGCGGGTGCTGGGACAGAGATGCCTTGTATGGGGAGCTATTTCCAGCCTCCTATTAGCCTGGAAAACAGAGAGCAGATAGTTTTGGCAAAGACACTCTAATGCTGATATAATTTTTGCTGGTAGGGGTTTTGCTGGTATATTTGTGACACATCAGAAACTGCAATTTTAACTAAATTGCTATGCTAGTAGAAGTATAGACCTGGTCAAATAAAGAAATATTTTAAATAATGCTTAAATCAGTTACAGTAAATGTGAAGGTGAAAGTGGCCAATTTCTTCTGTAGCTAACTTTAATACTTGTACTATGAGCTAAAGAGTGGCAGAAGATTTGGAAGTTGACAAAAAGAGGAATATTTTTTCTATTTCTTCCTTTCCTCTGCATATTTACAAGCTCCAAAGACTTCACTGAATGCATAATTTTTAAAAATACAATTTATAGTTTATTTGTGTATACTGAGTGAGGTGGATTCATATCACTAAAAGAGCTGAGACATGTCAGTTATCCATTTTGACTTACAGACTTTGACACTGCACAAAAATTACATCAGATTAATTTTCTTTTTTCCCTTTTCTGTTACATGGTCAAAAAGTTCACATGTACTATGAAGTAGTTAAAAACCACAATTACTGTCTTTACATTATTTGTCATGGCAATAAAAGTGTATGAAAATGATTAATATGGTGGTGAAAAAGTGCTGGCATCAGATCACCATAGTACTTTTGAAATGTGTACCTGTGTGTGTTTTAGGCAGTATATGTTGGAGATTGCCTGATGCAAATTAATTTTACAGAAACATAAGCAGATAGCCACAGCTGCACTTCCCAACTGCCAGAGATTTCTGTAACTGGCAATTTTCCAGCATTCCTGCTAAGAAAGAACAGAAAATTTTACCACATGCATCTATGCTGAGGCAGACTCCATGACTGAAATAAACTGGCTGTCAGTTTACCATGTGGTTACTCATAAATGTATTGAATATTGGATTTTGAGTTGGTTTTGAAGTCAGGTTGTTTATCACTCCAAAGAGACATGTTAGAAATCATTGTATCAAAATTCATTACTGGAATTAATTTTAGGTTATTCCATTGCCTAAAAGATTTGACGTCTTTTCTCTTTCATAATATTTATTCTGGTTCCCAAATGACAATATCTTATGAATTACCTCATAGATTTAAGGAAGGAGTAATTTTTGAAGTATTACTTTGGCTAAATATTTAAGTCGTTTTTGACTATAAGTTAAGCTTTTAATTTAAATGATAAAATGCTTATTCAGCAAACTGAGGTGCCTCCTTTAGCCTTATTATTTATTGTTCTTATCATACTATTGGCTAAGAAATGAGGTGAGCAAACTTAGAGGACAGACCTGTCAGGGTACGGGAGGTAAGCTCTCTAAAGAACCTCATACTGAAGGCCTGCCTCTAAACCCACAATTTAAAGCAAAGACTCCCTTAGCTTGGTGAGATAACAAGTCTTGGCTCTTTTGCATTAGAATTTTTTACAGCCTTAAATCAGGACCTCAAAGCTCAAGAGTATGGACAATGATGGAGAGTGAAGTTTGCTAAACTTGCTTTAACAGTTAATTCAATACTTCAGAATGGTTTTATATGCAGCGGCTGAGAACACAGGCAGACCCTGTGTTTCCCTCCTCTTCATTTATTGATCTGTTAAATCTCACCTTTGAAAAATGTTTGTCTCTATAGATTTTTTTTTTATCTAGATACTTGTGTAATAAACAAGTAGAATATTTGAGAAAGGAATATAAGTAAATTATAAATTGTTCTGGCAACAGCTTGAGGAGATGTTTATTTTTCTTGCTTTATTCTACCTTTTGTGAAGAGATTTGCCTGTGATCAGAAGCAAACAGCTTTGTGAACAAATGGGTAGAAGAAATTAGGCAGAGGAAAAACATAGTGAGTGCTTTGTTGGATACTAGGCTTGCTTGTCCTAATCAATGTGATCAGATAATTTGTAGCTGCAAAGTAGTCTCCCACTTAGTTTCTTATTTTATAACTGTCCTGCAGTTAATAGTAGTGAACTGAAAAGATAGGAAGAACACATTAAATTAAAAATTGCTTACCAATTCTTCTCATTTTGCTGTAAGGGTAAAAACCAAAAACAGGCAAATGTGGTTAGTACAGGAAACCACTCTGTCATTTCTTAATTCTCAACAGCTTAAATTAGGAATTTGTCTTAACTTTATGCTCAGCTGGTTTCCAAGTACAAGAGCCAACAAATCCTTCTGGAAGTTGATGAGCACTGCATTGGCATGGCCACTTTCTTGTGTTTTCGGTCTGGAGGTGTTAGGACAAGACACTGATGTGATGCATTGCTATGGGTGCAGCATCCCCTGCTTGGGGAATATCAACACCCTGCCCTGTCCAACCCATCTCCATGGCTGGAGAACACCAGAGTCATCCAGATCTGAATCACTGTTTGAGTACGTCCCACAAACACATGATGATCACAAAACTGAGTTGGATTGCCCGTTCTTCCAGGCTATGACATTAGCTTTGGATCTTTCACCTTTGTCTTCCTCCACTGAGCACTTTGTTTAGGACCCAATAGGAGTGAAATTTAGCTTAGGTAACTTTCTAAGACAGTATTTTGTTTTGAAGATCTGTGAAGAACCTTAAGAATGTGTATGGATGGGAGGATTAGCTACATCCCAGGCAGAGGATGAGGCTTTTTCATCAGGGACATTTCGTCTGATTCCAGTTGTATTCAGCTGGCAGTGAATTTAGACCTTGAACTTAAAATAGCACAGACCTCATTGACTGAGTCTTATTTTATCTGAACAGATTTATGTATTTCTTCTGTAAGTCAAGTACTTGCAGAGTGTTCACCCACACGGCCCTGAAGCAGGTCATATACATGAAAACCTGATCCTGGGTAATACTGGCCAGGATTTGTCTGTGGAATATGTCTTACCTGAGAAATAAGAAAATCTGGAAACTGGAGGAAGTGCTCACTTTTTTGTGGGTGAGACAGCGAGCAAAAATGGAGGAGAGAAGGGAGAACAAGCAGTCATCTCACAAGTGGCTCAGAGGACACAGGGAGGATAACTCTAAAACTTCAGGGTCTCACTTTTGAGGTGGTCTATAGCAGATGGGACATGGAAAGTTTTTTTCCACATTTTACAAGTACTTGTAGGACACTGATGCTATAGGCAAGAGTTAGATCTCTTACCTATGCAGACAAGATCCAGATGAAAACTCTTCTAACAGAGCTGAGAGCTGTTCTGGGGTATTGTCTAAGCTCTCATGCTTTCCACATCTCAATTCCTTTACAATGTGAAATGAAATTGAGTCTTTATCAATTTTTTTGAATCAAATAAGTGTTATTTTTCTACCTGGTCCTTCCACCACCTATAAATAGTTTCTGTATATTCACTGGACATGTCATTCTAATAAAGGTGGGGATCACAGGCTAACACAGTATCTACGCTGGCTCAAACAGACTCTAACCAAGTCTGGCTCTCCTCTCCCTGGGGCTCGTCAGGGAGAGGAGAGCAAATCAAAGTTGCCACTCTCTCAGCCAAGAGATGTTTACTGAGTAGCTGTAGGCAAGAGAGGGCAGCAGCAAGAAAAGAGACCAGGTCTTCTGTTTTCTCCTTCTACAGTAAGGAGGAGTCAAATGTTTTGGTATAGAAATTATAGGGAAGGTAGTTTTCCTAGGTTTTAGCAGAGAAAATGGCTAAAGGAAAGAGACCACAACCTCTGCAATTACAATGGCTAATTACATTGCAGCATCCAGTGGTCTCAGACTCCATGACCTTAAGGTAGATTCTAAAAAGCTCATGCAGAGCTGGGCAGGGCAACCTGCAGCAGCATTGAGAATGCCCAGAGTGGGACTTTTAGTTAAACCATTTCCAATCTCAGCTCAAGGAATGACACTGAATGAAAGAGAGGATTTTTTTTCATGGCGATCAGCTGACAGGCACAGAGCAGGGCAGAGAAGCAGTAAGAAAACTTGTGAGAAAGCAGCCCTCACTATCTTGCTGGTATCAAGACATCCTTCCCAAACTTACAGGATTTAGGGCTAGAGGTCACAGAGCTGCAGTTCCTTTTGTAATGCTTTTTTCATGCTAAGGTATAACCTGTTATTGTTTGTCAGATTAAGGACTCAATTCTTAGCAGGCAATGTCCTCAAGTTAAGGTAAGCAGGTACCTAGGCACTATCTTACCACAGGGAGGTGCTTGATATTGAACCCAGTTAGATATATAAGACATGACAAACAGTCATGGAAAAAGCAGTCCTATGAAGTGCAAAGTTTACTAGTCCTGGATGTCTTGACTATATTTATTTGTCTGGCAGTGCTCTTGATGATTCCATGATTAACATCTTGATTAATGAAAACATGTGCTCTGTACAGCAGTTTGCATTGATAATGTTTTTTGTTTAAAATCTGTGAGTGAGGGAATAATTTCCATGAACAGTTTGAAAAACTATCAGTGATAGATTGTCGTCCAGGAAGGGTTTTCAGTGTGACACTGCAGAACAGGCTGTTCCCAGCCAGTAGACCTGGGGCGTTATGCCCCAGCTCAGCTTGTTCTGGGTCAGGTCTGGCAACAGGGGAAGGGGCACCAGGGCAGCTGCCTCAGAATGTGGCTCACTAGTTTCCTTGGTTTCTCATGTGCACAAATAACTCTGGCATCACCCCTCCTATAGCCTGTCCTATCCATGTGGTAGAAAAGACCCTTTCCTCCATCTTGCCTACAATGTTTTAAATAATTGCCTTTGGATAGCTCTTCCTTTTGCATCTTCCTTTTCTGCAAAGTCAGAATAACATTATATGTATCTGCACAGGCTTTTATCTTTGGGAATGTCCTTGTTGCTGTTTATCTCTTCCAAATACACTTGGGTTCAATGACCTTAAAGGCCTATATTATAACACAGCTTTTCATGAAAGGGTCTGAAGCTGAAGTTGCAAGTTTATGAGTTTATGACTCAGAACCAGACCTGAGCAGAGAGCAAGAGAAGAAAGAAGTTTTCCAATAAAGCCTAATTATATCTATAGCAGAAATGAAATCTGTTAAGGTCAGTAAAGGTTAAGGTCAGTGAAGCTGAATTTTTGCTTGCTTTCTTACCCTTTCTCTGCTTTGGGACTCATGCTCATATTATTACTATTGTATCCAGGTACCACTCCCAAACTTCAGGCAGCAGCTTTCTACCTTACTTCTTTCCCAGTTTCCTTTCTGGCTGCAGGACCATGAAATTTCAGCCATGGACTCAGACTTTACTGAACTTTCTTCTTGAAACTTGGTGTTTTCTATTTCCCTCCTCATTTTTTAAGGGTCTCGAACTCTTTCTTTCCAGAGACTCATCTTCTATTTTCTCTGTGCCTTGCAATTAGACCAAGGTGAATATTTAGTCCCATTAACTTCCTTTCTCTTTTGATGTCAAAACAGTTTGCACAACTGCTTCTCCAAATTTGTGCACCCCCTTCCCTAGACTTGCACACAGCCTATGATATATTTCCTTTCCTGCCCAGCAGTTAAAATCTCCCTCCCTCCCCTGACACTAATTCTGTGTTTAAGATCATTGTCCTCTTTGCTCATAAAAAGCATCATCAACCCAGTCTTCCTGGTCAGATGATTTTTAAGACTTCCCTGTGAAATCATCCATAAAATTCTCCCCTGTCCTCAGATATTCAGCTGCCCAACTTCCTTCAGACCCTCAACAAAGGCAGTCGTGGATCAGAGAAGATGATGCCTTCTTTCTTTTCTGTCTGCCTTTAAGATCCACGTGGCAGATGAGTTCTCATGCCACCCTTAGGTGAAAGTTGTCACCCACCTTCATATCTTGGTGGCCCTGGGGAGAAACGCAGAGTCTCAGAGCAGGGATAGTCCTTGGCTTTTCTTACTCTCTCATTAGAACCTGATGCTTACTTTCAGTTAGGACACAGCATCTATTCTTCAACCTCACAGGTGTGTGAGATGTCTGGAGCAAGACCTGCCTCCAGAAACTCCTCCCTCCTCCTCAAATGGTCCTACCATAAGCCTTCTTCCTTTTTGGTGCATCTCTCTGTTCTGCTGATAAATCATAGGGTTTCTCAGTTTGGGAAAAATGATAATGGAGGCAGAATATATCACAGTTCTGTAAAACCAGGGTGGTGCAGGGAAATGAACAGAGACCAGTAATTTACAGCCTCTCAGAATATAAAATCTTAGAGGGCACCCAATAAAATTGTCAGGCACAGTTAAAAATAGGCAAAAAAGAAAAGCTTTTTGTGTGGCCAAATAAATTAAATAAATAAATTCTAAAAGGGATTGACACATTAATGGAGGATGAGTGCTTTGTTGACTACTTGATACCATGCTCTGGTTGTAATTTCAGTCTCAGGAAATCTCTGCACTACTGAGTTTTGGAGGCTGGAAGGCAGTAAAAGGACTCTATATGCCTTAGTTCTCATACTTTGGTTTCAGTATCTGCTAATAATCACTGTCGGAGACAGGATACTTGGCTAGACAGGCTTTTGATTTGGCTGGCTATGGTACTTCTTACATTTTTTATATGCATACTGGAGCAGCTTTGCCCAGAACTTGGGAGTACAGAGTTTATTCTGCTCTGCATACTACACTTCTTTTCTTTTGCTGATAGCCAAGAATGACAAATTTAAAATAGGACTTATGACAGCAGCAGTATGCATGGCACAAGATTCATGGTAATGAGTTGGTTTTCCTAGTTAAACACTGGAACAACTTCACTTGCTGCCCATAAATAGAATCCGTACATTCAATCCCTTGATGGTGGAGAGGGCCTGCAGTTGAGGTGGATCACAGCTTACTGAACCCAGAAGTTCTCAGCCCTGACTAATGCTGTGATTTCAATTCATAGTTTGAAATTCAAGCTACTGTGCCATAACCCCAAAGCCTGCTACAGCCTGGGAAAAATAATTTCATGTGACCATCCTGTATAGCTTCAGTAGGTAATAATAAGGACGCTGGCAACAGGTAATGATCAGTAATCAATGCTGCACACCACATTCACAGACAGAATAGAAACACCCTGCTAAATTCACCTGATCCTTGGGATCTCGGCAGTGTTATGTTAATGATTGGACTCAATGATCTTAGAGGACTTTTCCAACCTAAAAAATTCTGTTTGATACAAACTCAAATCTCAGAGTAAGAAAGTGAAATGTTCCCCAGACATGTCATTTTCAAACCCTTCTCTGAAATGTAGGGCATGAGGAATGATGATGCATATGGAGTAAAGCCAAAGAAAATATCCCTTAGTATTTGGAGAAATAAAGCCTTTTTTGGTTTTTTTTTGGTTTTTTTTTTTTTGCATTTGCATTTGCACAGCAGGATATGCAGGAAATTTTAGGAGCACATTAACAGAATCAGTGCAAACGTTGGTTGGCATTTTCAGCAAATACTGGTCTTTTTTCCTTGTTGGCTTTTGTATTGTTTTGTTTATTGGCTCTTTTCAATACCCCAGGAGTCTACTGGAAAGAACAGAAATATAAAAGTTAGTCCTGCAAGCTGCCAAGAACCCCAGCCTGGCTTGGTGGTTGTGGAAGTTGATGAAGCTCTGCCCCATGGGCAAGGTCTCTGCTGCCATGCCGGATGAGTCCTGTTTACAGGTGTGTGAGTCTGTAAGCTACTGAGGCATAGATTCAACTATCATAGGTCCCATAAAGTAGTAGCATTTGGCAGATCCTATTATTAATGATACTATGTTTGCCAACAACGTAAAACAATAATGCTTGTGAGTTAACTAAATTCAAATCATATGAAGATTTTCCTGCATTCTGTCCAAAAAGCTCTTGTAAGAGGCTGATTCATCCAATACCATTTCTATCCCAAGAGCAAGGGAAGATCACTTTCCCACTCTTTCACTGTGGGAAACAAAACCCAAATCAGCACAGATTTAGTTCACTTGGTGGTCACAGACAGACACTACCTTTTTTCGAACAAGTTCGTTTAAGTTATGCTTGTGGCTGCTTTCTAAAGAAGTGACTGTTCTTTTGCTGTCAGGTTGCTCATATGGTAGAAATCCACCTAATGAGATAGAATTGAAAAACAGCAAAGAACTATTTTCCTTGCTGTCTCAGAGCCATGTGTCTGGCTTGCAGGTCCCTGTGGATTAATGTGTGAAATTCAAGCCTTGGCACTGTGGTCTTTATGTAGGGAGTTGCAAATACATGCAGAGCAATCATCTTGAGCTTCCCTCTGAGCATTACAGTAAAATCTCAAAGCATTCACAAATTAATCCATTAACTCTTACAGCCCTCTCAGAGTCTTTCCACCGCTTGTGTCATGAACATCTGAATAATATCCAGAAATTCTCAGGGCTTTTTTTGTGGTTGGTTTTGTTTTGGTTTTTTTTTTGTTTTTTTACTCTTTAGGAGGAAAATTTGGTATCATGAACAAGGCATCATTTTTGCTGTCATCTTGTTTACTTCCAATGAGAAGGCAGAAGTAAAGCTCTGCCTATCCTTTTGGCCAGGCTATCCCCTGCAGCTGCTTCTTATGGCTCAGTGATCCATGCAACCCCACACTCATACTCTGCTGCTTTCCAATAGGGAAGCAGAGTTAATACACAGTGCATACTTTGATCCAGCTTATGCACATTGGCCTACTTGCCTTGGGCAGTGACTTTATTTGTTTCCAAGTTTCAACTCTACGGAAGTTGCTTAATTAGCCCTTTCATGAAAACCAAAAGAGTGCTCAAGCCACCTGAAATCTGATATTATTAATATTAAAGTTGCTTAATGTTGCACAAAGGTGTAGGAAGAAGGTGGTGTTACACTGCAAAAGGTTCTTGTTGCTTATTAATGATAAAGTGCCACAGGTGGCTTAAGAAAATTCAGGGGAGGATAGGTCAAAGCCAAAAGCATTATTTCAGGTCAGTGTTGTGATCAGTCTCCATTTGCCAAATAGACTCTCTCATCTGAAACTGAAGTGAGGAACAAGGAGGCCCCCATTCTTATCGGGGTGGTTTGTGCCTGTATGAAGTCCCATGGTTGTGTCCTCTTGCCCATGAATTGGACCAAAGCAAGAAGAACTGCAGGACTTGCCTTCCATGGGTTCCCTGGTTCATCTCTCTGGAGGAGCTCACCAGGCCCAGGACTCTCATACTGGATGGACAAAGTTTAGTTTATCTACAGCAACCCATAGACTGGTGATGTTTCTGTCTGACATGCTTTAAAACCATTTTTATTCTTTCTTGACAGATCTACAGATGAAGGTAGGGGTGCAAACATGGTCCTTGGCAAGGGTACTTAAATCCTCCCACAATTCTTTTTGTTCCAGTTCATGCACCCCTGCAGATGATTATGGTGAGTCCCCTCTTCACCATATCTTTGCCCATTCCAGTGACAGCATACCACTGTCACACGACTGTGCTTTCTGACTTTTTTCTTGTCCCTTGAGCCATTTCTCTGACCTGTCCTGCAAAGCAGATACCTTCTCTTTAAGAATACTTCTAAAATCTTTCAGTGAAGTCATCCTTTCTTTGTCCAGATTGGGAATAGGCTCCACTGAGGAAAGCTGGGAATAAGAGATGGCCATCACTTAGTTACCACGATAGCTGTATAAAAATTACATTTAAAAAATAGCCAACAATGTTGTGTAAGCTTGGGATCCTTGAGAAAAACCAACAAGGTAACAGCAAGCTTTCCCAGTTAAGAACTGTACTTTTGAGAGCCCATAAAATGAACAGTTTATTTGCATGCTGTATCTTATTTTTCCATCTTTCAATGCTTTACTTTCAATGTGCAGTTTCTTTTTCAACATGTGTGTTGATAAAAAGAAGCTCTGTTCTTTCTTTTTGTTTTGTGTTACAAGAGAGAGTAGTGTGCAAAATATTTTATTGTCCTATGTTTTTGAGAGAGTGTCTAGATAAGTGCTTTAGGTGGCTGTGTTTTTAGTTAGTAGTTCTTTGTTGCTAGTTTCTCTGTCTATTGTGAAAATGTGATACATTGCTGTATTGTAACTTGAGTTTAGTGTGTTTGTAGAATGTGTTTTGTGCTGGTTTCTTTTGGGGTCTTTTATTATCAATTAAATACAATCTTGCAGCTGAACGTTATCACCAGTAAAGCAGAACCCACAATAACTGTCACATATTTGTATTAATAAAAGTTATTTCAAGAGCAGTTGTGCGAAAAGTTCTTTTCTGGCTTAAGTGTAGCTTCATATTAGAAGTCAAAAACCCTTCCAACCTGTGGGCTGTCTGTTAGTTGACAGACAGTGTTGGGAACATAAGGCTCTGATTGTCTAGAAGCGCTTATTGCTAATAATTTTCTCCCTGTGGCTGAAGTGTGGCTTCATATCAAAGGTCAGAACTCCTTCCAACCTGTGTGCTGTCAGTTAAAAGACAGACAGTGTTGAAGTACATAAGGATTTAATTGTCTAGAAGCACTTACAGCTAATAACTTTTAATTAATACAGTTAAGACTAAAAATCTTTGCATTTCTGTCTCCCTCCTCCCTTTCACGTGACACCTTCCTTCACCCTTTTCTGCTTCCTTTTTCCTTTCCTTTCCCACAATGTACACAAGCTCTCAAAGTGGCAACATAAGTGAAAAAAATATACACTGAAATGACTAATGGGGCTTGGATCGATGTGGTAATGGATGTCACACCCAGACTGACCTCGATATGCTTCTTTTCCCTCTGTTTTTCTCTCTAGGGAATGTGATTTAAATTTTTATCTAATACGTAGTTAAGATCTAGTTTCAAGGAAAAGTTTAATTTGCAATTGGATCTGCTATGACATTACTGAGTTTCTGAATATTGCAGAATTTCCCACAGATTACCTGTGACTTCCATGTATAAATTGTACTTTAGAGATGTGAATTCAGATTATACATTTTCTAAGTATGAAATTTAAAAATAGCTTTTCAGGCTGGATATTGTAGGACTGAAGACTGCAGTACTCCATGTAAGTTTTTTAAATTAGCTAACAAGTTTCACAAATTTCACAAACTTGTTTACAAAAGATGTAAGTTTTGCAAAGTAGCTAACTAAATCCACCCATATAGATGTATTTATATAATATGGAAGACTGGTTTATGAACTTATTTATTAACTTCCTTCTTCAAGGAATTCCAATATCTTGTACAGTCTTTTGGTATTTTGGAGTCACTTTTTTCCTCTTAAAGGTCATTAGCACAAACTCACTTCCCTGTGAAGTAAAAGTACATTTTTTGTGAGAAAAATCACTGCTCCGATTCCTTCTGGATACTGAATGAAATTTCATAGAAAAGGCTATTTTTCTTTTAACTTCTTCTAGTGATGTTAACTATCTAACTGAAACAGATGGGTGGAAAGTAGAGGAAGATTCCTAAAATTTCAAAAGTACCAATAAAGAAGAGCAATGAAGATGGTGAAGTGTGGAGCAGCTGTGGGAGCTGGGGTAGCCTGGAGAAAAGGACCTTATTGCTCTCAACAGCTCCCTGAAAGGAAGCTGCAGCCACATGAGGGCTGGTCTCTTCTCTCAAGTCACAAGTGACAGAAGAAGAAATAGGCTCAAGCTGCACCAGGGGAGGTTTAGATTGGATCTTAGAAAAGTTTTTTCATGGAAAAGACTGTCAAACTCTGGAACAGGCTGCCCAGGGAAATGGTGGAGTCACCATCCCTGGAGGTATTTAAAAGACCTGTATTTGTGGCACTGAGAGACATGGTTAAGTGGTGGATTAGTCAGTGCTGGATTAGTGGTTGGACTTGATGAACTTAAGGGTCTTTTCCACTCAAAATGATTCTGTGATTCTATGAAATTAACTTTCAAAATGAGCTGAGCTGCCAAAAAATTTATATACCCTTGAAAATATTTGTACAGATACAAGTTGATAAATTTTAAAAGTCTGATAGGCTTTTAAGTAATTCTCCCATTGATTAAAAAGATATGTAGATCAGAAGCCTCAGTTTTTATAGAATTTTCAATGCTGCCTGTTACTATTTCCTTACCTTTATGACTGATACTGATATTTCAATGTCTTTCTCAGTCTATTAGAGAAATGGGCAGGTTGAAACAATCTTCCAATTCTACGTACAACATCAAAAGTATATTCAATTTACATTAGAAAACACCACAGACATACTTTATATTAATATTCCAAATTTTAATAACTAATTTCTTTCCATTGTAATGTGAGGAAATTAATTTGCAAGTAAAATTAGTATTTTGGAAGTCATCAGCTGAAGTCTTCATGATGAAAAACAATTTTTGGATATATATTTTCACTTTCTCTTTTATTTAAAAAATTTCTATCCTTCATATGGAAGAATGGAACTAAGTCTCTGCATTCTTTAAGATGGTCAGATATGCTCCTTGTTTTAATAAATTTGTAATAAATAAGGAAAGAATTTATATGTATCTGAATTTTTAAAAAAAGAAAATGTCAGGTTATATGGTTCTGTTATTTTGTTGTTTTTTTTTTAAAGCCTGTGAGAAAACTTATTTCCAAGAATTTTTTTTTAATTTGCTAACTCAAATTCTAGCAGGTGTCCTTCAAACTGATAAATGCTTACCTGCAGTCTTCTGTTTAAAATGAACAGTGTTGATTAGAAGTTGAAACCACAAAAAAAGCAGTAGTTAGGTGCTAGGGGTAACTTCCCTTACTGGGAAAATTATTAACATTCTTTGTGATCTTTAGTGTGCTATGCAGCCTGGAGTCTGTGCTTCCTAGACACAAGGATATCACCTGTTTGTGGCTTACTCTTTTCCTGCCCTTTTGACTCTGTGGCTTTTTTGGCCACACCAGTTTTGGCATATTGAGAGGAGGATGTTCCCTCCCAATGCTCCTGTGGGAGCTTGCAGATCTGAGCTGGAACTGCCTTTGGCTGAAAAGGAGTGAACCCTCAAGCTTCAGCTTCCTGGGTAAATCATTTAAAACTAAATTTTTAGGCAGAAGCAATAGTTTTGCTTTCCTTCCAGATGCAGGATTTATCCAAGGGCTGGCTTCACTTCATGTAGGAATATGTTGCCTAAATTCCTGTGAAAATATACACTTGAAAACAGTTCAATGGAGAAAGATATATAGTTTACCTTTATTAGAAGCTTCTAAGGTGCACACCAAAAGGTCTGTGCACAAGTGACCAGGAATGTTACAGTTTTATAACCTCGCTAGTAATTTGCATATGA
Source organism: Pithys albifrons albifrons (assembly GCF_047495875.1). Lineage (NCBI taxonomy): Eukaryota > Metazoa > Chordata > Aves > Passeriformes > Thamnophilidae > Pithys > Pithys albifrons. Next base: position 40,991,868 of record NC_092461.1, on the reverse strand, counting down.
GACATCAATAACCAACCACAATTCTCATTTCCCTCTGTGCCCCACCCATGGAGGTCTTCAGAACTGCCCCTTGGAGATCTTCCAGGACCTCTAGGCCTTCTTGTGTTTTGTCTTCTTGCTGCCTTCAGGTGGCTTCTCACAAACACCGTGGCCTCGGCAAAGCATGAGAAAGCTCAAAATGTGTGAGAAAGAGCTTTAGTAGCTCACTTTAAGATGTGAGCAGCCTAGAACAATCCATGCAATTTATATGATTCTAAAAATCTACAAAACACACTAAAATCCTTGGGCATCAAATGAGTGCTGCCAATATACATCCAGCTTTTCCAGAAAATACCTGCTGGACTGCACTTCCAGAGACATGGGTGGAGGAGTGTCCAGTTTGCAAGTCCCAAAGGACTGCAATCCTAAGAAAGGCACCAAAATGTTCAGCTCCAAAGGGTTAACAGCAAACCAGGGTGTCATGCACTGGAAACACCTAGTGAATTTTACTGGGGAAATGATCTCTGGTTGTGGCTCTTTTTATCTCCTGCAGGACAAGGCAAATTTTTATGGATTGTAGGATTTGACTTTGCTATCTCGATTCTGCCTCCTGCTCCTTTAAAACACTTTAAAGCGTCTGTTGGTATGATCCCCTTACATCTGAAACATGCAGATACTGCCTTCACGTGAACCTTCCTAAAACTGAGGCAAAAGAGGCTGGATTTCTTGCAAAAATTTTTGCAATGTGTAGGTTACTCCTTGGGAATTTCCTAAGCAGGCCATTTGTAAGTGTAAACATATTCTTGGTCAATTAATTGAGTCAAATGTTTTAGCAGCTCCATAAAAACCATTATGTGGCTAATTCTAGTCACTGGGAACTAACAAGCTGAATTCTCCCAGAATCTGCAGAGAAAGGAAACTCTGTTAAACATAATCAGGCAGAACAGAGATTTCTGCAAAACTGTGGGTTTTCCCAAAATTACTTACTAAATAAATGGCTATTTTTTTGTTCCAAACCAATACTAACTAACATTTCTTCTCTATCTATGTGTCATACAGAAAAGAATCCACTAAACACAAAAAATTTAAATGGAGATTTGTATTTTACACGCTGATTGCTCAGAATTCCTTATGAGAGGGGATAAACACTTCACCTCTCCCATAGATCTGTGAATCAAATGAAGAAAAATCCATTTTGTCGCCAGTGTGATCTGACTATTTTCTTTTAAGTAACATCAAAATCAGCAGTTCCATTTAAAGCCATGTGTTTGTTCTCTATTTTTCAATGCAATTTCTCTTGTGGGAAAGAAAGGTAATGAGCTAGACTATATTTTCTGAAGCAATACTGAAACTATGCATACGTTTACTAGCATCTGTGCATTTTGGCATGCTGTTGCTTCAGTGTGGATTTGGAGTCTTGACTAATGGAATCACCTTCTTTTTGCATTTGCAAAAGTAGTATGACTGCTGATGTGGACTGGATGCCTCAGGGGACAGCTGAAACCAAGAAAATGGCACAGTGATTATGGAACACAGAGGAAAGGTTCACTCTCTTGCACAAGGGTGTAGCAATTCCATAGCAGGATGAAAATCTCAGGCTACTGCTCTTCTACCATGTGGTTTTATCCTTCACGGACACAGAGCGTTTTTTTATAAAAGTAAATGCAAGTGGCTCAACTTACAAAGTATAAACAGAAAAACTCTTTAACTTTGGGTATGGTGCAGCTTTTTGATCACTGGGCATTGTTCCTTCAAAGTCCATTATTTCTTTTAATTATCTAATATTTATTTTTCTAATTCCTTGTAGTCCCACAGTGGGAAGGAGAAAATCCATCATCCCCAACTTGTTTCTGTTACTCTCCTTTCTGTGAATTGCTTGGAAAGAAGCTTTATATAAGAAAGGTATAGTATCACAGTTTAAAAACATTGCACATCTTGATTGTAACCTTGACTTGGCCTATGACTAACTTAGACCATGCAATTCCAGAGACCAAGATAGTTTCAGCATAGCTTAGCTCTTCAGAACAAAGCAGTAGAAAGCAAACTCACACTGATGGTGTTATTCAGAATCAAGAAAAGATCAGATGGCCTAGGTTCTTATGGTATTGTAAATGCTCATGGAAAACCTGAATGGCTGCCTATTGTTTGAAATGGTGAACTAAGAAAAATTAGTTGGAAATTAAGCATATCAAGAGAATAAAAGGGAATGAATAACAAGACTCCCACTGCTTTCCTGGAAATCAAGTACACCACTAACATTTTTGAGCATGTCCGCTGGTTTAGCTGTAGTAACCTGGGCTTCTCTCATGTAGCTGAGAACAGAGTATGACTTAGTTTTAGATGAAAAATTCTCTATGCAGATGGCATTCAGCTTGATTTTTCTGGGAACTACCAATCTTATTCTTATCTTGCTGTGTTTCTTCTGGAAACTTCAGCTGTGTCTGATGTGAACAGACAATGAACTCCAAGAACATCATAACATTATTGGTTCCTTCCCGTTGTCACTGCCATGAATATGAACCCTAAGGACACTGCCTTTCGCAAGACACTTGGTTGTACCCTGGCTCATCACATGGCTTTTTGAGTTTGATTCTTAGATGCTGCTCAAGAATGAAGGTTTTAGGATTTTATATCCATGGCTATTTCCAGTGTCTGGGAGTTAAGGGCAGAAGGATTTACTATAACGGGAATAGAGCAGACTATTGAATGTGTGAGCAGAGCAAGGAAAATATAAGTTTCTTGTATCATCTATAAAAATTGTTTATGGAAGTTTAAAGCCACATTGCTTGTGACTGACTCACATCCTTGGCCCTATATCAGTCTAAGAGTGTTGTCGATGAATCTGTCCAATCTCTGCAAATCTTTGATGTATGCTCCTGGAGAAAAGGACATGCTCTCTCTATCTCTGACCATATGTAAAAAAGATTTTGGAATAATCCCAGCAAAGTACAGAGATAAATGATTAATGTTTCCCATCCTGGATACTTGATTAATTAACGTAACCTCAGACATCCTGAGGGAAGATGTTGCATGTGGGGACCATATTTCTAGTATTCCCCCTAAATCTAAAACCTTGAAATTAGTTAAAACCAGTCAGCTCTGCAATTAGAAGTTCTGTAAGGGAGTGTCTTCATGGCAGGAATCTGAAGTAGTCTGATTAACTAGGGTGTCAACTGCATCTGGAAAATGAAGGGTAACTGAGAGGGTACAAGATGAAGCAAGAAACATATAGACTTTATCAACCTCACAAGGAAAACACATAAATATCATAGAGCTGATTTATAGTCTCTTATTTCTCATATTTTAACTAAATCAGTTCTAGAAACTACCAATATTAAGACAGATAATACAAGAGACAAATAATTTTAGCCTGAATGGTCTTCAGTGTATTTATTTTCTGAGATGCATCTACTATCCTCTCTTTCAGTGTAGAAGACCCCAGAAAATGCCTCAGACTATCTTCAGATCATAAGGTCTGAATCTGCAAAACATAGTTTCTACTGCCATGGATAGGTATTCCCACCACTTCTTTATGGAAAGCCCGTGGCCATGTTTTATATGGATGCACTAATTGTGTGACATTGTGCTGTGTGTTAGTGTGGACGTCCAAGAGTGCTTAAAGAGACCATGAAGCCTTCAACAAGAAGGAGACTCTCTCTTCCCCCTTCATAAGAATAAGCATACCCCAAAATGACAAATAATGAAGATACAGCTTGAGTTTCCAGTGCAACTTCAAGACAACACTTCCCCCCACCCTTGTTATTGCTTCATGAGAAAGAGAGCATTGACATTTCTCTGTAGCTCTGAAACTCGGCCCAGAGTTTGGGTTAATAAAGAAACCAACTTTTCTACATGTTTGGGGTTTTTTTTAATCAGTATGCAGTGATACAATAAAGCAGCAATGGATTGCTCTTACTGTGTGCAATTGCTTACTGCATGGGCATTTTGTTGGATACTGAGAAAGTGAATGGCTTGTATCTGACTCTCAGTGCTTCGGTGATTCTGTTGATAGCACAAAATTGTCTTCTCATTCATTTATTCTCGTATTCATTTTGCCTAAGAACTAGGCTGCCACATACTTTTTTCACACCAGATCATAATAATACGGTTATCAGGAAACTGATAGCAAGGATTCCGGAACGAAGATTTGGGAAGGGCTCTCCCCCCACGTGGGTGTGTCCTTCGAGTCTGCGCAGTGGATTTTTTAGGTGAGGCTCAGTGTGCACAGAACTGGCCCCGCCCTTTAACTCCTAAAGTTCATCTACCACGGCCGAGCGAGCTTGGACAGTGACAGTGAAGTCTTCGGGACCAGAACCTACACAGCCCCTGGTATTCCCGGGAGGTCTCCCAATCCAAGTACTAATCGGGGCTGACCCTGCTTAGCTTCCGAGATCTGATGGGATTGGGTGTCAGTGTGGCATTTAACTGCCTTACTCAGGAAATGTTCTAACAATTTGTATCTCTGTCCAAAGTTAAACTAGTGTTTAATAGCTCTCTATTTAGAGAGTAACTGTATTGTCAGAGCTATAGGCCACATCCAGATCGTCCACTTAAGTGTTGTCATCCTTCAAATGTTAAAAGGTCATTTCAGACTATCAAGTTTTGCAGTGTGTCTGACCCTGGTTCCTTAAGCAGTAAAGAGCAATAGGTGATTCAGTGCCAACTGGCTGCAGTAAGGTGATTTGGATGTGTATATTGAAGCATAGATGCAGCTCATCCCGTCTAAGTGGACAGGAAGTAGTCTTCACTTCCAGTCTGCCATTGTTTTAAGGTGCTGCCTGAAAAAAAGACAAGAAAAAAGTCACCTTATATCTTAAAAAATCATCTTATCATGAATTAATGGTACAGAAATGTGAAATGAGCAAGGATAAAGCATTGTTTTCCCTGACTGCAAAACAAATAAAATATTAAATTTAACTGTGATTGAATCAAGACATAGATCTACAATGGGAAACTGAACTGACTCAAAAATATGCCTAAGATTAGAAAATCTCCACATTCACCTTTTAAAAGACAAATGAATACAGTTTTCAAACATGTTTTCCATATGTAGCTAAACTGCAAAGCAATTCCTCTCCATTTATCACCCTGACCCATATGGATGGCTTGCAGTACTGAAGGAAATGGGGTGACTTTGCAATCTCAGAAGGAAACCAAAACAATACCAGGAACAGATTTGGACACCCTGCCACAAAATCCCAGACCTGCTGAGGACTGAAGACTATCATGCTCTATCTTAATATTTCACAAATATTATTTGTGTCCTTCCCCCCTGCCTACCCCTTAGTTCTGCAAGTTATTTAAGCACACTCTGGCTAGGAGGTACACTCAGGTAACATGGTTTCCACAGGAAGGGCTGCATTGCACAGACTCCTGGAGACCAAAGGGGAAATTTGATTTAAGATTAAGTTGAAGATCTTGGCACTACTGAAACGGCAGTTTACAGACAGACTTCCTGGTTATTTTAGTTCCCCTGCTCCCTCCCTTCTCCCAGCTTCCTTCCCTACACCACCCTCACTCAGGATCTTTCCCAGCATGAAGCAACTGGTTTCTCTTGACACATAAGCCAGCTACAGTTCTTGGAGGGTTTGCTCTAGGGTCTTCTTCCCACTGACAGTGTGAGACAGCACTGTCCTGGTCCCCAGATGTCCCCCAGACCCATATCAGATGGCTTTGCACTCTGACCATCTACAAACAGATTCCACCCACCCCAGTGCTGCAACCCAAACTCCTGTGGTTGTGGGGTGAAGACACTGCTGTGGGAATTGTGATGCAAACAACTGAGTGAACTTTCGTGCTGCAAAATGCACATATGTATAAAATGTGTTTTACTGCCTATAGTGAAAAACGCTCAGACGATTAGGTTTTGCCCTGGGCCACCCCAGGATCCTACTAGAAAACAATCTACCTGTGTAGATGTGAAACTATGCATCTGTTTTTGAATGGATGAGTAGCTCACAGAAGAGGCAAAACTCTGTCCTCAGACTACAGAAGGAGGATAGAGTGAAAGCTAATTTTAAACAATTTGGGTAAGCTGAGAAAACTCCTACACCCAAGATTTGTTCTTTGATTTACTTGTTAAGCAAAAACTGAGGTAGAAGTAACTGACATTTTTCTACATGAAAGGTGATATTACAATAATATTAGCTAACCATGCAGTGATCTAATATAATGAGGAATGTGCATAATTGAAAAAAGTTTAAAATACCTGTAATTTGCAGATGTAGTGATCTTGGTACAAAAACAACTTAGAACCTGAGAGCTTATTATTTCCCCTCTTTAAAATGTCTTGATATAAAATATGTAGATTTTTACCAGAAAAGAAAGCAGAAGATAAGGCAGAAGATAAAATACCAGCTGGCACTACAGTCCCATGCCTAGCTGCTAAACAAATGTAGTGGCATTACTGACAGGGAAGGAATGAAACTGGTCTGTGTGGTGGGTTTTTTGTGATTCACTTGTAAACAGCACAGCAAGCTTGAATGCCAGCTGGCTAAGTGGATCCAACCTGCTCACCTTCACCTCAGGAGTGGTAGTTTACTGTCCACAATTTCAACTCCCTGCTTTCAGAGGTGTCAAAAAACCCAAAAGAGTTCAAAAATGCCTTCAGAGGTGAGAGGGCCACCTGAGGAAGTGCAATTCTCACTCACTTTCTCAGCACACTACGATAAATAGTGTGATGACATCATAAAAACCGTGACAAAATCCATTTACAGTGGTGCACCCACAAATTTTCATTCAACCTTCCTGTAAGTTCAGTAAGCAAACACTGACATGTTATTTTAGGAGAGGAGGTTTAAAAATACTGACAGGCGGCTGTTAGCGAGGGCTGTTGCTTTCCTGGGCCAGGAGACACGCTCATTGGAGCCAAGGGCTCGGACAGCACAAGAGCTTTATTGTATCAGTGCATCATACCACACTGCTCATAAACAGACATATTATTCATAAGCACAAACTTTTCTCTAATTTTAAGAGTGAATACCTACATATCTTTAGTCAGAAATGCAGTTAGTAGCAGTTTAAATTTCTTTTTCTTAACTAAGTGATAAAACTGTTGGTGTTCTGGAGAGGAGCAAGATGACAGAACAGCCTGTTTGTCTCTGATGTTTACTTACTCAGGACAGGGAAGGGTCTAAAGAAACATCTGGTGTCAGCTTTTTTCCACTGAGGAATTAAAAATAAAGCCAGTAAGTTTTTTAAACAGAAAAGTAAGTTCGTGAGTCATGAAAATTCAGCTAGAAATCACAGAAAGTTAGAGACGATGAAGACGAGCTATGTTTTGTTTCTTCATAATCCATAAAAGAGAATGGGGCATTCTTAGTCAGGTTTGTTTGTTTAATTCTGAATGTGTCTTGATTTACATTTCCAGCTGAGAAGAAGGTTTTGAGAAATTTAGGTGCAGAGGCCAGGGGGCAGAGAAGGGCGGGAACTAGGATGGCCACAACTGGGAGTTTGCAGTGAGCAGAGACTAATGAGGTGGCAGGGAAATCTCTTTCCCTCTGGCCTCTCTCTCTACCTTCTCTTATTTTTTTATATCAGTTTGAAACGGGAGCTGCAAGAGAACAGCATTGAAAGCCCCAGTTGCAGTTGTACACAAAAAGCAGAGAAGGACTAGTCCAAAACCTATCAGTGCACCTTATGCTGGGGACACCCATGACCTTTCATTAAGGCCTCGGATCATCATGGTGCAAAACTCCTTGAAGCAGACTCCCCATGCAATTTTTTTTCAGGAGAATGGAGTGGTTGATATGAAAAAACACCTTGTATTAAAATTTCTTTTCCCTCAATAACAAAACAGCCTTGCTAGAAAATCCTGTAATCTAAGTTGGAGTTTAGCACCATCCATCAAAAGCAGGATGTGAGCAGCACTTGTAAAAAGTTAATAACCTCCATGGTGGGACAGGGCAGCATGAAGGGAAAGTGCTGAGTAATGGCCAGGAAGATCCTTTCATCTCTCAGTGAGCTCAGTGACTGGAAATATGAAGTTCAGTTAATAGCAGCTTTCAAATCTCTTTCAAAATTACTATGAATAAACAAACAAAGACTCAAATCCAGTTTTTCTGACTTGTAGGTTTTGGGGTTGTTTTGGGCAGTTTGATAGTCTCAAATTCCTCTGAACAAAGTAAAGTTCAATTTTCAGGCAAACAGTAAGTAACCATGGTATATGTCCATCTTTTCTTGACAGAAACAAATGCCTGAAATACAATGTTAGTGCATATCTCAGTAACTGAGGAGTAAAAAAGTAAGCCCTACATAGTTTCTTCTATTGTGTATTTAATTTTTTTCATTTTGAGAAAACATTCTAAGTCATTACATGCAGTTCATGTCTTCTGAATTCTTGAAAACTGCATCTCCTTTAAAAACGGAGCACAAATGCCTACGTGTGCACTTGCACCTAAACCATACACAAATGTACCTAATTTATTTTAGTCCCAAACAATGCTGTGAAACACTTTGACTTAATTTTAAAAAAAAGCAAACAATAACCAGTGCCTGTGATGATACAAGCTGTATCATAAAATGCACCCAACAAACGATTTACATTGCAAAAAGTTGCCCCAACTCTTGTTTATATTGGAAGTAAGATTAACACATTCATATCCTCTGGCTAGCCAGATACTATCAGCTGCAATCACTTGCTGCCCATCAGTGACACTGAGGGAGGGGACATTCTCACAGTTGAGATATGCAGAAGAATTTATGTTCTTTTAAAAAGGAGAGCTCAAGCCCATTTTGGTTTGCTGGAAAGAAATAATCTTAAAATATAGTAAAATAAATGAATTTATGTGATTATTGTGTAGAATACAATCCAAAAGTCAGTATGTTTTTAATTGGTGTAAGTCAGCATAAATCTGCCGAACACGGCTGATTTTTTGCAAACTGAAGATCTGATGTGTCCTATTTTATGCTTCTTTGAATTCATTGATGAAAAAACGTCTGGGGTTGGGTCGTAGATAGGCTGTTCCTAATAGCACTCCAAAATATTCCTACTCTCAGATATTTTGGTCTACTTCACATGCTTAAAGTTTGACTCACGATTAAATCCATCCCCAAGCCATGATGGCAGGTAGGGAGGCATTTCATTTTTCTGTATTGATACAAAACTTCTAAGGAACATTTTGTGCTTTTAACTAAACTAATATAGGACACTAGTGATGCCCTTATATTCTCTTTTCTTTCCAGGGAACATATTTTATGGCTGGGATGGATTGATTGATACAGACTTATGATTATGGGCTAGCCTAAATAATCCGCGTGGGTTTCTTCAGTTGCATGTTTCCTAGTATAATAAACCAGGAAAAAAAAAAGTCTCTCTACTTAAAACTCTTGTGCATAGAATGAACCAGCCCTAAATCACACATTGTGAACAGTTACTGGGTTGCTCGTGTGTAAGCTTGCAGCTGGAGCAGAATAAGAGTGGATTTCACATGTGACACTTTAAAAATAACATTTCCAATTTTCCTTAAGCAACTCTATTTTTTATCCCCCAGGACAAAAATATAGATGTTTAAAAAAAGTTATTTTATAAATAACTATGACAATTATTTGTTTTCAACACTTAACAATTCTGCAAAATTTTTGCTGACAGAGCCTGGTAAAGAAAAAAATAATTTCATAAATTCTTATTTCCTTAAAGAGGAAAGTGGAGGAGGTGTGCATGGAAAGGATGGCACAAAAGAGGAAGTAAAGGGAGTCACAAACCAATGACTCATGGAGGCTTCATGTTAAAGTTACACATTGAAATGATCTAATTGATCTTTAGAAATTGGAGAAATTTGGAAATATTTCCAGATTTCACAATTGGCTTCTGTTTTGTCACGAGACCAGCTGAGTCCTCACATCGAAACACTTTCAAACTTTTAGATTCCAGCTCAGACCCTCTGGCCTGTGGTTGTTTCTCAGCAGAATGGAAACATTCATTAAGCCAAGTGCCCCACTTCCAGCCTGGGATATACATCCACGCTTCCCATTGAAGTGTTGGTTCCCACAGTAGGACAGAGCCCTTTGGGGAGGTGTCGGTTGTCAGTAGTCAGTTGTCAGGATAATTCATTGCCTCGGGGGAAATCCGAGTTGAGAAGCAAAAGTCTACTCCAGTTCAGAGGAGGTCAGCCACATCAAAGCAGAGATGTGCAGCGACCTCTGAGCAGGGAGGAGTGGCCGCTGTTCTTGAAGTTGCCAGCTTTCCTTCTTCTATGAAGGCTAAGGAGCGTCAGGGGATGTGTTTGAAGATCTGGGGAAAATCTGGGATCATTCAAACTGGAGATGAAGAACAAAAGAGATGGGCTCCAGCTCAGTGTCTTTATGGTTAGACTTTGCTCAAATGGGTTGGAAATCAGAGGGAAAGAATACGTGGGGCATTGCTGCTTCACTTTGCTTTTGCACCAACACAGTGTAATTCACTTCAACTTCTCTTTCACAGTGAGGTAGATAAGGAAGAGTAGATCCATCTTGCTGAGTGCTAAAAGCTATTCCAGGGGTTCAGGCCTCATCCCTCAGGATGTGTGGTTTTACTAAGAACATACGTCTTTCCCACTCCCTGCATTCAGGGAATTTGGGAGTGAAAACAGCTTACTGAACAATTTCCCCCACCCTCTCTTTTTAAAATCTAAGCAATAGTTTGCCAGGAGTGTAAAAAAACCATGAGTTTTACTAAAACATCTGTGTAGTAAGAGACAGAATGGACAGGTTTGGAGCTGTCAGAGGAGAGAACACAGAGATGGTAAAGAGCAGAGATCACTGGGATGGATGGGATAAGACAAAACCAGAAAAACTGAAAGTTGCCAATTTTACTTCAAGTGTTGAAAGCTGTTGATGTTCAGTTCACTAGTGATTTATGGCTGGAAAAGTGATACCTATTCTTCCTCTTATATTCAAATATGTATAAAAACTCTATAGGAAAATATGTAATCTATATATATGTACTTATGTATTTTAAACCTAACCAACACTTTCTTCCCTCAAGATCTCACATTTTAAACTATCATAAAGGAAGGAGTTATATGAAAAGGTTTCACTGCTACTGAGTGAGTAAACAACAGGAGATGTCCGTGTGCCTGGGAGAGTGCTCTAGCAAGGCATGAAGAGTCCAAAGTGAAGATGGAATGGAAAAGGATTAAAAAAAATTGAAATACAGTTCAGATTAAAATGGATTTTGCATTTAACTTAGTGGCAATCATTATTCATTTTAAGCTATGTTATTGTACAGTCTTTGGAATACATTTGTCAGCCCATTATATCTGCAGGCAATTTTACAAGACCAGCTGTAGCATTGAATGGGCTGTAAATATTACTTGCTTTACTGTATAATGCTCTTTCTGCTGCACAGCTGGGTGCAGCCCTTTTTAGAGGTGAACACTCCATCTGGGTCATGTCACTGGAAAAAGCTCCTGGACACTCCTGCTTGCATTCCTCTTTACTGGAGTTTCCTATGATTCCCCATTTCTCCTTTTCCTTACCTTTGCCATGTTTTCTGAGTTCTCCCAAGTCAGTTTGGAAAAGGTTCACCTGGGACAAGCAGCTTAAGATGGGTTTGCCTGGCTCTGCAGTGGCTAAAATGTGTCCAGGACATAATTGCTCTGTAAGCAGGCAATACAAGAAGGGTACGTGTGCTCAGTTCAGGGTTTTGATCTGGAACATGCTGTAAAAAGGACATAGTGTGATGACATTTATCAGCACCAGGCATCTAGTTAACAACCCTTTGAAATGAACAGGGCAAATAACTCCTAAAGCCTATTGTTTTAAGTGAAGTTGAAACAAATATATAAACCTATTCCACTTGTTCTGTGTCTTTGCTTTAAGATATCCATAGCAGGGAGATTTTTACTGAAATATGATTATCTAACTGATAAATTATTCCCCCAGATTACTTGCTGGTGGCTAACATGGCACTGTCCAACTGTGAAAAGGTCTTGCCCATTTTGTTAGCTGTGAAAGCATGGATGGGGTTGCACAGTGAGTTAAACTGCAAAAGGAAACCAGGTGGTGTGTTACAACTTCTCCTTAAGTTCCTATGTCAAAAAGCCACCTGTGAATATCCTTGCTGAAAGACAACAGGGAGTACCCCAATGTCCATGAGGGCAAAATTGATCAGCAAGGTTTTCTGAGTAGGTGAAAGGCAAAGAAAACTGGTGGTACATTAAGTATATGTTATGCAAGTCAGGATTTCTGGCTGTACCTGTTGTTGCTGTTAGTCTATGGGACTGTCGTTCCCACAAATTTCACACATATTAAGCTTGATTAAAAACAACCAAAGAAGTATTTAACACTCAAAGAATCCTTTCATTTTGGAGAACACTGAGATGCCTGTTACTCTTAAATGTAATGAAGTGCATAAAAGACAGTTGCTAAAATATGCTGCACTCTGGCGTGTAGCTCACTAACACAATTTGTGGGGTTTGATGAAACCTGGTCTCAAAATCAAATCTAAAAAAAAAGCAACCTTTCTGAGAGTACTGATCATATCTTGACCAGAAATATAAGAGGATCAAGTAAGCTACAAATAGCCAAGTAGGTAGAAAAAGCTCCTGTAGAAATTCTGTATACCTTGGCAAAAATTCTGTCAACTGTCTGATCTCTTCCAGCAGGGAAGTGGAAGTTTCCACCCTGAACTCAAATGTTAGTACAAGAAGGTAAAAGAGCAAATGAAGGAATGAATTGCTCATAGTAAGCTGTTCACTAGAAAATAGTAAATAGATAAGATAGAAATATCACAAAGCAGTACATTCTGCATATACCAACAAGAGGCAGCAGAAGAATAATTAGCATTTCAAAGAGTTTTTATTAAGACAAGTAAAATAAAAAATAATAGTCTTCCCTCAGGCAAAATACACATTGAATTTAGACCTGTAGAAGCAGGCACAGTTCACCAATCTATGGGCTTTGTACCTCACAAGACTAGACCCATAGCTATGTAACACTGAACCAGAAACTTGTAGTTTTACATGTAGTTATATTGGGAAAAGCCTACTTCTGAATGTAGTACTAGTCAGTTTGAGACTGGATTTTATGAAGTGTGTGGGTGGTGGTATGTGTCAATTAGGTAATTCCCATTATCCTAGTGTCCCTGCTGACTTAGAATATACACATCTTGAATTCATTAAGTCCTGTGTTGGTCTAGGAAAGAAAATGAAGAGCATTGTCTTCTCTTCTATCTTACAGATTCAACAACAGCACAGACTCAATTTCTCAGTGCTGCACAGTACATTTAGAAAGAGGATGTAAAGTGCTCTGAACCACCCCAAACAATGTAATATCAACTATCTACTTTGAGTTCTAGTAGCTCAAACAGCTGAAATAAAATAGTCTTGTCAGGGAGAAGAGATGAAATTAAAGATTTGACTGCCACAATAAACATGGACAGAAAGGTTAAGTTTGCTTGGGCTTTGATAGAATAGGTGGAGAAAGTTTCAAACTCATTATTCACCTCACATTTTTTGACACGGTTGTGGTGCTTGTGTTTGCCTTAATATGGAAGCTGGCTTTGGCCTACAGCTTGGGAACTAGTTATAGCTTAGGGGAAGGAGCAGAGGGCATGGTTGATAGGAATGGAGGTACTCCAGTCCATGTGTCTTCTGTTGACTCCTACCCAATGTCTACAGTCTGGCCTAAGAGGAAAGACTTGCCAAAAAAGCTACGTGTACAAGTTAGCATGGCCTTGAGCATTCATTCAGTTAACACAAAACCTTTTGTGGACAGGTAGGGACTCTCTAGAACTTGGGAGCCTCTGGTGGATTGGAGGCTGACATAATGAAAAGAAGGCAGGACAAAAGAGTAAGTGATAAAAAATATCAGAAAACAGTAAGTGATAAAATTAGCTCACGTGTCTTTTCTGAGAACAAACAGTGTCAAACTATTCAACAGTCTGCTGTTATGTGAGAGCAGAAGAGAAGGAAGCTGCAGACATACTATTTCTCATTTTGATGTGACTTTCAAGACATTTCACAGGACAATGGCTTGAGCGAATTAAGGACCTATGATGCAAAGGAAATATTAAAAGTTAAATGGTTGGCGAAAATATATATACAATAATTATCTGACAACTGGTTGAAAGAAGTGGGTGTCTCAGAAGAGACACAATCAAGGTCTGCCTGGAATCCATTTTATATTTGTAGCATTTGAGGATCAGTCAAATGGTGGTTGAAATTCTATTCAAACTCTAGGATATGGTAATGGTGCCATAACCTAACCTATGTAACTGGCCATTGTTCAGCATGGGTGATGGTTGTTGACTCATCTTTGAAACATTTCACAGAGTTTTCTAAAATGTTCTTAAAATCTTAGAATTCTTTTGGAAGAAATCTGATTTCACTGAGCATTTATATCCACAGAATCTGTATTTATAGAATTAACAATCATATTCAGTTCTTTAAGTGGAAAACAATTTCTGAAGTCTTATTTTTACCAAAGGTGTATTAAGTGGGAATGCATTTTACAGGGCTTCAGGGTCCCTTAAATGGATAATTTCTTACCTTTCTGCTAAGTACTAAAGCATAATTCAGGTTGAATTTAACAACATTATATCCATTAGAGATGGGAAAAAACCCTCCGCAGTTCTCTTCAACCTGAAGTTAGCTCATGGATGGAAGTTACAAACAAAACTGTCTCGGCTCTGCCTGTTAGTCTTTTCTTTTGTCTTACTCCCTCTGAAAACCAGTTTTTGAGGGCTTTGAATTGTGAGTTGGAATGTACTTTTCTAGATTATTCTGCTCCTGTGTAAGTAATGTAAGACCTCCTTCTAGCATTTTAGTGTTTGTATGTTCCTGTTTGCAATGAGTTGTGGCTTGTCTGAATTTTACTGTTTGTATGAACATAATAATAATATAGCACAAGGCAAGGGGGGAGGCCTTTTCTACTCTTGAACAGACTTACTGTGGTGTAAGAATGATTTTTTTGGCTTTGATTCCAAATAACATAGGCTTAAAAGAAAAAACAAAACAGGTGTGCGTGAGTAAACTCCCAAGTGTTTCATTGATCTATTTGATTAAAATAAATGGCTTAACATATACTAAATAAACTGACATGTGCAGACAAGGCTTTAAAATAGCAGCCCCTCCCTCTCAGAAGTTTGGCAGCAGCAGCAGCACAGGATGATGCCAGCTGGATTACAGTCTACATGTATCAGGGCAAAGACAGACAGTGCTTTCTGATGTAGCTGTAACTCTCTAAGAAGTAAGTAACCTTGGCTATTGGCTGTTGTTGTTGCCTCCATAGATGGGGTCATAGAGGAGACTGAGAGTGATATTTGCCTGAATACCATTCTTCAAATATTTTATCTGAAGTTAACATTGATAGGCATGGTTTGCATCAGCCTGGCTGACTTGGTGCTAAAGCAGGTTAGGATGCAAAGCATAAAATATCCTGCAGCACCAAGTATAAAGGTGGGAGCATCTTGCATGCCTCAACTATTTCTAAATCATTATGAAGTGTTGTCAGTCTACATGCAAGTTTTCTAAAGCAAAATATTGTCCTGGCCAAGTTATTTTAGTAGTTTACCTCATACTAACAGGTAAAAGCTGTGCCACGATACAGTCCTATAGCATAGTAAGCTTTGCAGCCTAAATGGATCTAAGGAATGATCCATTATCTGCTTTTCTGCTTTTCTTACAAAAACAGGTGTCTCTGCATCCTGGTGACTTGTTCTGCCTGTAGACAAGAAGACAAATCAAGATCAAATTATTTAATGAGCATTAAACTCCAGATAATTACAAGACCTTTTTAAACTTCTCTTAACACTAATGGATTAAATGTAGCTGCGCCAAAAGGAAGGCTTTCCCCAAATATTTTAAATGTGGAATAACGATGAATGTACAAAACAGAGGTATGCCTTACCATCACTAGAAACCTCGGCTTGTCTCTCTTGGGACACATCTGTTTGTTGTTATGCAGCCCTGTTTTGAGAAAACAACCTTCAGAACAGAGGAATGCCAGTTCCATTCAAACTCCTGGAACCATTCAATTAAAACAAGTGTTAACTACTGGAATTTATCGAGTGCTTCCTGCCTAATCTTATGAAACATAAGGTGTAATTGCTATAAGTGGTTAAGACTTTAGTTTTATACCTGCCTAGCTGTGCTGATTTAAACAAAAAACTAATAAATTAGATTTGAGGAAGTGTCTTGAAAACAAAGGGATGCAGGTGTTCCGCGCAGTGATACCGAGTTTCCTCGGGGCTTTGGTTATTAGCTCACAGTGTATCACCCAAAAGTCAGAGGCAGAAAACAACAAAAATAATAAGCTTTTTGTTTTATTTCAACACTGGGTTGATCAGAAAACTTCACACATTGAGGTAAGCTGAAGTCAATGCCAGATTTATTTCCAAGTGACTCCACTGGTTAGGTGTTTTAAAAAAGGGTTTGGAGTGATTGACCGTGTGTGCAGAACACACTCTGTCAGACCAGCACTCTGCAACATTTACCCACATGCTGCAGCAATGTATTACTGAGGAGTGCATTTCTGCTGACAGATTCTTTCCACCATAATTACAGAGAGAATAATGGCTGAGAAATAACACCCATATGTCCCTATTAACTTTGCAATCTGTCTAATCTGTGTACTTACAAAGCCCTCATCACATCTCAGATACTATAATGATAACAGGAGAGATTAGACAGACTTCAAAGCTGCAAGAGAATATGAACGTTGATTCCCATTCATGATTAATTTGGCCAGAACCTCACACTCCTTTAATTTAATTAAGAACATAAGGAGCAATCAGAGCAGTAACAAAGCAAGAGAGGGGCTGAGCTGGCAGCTGTAGGCAACACAGGCTCCCCAACAGGTACAGATACGTGAGATCTGTCAGGGTGCCTGGGGAATACACTCTGCTGAGGGCATGTAGGTGATTCATTCTCCATGGAATGAATCCAACTGATTACACAGCATGTGTTTTAAAACTGGAACTGTTAAGCCAAATGACCATCAAATAATTAATTACTATAACTAAAGACTAATAATTATAAAAATTGAAATTAAGGGATCTGCCTGTGAGCATGCTGTCATGTTGCAGTATGTGTAAAGCAGAGGGTCTGTCAGCAAAAGAGTAAACTGCTTCCAGTGGGTCAAGAGGGAAGACCATGCACTGTGCCAAGACTGCAACAAGCATAAGGTACTATAGGTTCACACTCTTTTTCCTCTGGGGTAATATGCTGATATGTCAATTCCTCTGGGCAGAGAAGCCTTGGCAATGCTCATCTGGACACAAAGGTAGGTGCTGTGCAGTAAGATAGTTTATTTACAGCTTATTTATCCTTCTTATAGTGATGAAACCCCTATTCTTCCTCCTCTGCTGCCAGGACCAGATGTCTCACTTGTAGACCCATCTCCTGTTCCTGGCTAATGTGGGTTTTCTGCATGTACAACCTCTTTTACCACTTGGATGCATCATGTATGCAACCTATGCATGTGGCATACATTGGAGTTGCTTCAGGGGGGCATGCGCAGTTATTCAACCAACAGCCTGTTTCTTGTCCAGCTAAGAACAGTCTAAGAACAGCCTGAGAAAAGTGGGTGCTGGTAGTGTGAGGCAAATATTTTGGTTCTGGCCTGTGCAAAGTTCTGTGAGAGACAGTGCATATCCAGAGTCACATCAGTATCTTCTTCCAGTGCCTGTAGGAGGGCACCTCCACATAGTACACTTGAGATAGTGTGAGCACATCTTGGTCAGACTTCCAGTGTGCAAGAGATAGACTGTATTAAAGTCCTATTAAAAAAAAAAAGGAGGGAGGGGGGAGGTATTACTTAATCAAATCAGAGTTGCCTTTATTCTGAAAACACATTCTTAATGGAGGTTTCCCAGTGTAAGTAATCAGGTTGAAATTTTGGTAATTCACTTCCCATGTCCTGGGCATCTTTGTGTGTATCTGGCTTTCCTAAAAGGCAGTTCTGAACAGTATAAGGTACATACACATCTAAAAGCTTTGAACAGCCTGCAGCATGAATTTACACTGCCTTAATCACCATACATTAATTGTCCACATTTTCTCTCATGCCCTGTGGCAAATTCAGTGTAACTAATGACTCTGATGCTGCAGGCTTAAGCTACCTCACACTAAACTGCAGAGCAAGGACTTGCCATGGGCAGTCCTTATGGAAAAGAGGTGCTGTAAATTCACATCATGGCTTATTTTAAGGTAAATCAGGTGAGACTGAACTATCTGGCAGAGATTGACATAAAAGTGTCATGTTTATCTGCCACTTTGATTGAATCAATTTATTACCACAATTTAAATGCAGTTTTCTTTGTACAAGCTAGTAAACAGAAGTTTCAATTTTACAATTATGGGTATATTTTCCTAAGAAACATAAATGAAAACAAACAAAACATAATAACACATTCTACAATTGCTAAAATCACAAAGACTTTGGTTACATCATACTTTCTTGTGTAGAAAAGGTTTTCAGGGTGCATATGATTTTACATTAATCTCAAGTTGGCTTGTATCTGCTTAGTTTTTATCTTTAAGAGAGATTTTAGTGGATAAAAGTATCCAAAGAGAGCTCCACAGTGAATCAAATTGATCATTTTTTAAAAAATGACTGTGATTTAATTTCAGTATCGCACTTGATTTACAGTAAACTTCTGGGGCTTATCCATGTTCAGGGTTACATAGATACCCTTTTTAGGTAGTTTTATTTGAATTTTGTCTTAGCTGGAGTCAAACACCACAGATTTTGCATCTGAATATTTAATTTCTTTACATGACATGCTCAGCCAGGTGGCAGGTCACATCATTAACCATCCAGTTTCCCTCCTCTTTCCATCTCCAGGAAGAGTTGCCAGAAAGCCTCCTTGGTGGTCATTTAAAAAAAAATCAAAACAAAAATCCTCCCATCAAACCCCTCCCCTTTCCCCAAAAGAACACACAAAAAACTACAAACAAAGACCACCAAACACTAAAACAAACAAACAAACAAACAAAAACACTATCTCAAGTATACACAGTATACATAGAGCTGTCTATAAAAATAACAAGGAAGAAGAATCTGTCTGCAGTCATGCTGCTGCATGCAGCTTCAACACATGAAATTGTCCCATCTGTCAGGATTTTGTCTCACTATGAGAACCGGATTATTGCAATCCTAGGACACGGGAAGATAGATATAAATAACTGTATATGAACCCTCGTATGATGAGGAATTGAGGAAAGACATTATATGTAAGGGATATTGATTCAATGGCTGGGTGAAATGGCATGGCTTCACCTAAGATTCTTGCTCCAATGCCGGGGTGTATGCATGGAGTGCTGGGCTCACCCTTTGGAGCAAGCTGGTGTTCCTTGCCTGGAGACAGCTGAGGTAGGACTTGCCTGACCAATCTGAATATCTGCAAAATTCAGCATTTAGAGAAAGGCTGTGCTAATGGTGTAATCAAGCTTTTTCTTGAGTTGTTATTTTATAGCTGTCCCTGCTTTGAGCAAAAGGTTGGCTTAGATGATTTCATGAGTTTCCTCTGAACTGAATTAAACTGTGAACCAGTGACCCAAGCTGATCACTGAGCCTCGCTCCATAGACAGAGAACAGTCACAGGCACTTGAATGAAGTCTGTTGCTTTACAGTATAAGCATGAAATAACCATTTTGTGTGCTGTGCAATGCTGCTTTTTTATCTCAGTTATCAAATTGTTCCTCTTTTATTTGGAGGTGCCCTCTCCCATGATCTTCACAGACTTTCTTTTGTGATACTGAAATATCTTCTAATACATCTCACTGCACTGTCATGATTTTCGAGGTATCATAGATGCTGGCAGAATCCATGTCAGGACTAACTCATGCTGACAAGATGCTGTGCAATTTTTGTGGAAGGCAAGGAAGAATCAGGGCAGACAGAAATCACTGGTAATCTGCAGCATCAATTCACTGGATGGGTTCAGCTTGTAAGCTACATTCTTTGAAAAGAATCACTGTGGAAAACTAAAGAGCAATTTTGGAGAGCAGATACAGGCCACAATCCTGTAATTCATTTGGAGAAAGCTGCCCATTTAATGTCTTTTTAGCCACATTCACCTCAGTTCTTCATGGCTATGGTGTTCTATGTGTCCCCAAAGTGCTGTAGGGTCAAGGCATAGTAAGAAGTGGTGATTTCACTCATAAAGACAATGAAATAAATAATTATATGGGCAGAGGAACTACCAAAATCTAATTTCCTGTGATTCATTTGCAAGATGTCACTCTTGCACATTCTCTTTCTGGGGATTCTCTAATAATGTGACTGATAATGTTAAATTCCAGACTTCACTCCCTTGGGTCATATAAAGCAGCACTGATCATGAGCAAGCACTTAATGCTGTCTGTTTTCACTGATATTTGTGAGAAGCAGCCCAAAAAAGGGTTCTGTCATAACCATTTCATTTCGACATGGTGTGTCCAACCTGGAGCAAATTGAATTACCTGGAGAAAGTCAGCCCAGCAGGGATTCTGTAAAAGAAGGAATGGAAGTATTAATGTAATGGGTTCTAGACCCTGGGTAGAGTTTCTCTCTTGCTTCCTACCCATGACCAAAGGGATTAGAAAATGTGTGTAGTTTCTTAATTTAAAGGAAAAAAAAAAGAAAGAAGTTTTCAAGAGCTGCAGAACTAATCACATCTGTGGATCTCCTGAGAGAATAAGATCTCACATGATGTCCAGTAAGAGGTGAGCTGACCTGCATTGTCCTTCTTAGTGGGGTATTGAAGGCTTTTATTTAATTTAGTTAAAAAAAAAAAAAAAAAAAAGAAAAGCCAGGGACTATTTTCGATCTTTAGAACAGTTGATGACAGAGATCACGCCTAAGCTCTATGATCTCCCAAACCAGGCGGGTTCTTGCTCCATATATCAATCCACCCTGTGTCCAGCATTTTCTGGGGCAGGACTTCCTGGCTTATGGCAAAAACATGACACAGACTATATTTGCACCTTAACAGTACAGAGAATTATCATGTGCCAAGGTTCAGAAACATAGCATAGGTCTTATTATTTTAGTTTAAATGTAACTACAATGTTATCTTCCTGTATTCAGTCATGGTAAGTTATAGAAATCTTAGTGTTATTCTAGAAGAATAAATTGGATTTATTTGACAGAGACAGAATATTATATAAAGTATAATACGCTGCTACCATATCTCAAAGAAGCAGCACCAAGTTGTGGCACCCATCCATCAGATACAAAACTGAAGCAGCAAACTTAGGCCAAATAAAATTTGGAGGAAATATTGTACTATATTTAAGATAATTGTTTTAACTCCAAAGAAAAGTGGCATTTGCAATGAAGCCTCAGTAATACTACACCACATCAACAGTTTTCAGTGGTTTTGTCTCTTTTTACTGTCATATCTCTTGCTAAGTATAAAATTCAGACCAAATTTTTTAACAGACAGACTCACAACAGCTTGTGCATCAGGATGTATTTGGCGGTATGTGTCTGACAGGAATTCTTCTGCCTCCTAGAAAAGTTCTGCTACATATTCATGCATTTCCCATTGAAAGAAACCTGATTCTTGGCCAAAATGAAGCTTGTTAGCAGACAGAACAGGAGGGGTCCTTCTCCCTTCTGCGTCTCTGATTATCATGTTTTGTATCACACCTGGTCTCTGCAAACAGATGCTCCCAGCCCCAAATTACTCTGCTAAGGAAATGGTTTATAACTTGAGATATTGCCAGTTCATTGCATTTTTTAAAGATTATTTTCAGACTTTTATGTAGAATTCATGGTTTGTGGGAGTTTTTTCAGCACCATCTGTCTATCAGAGGTGGCTGAAAAAATCTGTGTTTTTCAAAAAGTCCAAAAGGAAGCATGAATTTTCCTTTTAACATGTTTTATTCTTTTGACAGAGATCTCACAAATATATTAGCTATTAATGAAAAACAGGAAACGTTATTGAAAATTTTGTCTGAGAATACTTTCATTAAGAACTATTTTCTAGTTTAGTTTTCTGCTGAAACCTTTTTTTAAACAGCTGCAAATTCAGTGGAGAGTGACACAGTTACAGCAAGGGTTCTGATTTTTGGGGTACTGAGCAACAGCTGCTGCTGAGCTGTTCGTGTCTGGGGTCAGTGTGGGAAATAGAGATGGGAATGAGCTTCTGTGTGGGTGGGAGCTGTCAGCACTTGCTTCAGAAAGGATGACAGGAGAATTAGTGTAGGTCTCTAGCCCAATCTCTTGCCTAAAGTAGGGGTAGCTCTGAGGTCAGAACAGGCACCCCAGCACTTTATCTCATCTTGAAACACTCCTAGGATGGAGGCTGCACTGTCTTGGCAACCTGCTTAGACGTCTGTCTATCTGTCTTCTGTGGGAAGAAGTCCCTATTCATACCCAAGCTGAACCTTGAACCTCAGTCCTTTCAATTCATACTTGTTTCATCTTCACACTAAGCTGCACTGTGAGGAGTCTGGAACCATCTTCTTCAAAATCTTAGGGTCAGTCCTCCTGCCAAAGCCACCCCTTCTGCAGCCTAACCAACCCAGCTCTCTCAGACCCTCCACTCCAGCTCAGTATGCTTCTGCTGGACTGAGCTTGCCCCAATTTATTGATGATGTCCCTGTACTGGGGAAGTTAATACTGCACAGTGTGCAGACATAGGGTAACAAGCACTGAGGGCTGAGAAGCTGTCTCCTAAGTAATTGATCTGTGATAAGCCTATCATGGTCTGAGAGACATGTGATATCTCTTAGCCCCCTCTGGCTGCTCTCTATAACCCTCAGTGACAGAAAATATACACATGTATTTCAACTGTGTCAGGGCAAGACAGACAGCAGTAATGAGGAACAGGAGAAGGCCACATACATGTCCTCCTCTGCTTCCCTATCTGTGGAGGGGGGTAACTTCCAGTGGGCAGGAGGGCTGGAAGACATCAGCTCTCATGTAAAGTACTTTGGCCATAAACTTCAAAGTGCTTCCCGAAAAGAAGCTGGGTTGCTACTCCTGTTTTACAAACCAGGAAGCTGAGGAAGAAGGGAAGGAAGTGTTTTGACAGAATTCATATAGCAGCTGCTGGCAGAGGTGGGCAGAGACTTTGAGTGCTTCACATGTACTGCACTGCCTCTCAGAGCAGGGAACAGCCCCGGCCTCCTCAGGCACACACTCCATGGGTGTTTGATGGTTGGACACGATGGCAAATTCCCACTTGGAAATCAGGCTGGTGATGTGATAACAACAGCCTTCAAACTATGCAGATTTGTGGCTTGAAAGCACAAGTGCTGATGAGAAATACCAAGAATTAGTCATAATCTTATCAAAAATACTTTATTTATGAAAGTAACAATTATACTATACAACCTATATTGGAAGTACATTGAATAATTGCTAGAATAAATACAGGCAATTAATTCAATCTTTTTATAGAATGAGAAGATTTATTTGACATTTGAATGTTAACCCAAGCTTTAACTTACATCATAAATAGTTAAAAGGCATAGTCAAGTTTTTTATTTTTACCATTTCTCTTGCTTTTTTTAATACTGTTCTATTTTGTAATCAACATGAATCAATTCTCCAATCATTAATATTAGTATGTCTTTCAAGCAATCATGTACCTCAAGATAATCAGACAAATAAGGTAGCATGTGTGCAGTTCATTCTACAGCAGAATCTGTTCATGGCTGCATTAAAAAGAGAAGCTGAAAATGCTTCCAAGTTCTTTAAGCATCATATGCTGAATTCTGCTTTACCACAGTGCTTTAAATACCAGAATCTAAAAAGGGCAGTTGGTTTTCTGTTGCTCTTCATAAAGTATATTAAGGCTCAATGCCACATTCCTTTGGCTGGTGAAGGACTGCAGAATTTAGTCCTGAATATTATTTCTCAAAACCATGGTCCAAAATAAATGTCCAAGGCTGATTATTAGGCACCAAGGAAGTGATGAATTTGCTAAGCCTTGATGTTTTCTGAGAAAAATATTGGCTTCTTTTCTGGTAGATATGCTCTAGTCAAACACAAATTATTGGGCTCAGTACTGGGGTCTGTATTACACTGGATGTCAGAGAAGCTGATGTTTGTATTTTCTGTAACTATATGAAGGGCACTGCAGAAGTTTTATATTACAACACACACCTTTTGAAAGTGTTGATAAGTTTTCCTTCCATGTATTTTTAAATAAAAAAATCTGAACTATTTGCTTGATACTAGCAGATTATTAACACCTATGACCATCAGTGAAGTCAACAGCAGTTTTGGGTGCCCAATATTTTTCCAGATCAGAAGTTTTTGACTCCTCAGGTCCCATATAAAATCAGTGGGAGTCTTCCTACAGCGATGTCTTTTCCAGTGGCATGGAGGCCTGCCTTGCCTTATGGTTTTTTGTGTATGTCAGGGATATTAAGTTCTCAGCAGAGAAGCAAATTTCCCTTTTACAATGTTATCTAAATAAAACCCCCACATTGCACATATCTACCCCTTTGGCCTTTTTTATGCACCAATATGCTTGTATGCAAAACCTGACAATGTTGAGCCTTTCCTAATAAATGTCTTAAAAGAGCACATTTAAATGCTTTTTTGCAGAAATAACCATTCATCAGTTGCAAAAATGCAAAGAGACTTTTTATTCTTTCTGTTGTGAATAATATCATTGCAGCAGAAATTTGAGAGGAGAATGTAAGATTTTTTTTGTCCCTAAATATATTTAAAAAGGCTAAACAACAAAATGTTGGGGAGGCAGCTTTTTGGCAGATAGTAAAATATAAAATATGTGATTTAAAAAAAAAAGTTGGCTTAAAAATACACACACAAATAATACAATAATATAAAAATACAGCTCAGCCAATGGCCTCTTAAAATTTACCTTTGGCATTACATTTGGCAGCCTAAAACAAATGACCCTTCCTATAAACAGAACTATAAAAAAGAGAATTCATAAATTAGGTTGCAAGGGGTTGTAAGGTCCTTTACTCAATTCTCCAAACTCCTTTCCTTTCTGTCCACACACATAAGCACGAGCAGTGAGGTATATAGAACATAACACTGTCAGGCGTATGCACAATAAAAAAGTGCATAAACATAAAACTTCTCCCATTTTCTTGCAAACAGGTCGAAACTGTGTGGTTTGGGTCTTCCTCCCCTTGGAAAAGAAAATAAAATTATTGTATTTTTTCCTACTTTGGCAGGATGAAAATGAACCCAGAGGAATATGTGTCCTATTCCCAGCAGCAGTGATCCATTTCCCTCGGCAACATATGTCTGATGCCACAGATACTACAAGGTCATTGGGTTGCTTTACAACTCTGGGTAACTTCCCACGGAAACATCATACGTCTAGCACCATGTCGTAGTGTTGTTGCTCTTTCTTCCGCCTGCCGCATTTGTTGATAAGAACCATGTACAAAGTCAAAAGCATAACCCAGTAACATGCATAGAGTATTGTGCCAATGATGAGAACTGTCTGTTTTGCCTCAGAAAATGGCTTTTTTGATTCCTTGTAAATAGTGAAAATTACGCCACCAAGGAGGATTGTAAACCAAATGGAGACTGGAATGAGTCCTATAAAATTAACTACAATGGTTTTCCTTCCTGACGTGCCCCACCCTGCTTTGTTTATCGTGGCAATTGCAAACATCTTTGCTGGTAGTAAACTTGACATGTACAACACTGAGTAGAGTGACATGAAAACCATGACAATGTTGCCCCTAAGAAAGCTGGCAAAGGAAGACTTTATCAGGCCAACTAACTGAACTGTCAACAGGAAGAGGAGGATGTTCCAGATTTTTCCCCTGTAGAAGAGCTGAATGACTGTGGCGATAAGGAAGAAAGGAAAGAATCCAGTGATTACAGCTTCATAGGTCATCCACAAATGGTGCTTGTGGAACCACATCGCATTATAAAGCCACTCTCTAAAGTAGGATTTGCTCCAGCGGGTCTGCTGATTCAGCCACCTGAGATACTCTATCGGTGTTTCAGTAAGGCACTTGGATCTAGCGGTGTATTTTGTTGCATAGCCCAGACTTAGCACTCTGTTAGTTAGATGCCTGTCATCTCCAAAGCTGCACTGGGAGCCCATAAATTCTTGATTGTACCAATCTTCCACAAATTCATGGAGTAGAGAGTTTCTGTACATTCCCAGAGGTCCACTGATGCACTGTACACAGCCAAAGTAGGACTGACAGGCTCTTTCTATGTTAAATGCCATCCAGTATCGCACACTGCTCAGAAAGGAGATCCAGGAATCATATTTGTTCAAAATCTGCAAAATTAAAAAGTTTTCATTTTAGATGAGCTCTTGAGACAGAAAATATGGACATTGGATTGATAAGGAATTTGCAGAGACTAGAGCACTGTTGGACTAAATGTGGTGGGAGTCTCACTCCTGCATCCAACTCATGACAAACCCAGGAGTTACACAAAGAGCTCAGCCAGGACATTGACAGGAAGGGTGAGATGAAGTCTTCAAAAGTATGTTCCACCAAGATGTGGCCTTCTACAACTAGAAAGCATTCCCCTGCAACTAAAAAAGAGTTGTCTTTTGCTCTGATGGCCCTAATTTCTGTCAGGTTTGAAGGCTGTGAGCCAATCTTGTCTCTGTTTCAATTTAATTCCAGAATATTTTGGAAGCAGCATGGCTTAGACATAGGCTCAAGCCTAGCTCAAATGTGTTAGGTGTATGCTGGAAAATGAGTTGGGTAAAAAAAAAGGCCCAGAGTCTTCATTCTGTCACATTTCCTCCCAGGGCACACATGTCCTTCCCACCTCCCTGCAGATGCTTCACTGTCACTTCTGAACCTGTACTGCCTCCCTCCACTTGTACTCATAAATGTAGTGTGAGTGTGACAGTTGGATTGTGGTCAGTCTAGAGCTCCAAAATTATTCAGGTTTCTGTGGAAATCCTAATTTCTGGAGTTAAGAGACACATGCCTGAAATACGTCTGACTCCTGGGGTGTTTGTTAGTAAATACTTGCTCATATAGGTGGCCCTTTCTTCATTTCACATAAAAAAGTCCAACTGAGTGTGGGGGACTGATCCTAAGGCCAATTGAAATATTCATACACATGTGGCACAAGGAGTTGTATCAAAAGGAACTAACAGTCTTTTGCAATAGTTGTCAGCCAAACTTGGCAATGCTGGAAATACTAACAGATGTGGAACTAATCTGACTTGGGAGTTTTGCATTGCCCTGCCTGACAGAGATGCAGGGAAAACCCAGTAACACACAAAGTGCATAGTGCACAACATTTCAAAATGGCTTTTATTTCTTAGCTGCCAGTAGTAATATAATAGAAGTACTTGAGGTGCTGGACATGGCTTTGGGAGACCTGTTCTCAGTTCCCTGCTCCCCTATAGTTTTGATTTGGTGCCTTGGGCAAGTAGTTATACCCAGAGACTCAAAGATGCCACAACAGTCCTGACAATGCCAGTGCCACACTTTATATATATTGGGCAGATTAATATTTGTTTGCTTGTTGTGGGTGTTAAAACCATAAAGTGCTCACATACAAGAGTTTCTGTTCAATGAACAGAAAGGTTAAGGTATGATAGGAGCCTCTAAAATGGTATCACGTATTATATATATAAATTTAGCAAATACACATCTAGTACATTCACAGGCATGGAAATCCATTGCAATGCAAATAGTTGCTGAAACTCCTCTGTTAATCTGAAAATTGTTGTACTCACCTGCACATCACCTCCAACTCCTCCCACCATTGGATCTTCTTCTAAAACCTTTACCATCTCTACTGATGAGGCTGGATCAAGCATTGTATCTGAATCACAGACCTACAAGTAAGAAAAAAAACAAGAAGAAGAACGAAAATGGGTTAAGGAGTATGCTACAGAAGAAAACAAAAATCATGCGAGTGGTTGTAATGACGCTAAATGCATATTCTCCTGAAGGCAACTAAATCTGACTTTGGAGACGGCATTGGTATTTCTGTTAAAGGCTCCTTGTACCAGGCAACAAGGAGTGCTGCTGAATGAGACAGAGAGCTTGTTAAGGATGTGCCCACGAACAATCCTCTCTTCTGTATCAGCTCTGTTTGTTTTACTTGCACACTGGGATGGCTTCTTTGAATAAGAATTGGGGCACTGCAGAGTAAGACAATGTTTGTGGGTGTGCAATAGATTTGTGTTTAGCCCTAGCATAGGGATTCCCTCCATCAGCAGCAGTGTTGGAGCACCCTGATCAAACATTTCCCACTTCCATGTGAGTGAAGGAGTGAGGAGTTAAATTTCAGGCACTTGTTAGAAAAGAAAAAAAAAAGTAATGTAGGAGTCTGGAAAGAAACTCAACAGTTCGTTCACTCACAGAAGGCTTTAGTAATTCATGTAAGATATGTATCTTGGGTTCCAGCACAAACTAATTTTTAATTTTAGATGTATGATGTGTTATTAGTAGTGCAAAGATTTAACATTTGATATATAGAAATTATTTGAGATTTTTCTCTGGCATTCCAATAAAAAATATGTAAGACCAAAAGGATTGAGTCCTGAAGTTCAGTACTCCATGAGACCAGAGCAGAAATAGATGAGACACACACAAGGCATTTCAGCTACACAAACACTCCGAGTCAACTAAACACTGTGTACATTAGGAAATTGGCTTTCCCCTGGAGAGTAGGAGGAGGGCTCAGACAGGCTGGCCAGCCTGCGAGGCAGCTGGCATTCCTTTCGTTTGCTCTGAGGAGAACAGCACGGGCTGCAGCCTGTTTTAAACAAGTGGGTGTCTCCTTGTCACAGTTGCTGGTGCTGAAAGCATTGCCCACATCGTGTATGAACTCATTTCACAGACGCCCAAGAACTGGAGTAGAGACTGTCCCAGAAACACCCCTCTCTCTGACTGGATGATTCCTGACCTACAAATTCTCATACTGCTTCCAGTTTGTCCCCACATTGTTTCCTGTGACTTTAGGTGGGTTGGTAGGAGTTAAAGTCAGTAGCTCTGCATGAATGGCACAACATTAAGAGAGATTCTGCTGAGGCTCGGTATCAGGTATCCTAATTTCGATGTCCTTTCATGCAAACTTTCAATTCAACCTAAACCCTCTCACTCCAGTAGGGTGATAACCTTCCTGTCTGGTCTATAAAGGGGAAGGAAAGTATTTTGAGGCTCTGCTATAAACCAGACTCAAGAGGAGAGGTTACCCAGGATAGCTGGGCTGCATAGCTTGGGATACAGCCAGGAGTCTGCCAACATGCTCCCCCGCCACGCTTGCTCAGAGTGGGCCAAGAGGATAAAAGTGATGAAAGCTGTCATATTTCCATCAGGAGTAAAGCCACAAGAATCTCCAGTTCACACTAATTTGATGTATCCATCTCCTCTTCTCAAAGGACTCATCCCAAGGAACACCTTTGTAATCTGGCCAGGATATGACCCCAGCTTTAGTGGAAAGCTGTTATCAGTAGCAGCACGACGTGAGAGAAAGGGAGCAAAACAATTCTGCTATAGAGGGGAAAGGATGCCTGTATATTTACCAGGGGCTTCCTGGAAAGACCTGCCGTTGAATGTTTTGCACAGGTAATCTGTAGTTTGCTGAATTCCCAGGATGCTCAGGCAGTGTTAGGCATCCCACTTCTTGTGACCATGTGCAATGGGGTTGGGATCAGCTCCCTTCCCAGCCCTTCTGCTTTCCCTCCAGCACCTGTTACTTAGGCAGTCCCCACCCCATCAGATTCATTTATCTATAGCAGAAAGGCCTGCCCATGAGAAGGCTCATCAATATGAGATGAGGAATCCTTTAAACACTGGATTTATTTACAAGTTACCATTACATCTCCTGAGGATGTCAGCACAGTGGACATGCCTGGGATTCTGGGACAAACCTAACAAGCTATCATTTTCCATCTGAACGAGGTTTTTACATGTGAAAAGAGGACACTCCCAGAGAAAGACATGCTTAGGAACACAAATAAAACACACCAAGGTCTGCCCAGCCAGAGGTGGCCCAGGACAGCCCAAGAGGCAATTTGCCATCTTTCCACATAAGGTCTGAGTGACCTAAAAATTACTGCCTTGGGTCATAGAGTTGCATGAAAGGGATGGTTGACCTTAAGTGAGCTGTTCAGACACTTTTTGCAGCCAGTGACAGCTTATCCAAGCTTCTCTGAGAAGTTCAGACTGTGCTGGGCTTTCCACACAGGTACCTCCATCAAGCCAAGATGAATTGCACTCATCAGCTCTGCACTGATGATACCTGCCAGTTTTAACTCCTCCACCTGATTACTTGCAGACTGCTAACCTCCTCCAGGATGGAAATAAGCCTTCATAGCAGTTTCAGGTATTTAATGAGACACCACTAATAAGCAACAGCTTGTTATCTGCACTAGTCTGACAGCTTATGATTGCCTGTCCATAACCCCAAGGTGTCTTTTAAGAACCACACAATTTCAAGGCCTACAATTTTCAGGTGGACAATGGTGCTGAATGCTCCACTTTTTAAAGTGTTTAATCATTGATGCAGATTGCTCAGCCCTTAATATGTCAGGCCTGTTTAAAGTATTTTACCCTGGATCCCCCCAAAGAACCATTTAAAATATCTCAACCTTCATTCATTCATAAAACGAAGCCACATTTTAGCTGCATTGCTTCATGACTGTGTAGTAGCCAGTCATTAAGGTGCTGCATTGTGACTGTAGGTATGATTGTGGAATCAGTCATTACAGCAGACTTTGCTTACTGCAGCATTATAGTCTCTGACAAATTTGTTAGGACTTCTGAGCCCAGTCAGGACTGTTAACTGACCAGAAATACCTCTTCCATTTTCTCAGTTTTTGCTGTGACTGTTGAAATAGAAACATTTTTTCCAGGTTCCCTGAAAAAAGCAAGAGCTGGACTAAGGTAGGAAACTTGCAATGAATCAGCTTCCTCTCTGCCTTCTCTCTCTCTGCAATCTGGTACTTCTATGTGAAGTGATTATGAAGCCATACTAATAAAGAAAATCAGCATTTTTATCCCATCGTAGTTCCTCACAGTGCAGAATCAAAGTGCAGACAATGGAGAGCTTAAGCCCATTGTTTTCAGAAAATAAATCAGTTTCAGTTTGGGAAGTGGTATGGGACAGGTTTTAAATCTTTGCCTTACTCTCCCAGCTCCAATAACAGAGTGGTTCCTGGCATTCTTTAGTTCCTGTCCCTCCTGTGCATGGAAGACTCGCTGCTCTCAGCCCAGCTGCTGGCAGCCTCTCCATATCCTTTGGACGCTGCACGTGGATGCTGTGCTGTGCGGAGTGTGCACACACCCATTCACACAAGGCTGGGCACAGACCCCAGAAACACATATGGCTCAGCCATGCAGCTGCCCTGAGCCAGCAGAGAGCATCTCATAGGGAGCTGCTGCTCCACTGGAGGAGACTGCTGAATTTGGGAAGAGGTGGGAAGAAGTGAGCATGGTTCATTAGGAAGATCATTTCATATTCAGTGGGATTAGTCAAATGAGCCTTGTTGGCCTTGATTGATAAGGAAGGGACCTCAGTGTCCAGCTAGAGATCCTGATCCCACCTGCCTTCCTCCATACATGACCTCTTCCCCTCCACACAATCAGCTGAGAAGTGCTCCCATGCAAGTAAGGAAAAAATATAGACAGTCTTTCAGGGGATCCAAGGCAGCTGGAAAGAAATGTGCCTCTGCTGCTTTGGAAACAGGGAGAGAGGGCCCAGCCTAATTCATTTTTAACTGAATAGTGTCATAAGGGCTTTAAAAGCCAAGTTGCAGTGAGTGAGGTAATGCAACTATAAGTGATGAAGCAAAAGCTCCTTCAGGCTTTAGCTGAAGAAATCTTTCTTTCAAATCTGCACATTGACCCTTTTATTGAATACTGCACACAGCCTCTGATGCCTTTAAAATATCCTGTTGTTTTTGAGACTCCACCACTACTCAGATATTTTCTAGTGTCATCAAATACCTGTCTGTCTGCTCGCATATCGGGCCACTAACAACCTCACAAACTAAAGCCTTACCCAATATCTTGACCTACAGGAGCAGACATGGTGTTTTCAAGAGGCCACTGGCTTTTTGTGAAGCAAAACCATTTGGAAGAGGGGGCAGCACTGGAGGCTGGAGAAGAATTTTGTATTTCTCCAGTAGCTGGTGCACAGATTTAAAGTAGTCCGAGATAGACTAGCCATTTTCAAAGCTAGCAAAATACCCTTTTAACGGTCAAGCTGTTTCCAAACAGACTGAAAGGAGCACTGTGTTCATCAGGGACTAGGATGGCCTCTAACATGCTGCACAAAATATACAAAAGCTGCTTTCTTTCAAAGTGTGTTTGAATTGGCACTGACCTGATGCTCTAATACGTACCTGTACATAATCCACACTTCTCCCCAGTGCTTTGAATGCTGTGTACATTACTTCTCTTTTTCCACCCCATTTCTGCATGATGCAAACACTTTTGTTGGACAGGACCAGCTGAGATACGTGTTGCATGCTCTCTCTGTGAGACTCCTCTGTCTCACCTGGACCTTTGTCGTGGAAGTTATTACTCCAGACATAAGTGGCACACGTGTCCCTACCCATGATTTCAGTGAAAATGTCCATCATGTAAATGTCATCTTCTGAGTTCCCATCAATGACCATAACAACTTTAATTCCAGGGTAGGTCAATCTTTTCACAGAAAGTAAACATTTTCTTAAGTAGTCAGGATCCTCTTGATAGGCAGCAATACAAAGGGCAACTGTTTTGTTCAACTTGATTGGAGTCTCTAGTGACCGTTTCATTTTCCTGTGCTCTAGGTAGGCAAACAGGCTTTGGATGATGAGATGTGATGCCAAGATAGCACCATAGAGTCCAAAGGAGAAGTAGTAGTTGTCTGTTTGGATGAACTGGTAGCCCACAATGTAAGCAGCGGTGATTCCCAGCAGGAGGGACACCCCGAAGAGTGTGGTTCCAAGTATTCTCAGGATACATATAAACCTCTCACAATACATCTGCAAAGAAGTAGGGAAATTGTTAGAGCCACCACTTGCTGATGTAAGACCTCATAATGGATGCATGTGGGTACAACATAAAGCTCAACAGATACACCCTGAGCTTCTGGCTCCCAGACTTACAGCATCACCTTGCTCAACTCAACATCTCTTTGCAGTACTTTCTCCATGGAAAGTACAATCCAAATATACATAATCTAGCAGAGATGTTTGTTATTTGTAATCTCCTCACAGAAGGTGCTGTCTGTGTCAGAATCTTATTTTGGCACTTTGGGCTTGTTAGATGAGATGTTTTGTCATATTACCCTGAGAGGGTTGAAGAAGGGGCTTTTGGGCCACCACTCACTTCATACAGTCACAGGCGAGAGGAACAGCTGAATGTCTGGGGAGCCCCTCCTCATCCCCCATCCATGTCATGACTGCATCCCACCCTGAATTGCTTCTGTCGCTTAGTTATATTTGCAAAAATATTGGAAAGACATTCTTAAAACAGATGTCTGTCTATATTTATAATTTTTTAAACAGATGTCTGACTATATTTATAATTTATATTTATATAATCAGACATCTGCTTTAAAAAGTCTTCTCAATACCATTGCAAAAATGTATTATACATTTGTGTACATAGATATATGCATATGTGAGTATGTGTGTATAGGGGCTAAAACTTGACTAAGATTAAGTCTATGGTGAAAATATGCATAAATTTAACAGAGCCAAGACTCCACCCTGTACTGAGAAATTCATTAGGACATCAGTTGATTCTGAACACTTCTACGTATTTAGGTTACCTGACTGTACAATCTTCTATCCTAACCTCTGGGCTCTTGAGGAACTGGCTGGCATGGAGTGTGCTCTGATGTTCTTGAGACAAACAGTGTAGGAAGGCAGACAGGTGGACTATATTGCTACCTAACTGCTTTCTGTTGACAATCACATTAATCATGTTAGACAACAGCCATCTCAGAATTACAGGAAGTTAATAAAACGTTTTGTTGTCAATGGATGAATTTTATGTGAAGGATATAAAACAGATAATGTCTGTTTAAGGCTAACTCAACAAGTGTGTTGCAAGTCAATAAAGATCATGCTTGAATATTTTTCTGAATTAGGTCCTCCCAGAATAATGAGCTTAGTATTTGTGTTTTCTTGCTATTATTCATATTTTCCCTACTGCTGTCGTCTCGCTTGTTTGCAGATCATATTTGTTTCACCATCTGGCCAAAGCTGAAGTTGGAACAGGGCTTCCTTACATCATATATGTTTATTAACTCTTTCTTGAAAAATTACTATCAAGCTGCAGCAGCATAGCTGTCATCAATTATAAACGCCTGAAAATTTACAGGTTTGGGAAAAAAAAAAGGTCAATACAGAATCACTCACAAAATAAAAATAAAATGAGGCAAGCATGAAGTTTGAGGTTACAAAGAGTTTGCCTTTTTTTCCACTGGCTCGTTAAGGTCTTAAATTTCAAGACAGGGAAGCCTCTTAAATGTATATTTGGAGGCATTGCTAAAGAAATCGAACCCTATCTTTATGACTTCCTTGAATACTTATGGCTGGGCTCTAACAGGTGCTGTAATCATCCACCAGCAAAAGGGACCATCCCTGCTCTGGCCTGTCTGAAAATTTTTCACAGTGGGGGTCATAAAGAAGCCTAATAAAAGATAGTTTGTGCTTACCACCACTATATGTAAACTAAAACCCAGTGCCCAAAATAGACTTGCTTTAGAAAACAGATTAAGTAATGGATCCCCTCTAGATCACCTTAAAATTAAATAGCCTGTGTGTTTACTAATCCCACAAGCATGCAAAATGTCACAAGCATTGAGGTAAATATCTCATTAATGGTGCAGTTGTACTCTGATTTCCCATTTGGGGTCCACTACTTATTTTCTCTTACCAGAAATAGAATATTCATTTTAATGAGTGGGGGCTAAAGTCTGCTTACTTTAAGAATTATGTGACTGAAATAAATGGACCACTTCTATGGGTAGAGGTCACAGGATTTAAATTAAGCTGTAGAGTGGTTACATTTGACTGGATATATACTATACCAGGCATCTTTTATGCTAACTTGCTATTGCCTTTTGCTACCTATGAAGTGCTTCTGCAAAAAAAAGGAAAAAAAAAGTAATTCTCTGATCTTGTCATTATAGGCCAGCTCCACTCTGTTGCAAAAATGCAGTCTTTTAAGTTCAAGAAATAGATTTCTGGTGCTAATAAAACAGCTATTTTTTCCATCCTTTCAATGTCATCCTTAGGAAAATAAATGGTGTTTTGATCTAAATTCCTGGCTTTCATCAAAGAAACTTTCCTCTTTGTATGTGCAATTGAGGTTTTTATGTATAGTCTTTTAATTGACTGAATCTCAGGGAAAATCTGGAAAAAGTTGCTCAATATTCTCAAGCTTTAACACGTGAACTATTGACAGCTTGCCCAGCAGAAATGATCTTTATCAACTTCAACATGCCCAAACAATGGCAAAGAAGCCAAAAACTCTCCACCCTACTCCAATAATTGAGCCAAGAACTTTAAAAGAAATTATGCTTGTACAAGTCTGGGACCAAAAGTGAACTGGTGAGTCAAATATTAGCATCAAGGGTAGAATGTAGCTGCATTAGAGATTTTAAGGTCAGACAGTGCTGTTACGAGCATCTAGCCTGGCCTCACACAGTGAAATGTCATAATTTTAATTTGCAGTTTGGGCATCCAAATCCTTTACAGGCACCTTTATCTAACCCCGCAGTGCTGAACCCAATACAGACTTTACACAGATTCCAGCAGAGTCAAGGTTTGTATAAACAAGATCAGTGTATGTAAAGAGGCTTCAAAGTCTACTTGATGTTGCAGCTGTGTACTTTCATGGATGGAGCAGAGCAGCACTCACTAGCACATCCAATGGAAATGAAATCTGGAAGCCATATGCTAAATCCTAAGGCTGTGCAGGCTGTTGCTGATTCAGGCCCACACTTTGATTCACCAACCAGTACCAAGTGTATATGTGCCTTATAGGGACTGTGGAGCAGGAGACAGTGTGCTTTTCTTTGGATGCTCTTATGGAAAAGCCTGGCCAAGAAATGAACTCTTGCATGTACTCAGCATCAGAGTCTACCTAGTGAATTGTTTGGCATTGTGTCTCTATTGGCACTCCGAGTATTTTTTTGTCGCACCCATGATGAAGGAGAACTTACTCCATATTAATATTAAAAACTGGCATGACTAAAAGTGGTAGTCTTCTAACATTATTTTCAGAATAAAAATCAGATTAACAAATGGCTGATACCCACCCTTTACATATCATGATTGGGGTATTAACTGCAGCACTAGAGATCACGCTCCTTTCTCTGACTGAGTAATTCCTTAGATTTCAAACTAGAAGAACATAGCAAAATATGCTTCAGTTCTCTCTATTCTGAAAAATATTTAGTCTATCAGTTAACTGTACTTTTGGTACATTGATCTAACTTTAATAAGATCAAGACATGTGACTGAAATTCAGCACATTCTCATGTCCTGCTTTGGACTGGGTCTTTTCTCAGCAAAGAATGCTGGTGATTTCCACGGTAAAGTACCACTCCAAAATCATGTGGCACAGTCTGTCCATATGATTATTAATCAGTGTTCATGCATCCCGAGAGTAACAGAACCTAAAGATAGCTCATTCCTTTGCAGAGTCAGGAGGCAAAGAGTTAAAAAAACCTGATTATTTTGTTACTAATACACCAAGAAAGTAGCAAACAGAATAGACGTAAATACATATCCAGAAAACCTATGCGAACTGGTGTGTGAAGATACCAATACTATTTGTGGTCTCTTCAGTTATTCTGGACCCTCTGTTGCATAGATGCTTTGAGGACAAGGGAAGCAATCAGATGGTGCCTTGGCACTTGGAGGTACAGGACATGGAACCAGTGACTGATGGAAGGTCAAACTGAAGTTAGATTTGCCTGTAGCACATGGGATGCAGCTCACTGCATCACCTCTATCAGAAGTCACCTCTAATGCACAACACTCAAATGTTGCCATGTAGGACTTCTGGATAGCTTTTTCCCAGAAGATTAAAAAGCAAAAGAGAGAGACACAGAAAGTTTGTACCTAACATGTAATGATTTTGAAGGTTGTTTTAAAGAATTATGACCTATTAATTCCACACACTGGAAGACATTTTAAAATAATCCCAACCATAAGATGTAAAAGTCATTATCCAGAATACAACAGTAGAAGCTGCCAATCACAAGCATGCTTATATTTTGCCTGTAATTGAATCTGGCTAGATCGAGTTAATTTTTCCCAGAGCAGCCTCCATGGTGCTGTACTTTGCATTTGTAGCTAGCAAGCTCTTGAGAACACACCAGTGTTTTGGCTGCTGTTGATCAGTGCTCTCACAGAATCCAGGCTGTCTCTCCAATGTTTGCCCCTCATCAGTTTGCTAGGCGTGGGCAAGATCTTGGGAGGTGACATCACCAGGGCAACAGGCCCATACTGAACAAAGGGATATTCCACACCACACGACATCTGCTCAGATACAAAAGCTAAAAGGAGGAGAAAGGGGAGGCATTTATAATGACTTTTTTTTCTCCAGAGCAACTGCTACCTATACTGAAGCCTTACTTCCAGGGAAGTGACTGGCTCATGCTAAAAAGTAGAGAATAAATCTTTTATTTTCCTTTGCTTTCATACACAGCCTTTGCTTTATTAAGCTGCCTTTGTCTCAACCCACACGGTGTTCTTCCATCTTATTTTCTCCACCCACATCCTGCTGAGAAGTAGAGTGATGGAGCAGCTGGGAGGGCACCATGCAGCCAGCCAAGGTCAACCCATCACAGTCCCCTTCTCCTATAAAGGTTCACAAGAGCTATGGCTCTCTCTAGACATCTAGGGCTATGGTCACACCAGCAAATAGTCAAATATTACAGGAACAGATCTGCAAAGAGGAACACCTAGTGCTGAGGGCCTAACTCCACCCTCCATACCTTTTCATGACTCCATGGACTAAAAACATGAAAAGCATCCCCCAGGGGTGCAGCATGCAATTAGTTCATTCAGGAAGGATCCAGTTTGGGTGTCCAGTAATTGCTTTGCAATAGAAACTCAAGCAATCTAGTTGAAATGGGGACACTTTTAGAATTGACTTCAATAGCACAGTCTTGATTAAAAATAAATTAATAATGCAAATCAACCTCACATACAAGATCTGCGGATCAGATTTTTCTGCAATCATTGTTGAAACTGCAAGTGCTGAGCACAAGAAAACCTTGGAAAATGTCTGATTTTTACTTGCCTGTATGGAAGGTGAATTCTTGAATATCTACTGAACCCTCGTGCTGAGGCTTTGGATTCAGCAAAACATGTAAGTGTACCATTAAAGATAAGTGCACACTAAGGTATTTTACAGAAGAGGGAAATCAGTGGATAATTTACATTGCAGTTCTGTAGTAAGGGTATAAAACCCCCCTTTTTTTCCAAAGCTGCTATTTCTGGGACACTCAAGATAAAAATGTGTGTATATGTTTGAGAAATTTATTATAGAGATTAACATCCCTTATGAAGTTTGTTAGATGGGTCACAGCTTAACCACTATGTTCTTTATGTTAGGGAATCTAAGAGTGGATCAGGATCCAGACAATTTGGATTTGGTTCCTAGTGTTGTCATTCACCTGCTGAGTAACCTTAGGTAAGTGAATTCACTGCTCTGTCCCAGCTTCCTCACCTGCAAAATGGGAATCATGATAATGTAGGAAGTTTTTGGAGGTCTACAAAACCCTTCACAGGGCCTAGGTTCCCAACATTTTGTAATGTTACTCCTTCTGGTGTGATATAGATTCCACCAGTTCTCTAGTTACCCAGCACAGTGCTTCCAATTCTCCTTCCCTATACTCACCTGAAGGTACAGTCAGTAGGGATTTGTCTGTAAGAAAAATGCAACCCTTATCCAGCAGGATGCCTGAGATCAGTGAGGTTGGCACTGTACGAACCAACACACATGGCTTGTAAGTGCATACAGCTATCAAGGGTATTTTGCACACAACCAAAGAAAGAATGCCATCTTTATAAGCCTTTAAATCCTCCTTCTTAATTAGGAGAATAATAGCATTGGCTTCAACAGAGCACCTGCTTCAATGACATCAGTGTGTGTGAGTGTGTGTGCGCACACTGTATTTGACCCTACAGACATACACTCTGTGTGTATACACAATGTTGGAGGCTTAAAATTTTTCAGCCAATATTTAGATTCATTATTAGCCTTATTTTGGTGGCAAATTAAATAATTTATCCTTGGAGTACAAATTATTCTAGGTACACATTAATTACTAGCCTAAAGTAGCTGTCCAGACTGCTTCTTCTATTCTACAGCCTGCAGAGAGGAAACTGAGAAGTTATGCTCCATCTGTACATTTGTATTACAACACAGTTACCATATCTGGTACTTTTGATTATTTATCACTTCCAGATTTTGTTATGCTCTTGATCTTATGGAAAGGGCTTACATTAGACTAAAATTAACTCTAAGGCTAAGTTTAAAGCAAAGAAGAGGATTACTAATGATGATAAAGTGTATCTCTGTGCACAGGCTTTGATTGGCAAATCAAGAATCTCCCGTCTGTTCAATGTATGTTTCCACCTAAACTGCCCAAATCAAGGCTTTTACAGGTTTGAGTAACCAATATGGAATGAATTTTACAGCTGCTGATTGGATCTGACCCTAATGTAGACAGTGATATACTAGTTGTTAAGGTAACAACAACAACAACAAAAGAAAACAAAAAACCCCAAACCAACAACAACAAACAAACAAAACAAAACAAAAACCCCAGAGAAATGCTCTAAGCAATAAATGGAGTAAATAATATTGGTATTCAATTATTTTGGATTGTTGTTAAACAAAAATCTAATTTAGAAATATTTTCTGGTTGCTAGTTATGAAGTCCACGATGCACAAACTTGACTACTTCATTAACTAATTCAGCAAATAAATATTTATTTGGTGTATACAGCTTATTATCTTGCAGTTTGATTATAAAGCACGGGTTTGACTTAGTCAAGTCCCACTACACTGAATGGAGGACTACTTTGCTCCTTTATACGCTAATCTTGAATAGCAACACATTGAAGCAAATGTCATTTCATGCCACAAATATGAAGAGATGAGTTTTTTGCAAGTGAACTTGCATGGAAAACTCCACTGAATCCAGTAGAGTGCTCTTCCTACTGGGAAAACTTTTCCCCACGTTTTTCTGTGCTTGCATACAGGGTAAGAAAGTTTTACTACCCTGAAATAAAATCCCGCCTTTATTGACACCAGAGACAAAACTCCTGTAGCCTAGAGGGAGAGGTGAATTTTGCAGTTTTTCAGGGAAAGAGAACATATTTGCCATCACTCCCTGATGAAGTAACCTAACCAGTCCCCAAAAGAACCCCTGAGGTAACCATGTTACACACGATGTGTGCTTTTGAAAACGTGCATGGGTGCCAATGGAAAAATGATCCTTGAGGAAGGAGACTATGAAGCCAAATGAAACTCAGAGGAGCAGCTGAGCCCTGAGAGACATGGGATCACTGCTGTCCTAAAGAATCACAGAATTCTTGGGATTGGAAGGGACCTCTGGAGATCATCCAGTACAACTCTCCTGTCAAGGCAGGGTCACCTGGAGCAGGTGACACAGGAATGCATCCAAACGGGTTTTGAATGTCTACAAAGAGGGAGACTCCATGCCCTCCCTGGGCAGCCTGTTCCAGTGCTCTACCACCCTCAAGGTAAAGAAGTCCTTCCTCATGCTGAGGTGAAACTTCTCGTGGTTTAGTTTATGGCCATCGCTACTCATCTTGTCACAGGGCATGATCCTCTTGGCATCTGCCTTTGAGAAATTTATGTGCATTGACGGAATCCCGTCTCAGTTTTCTCCCCTCTAGACTAAGAAGACAACGCCCATCAGGAGTGTTGCACCACACTGGGGTCCTCTCGCGGCAGGGAAATGGAGTAAATTCTCTGTCAAGGTCCACCTCACCCTCTTGCCAGCATTGCTATGGAG
Organism: Pithys albifrons albifrons; assembly: GCF_047495875.1. Taxonomy (NCBI): domain Eukaryota; kingdom Metazoa; phylum Chordata; class Aves; order Passeriformes; family Thamnophilidae; genus Pithys; species Pithys albifrons. The sequence continues at coordinate 40,951,038 of NC_092461.1, read as the reverse complement.
TCTGGCGAGGTGAGTCTCGGCCGTGTTCGAGACACGAACGGACGCTCCAAGAGGTGCCGGGCAGGGCTGTCGGGGACAGCGGGACCCGCCGTGGGCGATGCTCGCAGCCGCAGAAGCGCCGAGGCCGCGAAGGATGCGCGGGCGGTGCCTCCTGCGGGGGATCCCCGACCGGCGCCTCCTGCGGGGGCGGCGCTGTGCGTCACGGCGGGGGCGGGGCAAGGGGGGGATCCCCCGAGCGCCACGTCACGGGAGCAGCCCCGCCCAGCCCGCCCGGCGGGACCCGGCGCTGTGCGGGGCCGTGCGGGACGGGACGGGGCCGTCCCAGGCTGCCCTGGCGCTGCCTTCGCCCCCCGCGGCCGCAGCCCCGTGGCGCGACCCTCCCTCGGCCTCCCTCTGGCTGGCGGGCGCGCCGCCGGGGCGGGGCCGGGGCGGGCGTGCGGCTCTGGAAGCGCCCGGGCAGCTCCCACCCTCCTCATCCCGCCTCTCCCGTCCCTCCCTCGGGAAACCGCCCTCCGCGAGGAGCCTCGGCGGTTCGGGAGCGCTGGCTTCCCCTCTCCGGGGCGGGACGCCAGCCCCACGCCCGCCGCTTCGCCTCCCTGCGCTCAGTCCCATCCCTCCCGCCGCTCCTGCTGCGTCCTCTGCCCGGCCCTGGATGCACAGGCAGGGGACGGACGGAGAGAATCCGTCCTGGGCTCTCAGCTGGTCTCGCCTTCCCCGCTGGGCTCAACGGGGCAGCTGCCCAGCCAGTGCTCGATTTTATTTTAATTTTAAGGGGGAGTTATGGGCGTTTGTTTTGGTGGTGGTTTTTCTGGGGGTTGTTTTGGTTCCCCTCCTGCCTCCCCAGATCTTGGAGCTCATCAATGCCCTAAACGGATTACACGGAGGAGGGGTTGAAGCTGAAAACCTCATTCATCCTCACGACGGTCCTATTCATTGCTGAAATAGGTATAGCGTAGGAGCCGGTAAGATCCTTCCCCAGCCCCACTCTTATTCTGGGTATCCGTTTCAGCTTTCCTCCCTTGAATAGTGGGAATGGGAGGAGAGGGTCGTCTGCTCTCGAGCTGACAGAAGCGTAATCATAAATCACCTACCTTGTTTGTCCTTCTGTCCTTTGGTCATAGAGAGTTTCCGGCCAACTGTGTGGTCTCACGTACCGTTGCTCCCGCTGAATAGTTTCCAAGTTTGAGGTAAAAGATCAAATCGCACTTTTCAGGGACTTATTGAGACGCTCAGAAATAAAAAAATTAAAAATGAAAATAATAAAATAGTCGTTTAAGGCTATTCAGTCCTACTCATTTTCTCCCACGTGTTTTCACAATTGTCATGTATTTGTCTTTCTCTGCTTCAGTTTTTATCTCAAAGTTGTGGGATTCTCTCCCCCAAATAATAGTAGTAGTAATAATAATAATAATAAAAATAATAAAAAAGAAGTAATAAATTAGGAGTTAGTTTCTTGTGGTCGAAGCTGAAGATCTTATTTCAAACCCGGCTAGCCAGGAGCCTGGAGAAATGGCAAGGCAGCGTCTGAAAGTTTGAGATGTACAGCATCAGATAAAATCTCTTTGGTGATACCTTGCTGCTCGAGTAACTGTTTCAATGAGGTTTCTCAGCAGCAGCAGCAGCAAACGGGTAATATTTTCCAGACGTCTTTTTCTTTCCTGCTGCTGCTGCTGCTTTTCTGCCTCTTCCACGTTAAGGGGTCTTTTAACAAGCGAGACTTGAGTTGTTTTAATAGGCGGAGGATGGGAAGAAGGAGGGGAGGGAACTCCCGTAAGGAGGAAAAAAAAGCAACCAACCCTGCCCATTGAAATGATCTCAGCCAAGGACCAGTTCAGCGTCAGGAATTTAATTAGCTACTTGCAAATTTTGCAGAGAAATGCAATAGACATATGTTACCACCAACTGGTTTCCTCTTCATGCCTCGCAGTCGGGGGAAACCCCACTTTCCCCACTCCCTGCATCCCTGGGCTTGGGGTGTAGGACTCGTCCCTCCCACAGCCACTATTCGGCTGGGACAGTTATTGCTGCTGCTGGTTTTTATTAATAAGGGAATTGCCTCTATGAATGGAGGAACTTTGCAGTTTTCAGTCCTGCTTTACCCATTCACTCTCGGGAACATTTGTTGTAGTAGATACCTAAAGAAGCTCACAATGACCTTCATGCCCATATCTATCGCAGTAAAACAAGCCCGGAAACATGTTAGGCCATTTAAAAACTAGAAAACTGTGGTGTGGGTTCTGTTTTGGTGTTTCGTTTTTGTGGTTTTGCCGTGGGTTTGGTTTTTTGTTTTTGGTTTCGCTTTTGTTTTCTTTTTAATATGAGAAATGTCCTTCCTTCTCTGTCGATGGTTCCCGGTTAGCCAGGGCCACCAGCAGCTCACAGCACATCCCACCGCTGCTTGCCAGCAGCTTTCACTCCCTCCGTGTGGCTCCGTTCTGCCTCAAAAGCTGGTTTCCCCGCTTTCGAGCCCCCGTTTCCACTTGAAATTATACAGAGAAGACACTGGGTGGCACTGTTGAGGCGAGCGGAGCAGCGCGGGGTCTGCGAACCCCCAGCGCCGGGCTGCGGGGCCGGGCGGCCGCTGCGGCGTCTCACCGTGCCCTGGCGGGGACCCGCGGGGGAGGATGGCGGGGATCAGCTTCCCATTCCCCCGTGCTGTTTTCTCAAGGACCACAAAGGTCGCTGCTTTGAGGCGTCGAGGCCACAAAGGGAACCATGTCCAGACACCGTTGGGAAATCCGGAGGTGACTCTTCGCCGAGTTATCGCCTGTCGTTACCTTACGGTGTGGGAAAACTTCGGAGCCCTCTGGGGGTTTCTCATGTTCAAATACATGGTTTAAAGTCGGTGGTTACCTAGACTGGAGATTTTTTGGGGAACGTACCTTGTGTAAGTGGTGAGAGCACAGGTGTGCTCAGTCACGGCCACGGGAAGAGTGGCTTTAGGATGTGCATCGAAGACAAGATCCTCTAACAATCCGTCTGTCTCAAATAGCAAGTCTGATGGTAGTTTAAGTCAGTATTGTGAACAGTTTTAACCTTGCACTGCCAGGGAAAGCAGCTGTTTCACCCTTCCCCTCACTGTCCCTTTTCCTGTGTGAGGAGAACTCACCTAGGCTGGAAATTAGTTATTTGGGGAGAGGGAGTAGCAAAATAGGGAGAAGTAACTTGGGCAGAGTAAAGGCAAGAAAGCTGCTTTTAGCAACAATCTGGTTTTTGATGGTTTAGAGTGTCCTTGAAAGTACATCATGACTTAGCATGCATGGAGTCTATATGGGCTTTCAGGCATTCCTCCTTTTCAGGCCTTCCTCCCTAGGCAGCCCTGTTCCCATACTTCAACCACTTCCAAATGATCTGTGTCACATTATCTTTTGCTACAGAGTCCTGCACATCTGTCAGGCAAGGAACATGCTGCAGTGCCTGCTCCAAACAGGGTCAGAGAGCCAGAAGGGTTGTCGAGAGGGCTACTTGACCCTCTCTCCACAGCAGCCTTCCTACTAGCCAAATATGTAGTGTAATCCAGGCTTAAAGCATGATCATATAATGTTAAGGGGTTGAAATGTGTCTTAATGATCACCGAGTCCCAATCCTCTCTTGTCATGGGCAGGGACACCTTCCACCAGACCACGTTGCTTAAGAACTTATCCAACCTGGCTTTGAACACTACCAGGGTTGAGACACCCACAGCCTCCCCGGGCAACCTGTTCCAGTGTCTAACCACCATCACAGTAAAAAATTTCTTCCCAATGTCTAATCTAAATTTCCCCTATTTCGATTTGTACCTATTGTACCTTGTCCTATCACTGCAGTTCCTGACACATGATGTCTGCCATTTATCCAGGCAAGCAGCCACCTCATCAAGTTCAGCTACTGTCACACATGTAACCAAGTCCTTGATGTTTGAGTCCTAAAAGCGTGATTTCCTGACATCAGACTTTCTTTGGTGCTGTCAGAGACAAGAGAGGATTAAGTGGTAAAGTGGTAATGTGGTTGTCTCTAGTCCATCCTTCAACATCCCTCAGCACTGTGGCTTGGGGAGCTGTTGCTGCCAGCGTTTCTCAGGTTCCTTGGGCACTTGGTTGCCTTGTCTTGATTCAGGGACATCTGTGTCCTGCACAAGGGACTTCACATCTAGGATAGTTTCTGAAACGAAGTTTCATCGGGATAGTGGGTTTATTTGGTTTGTTTAATAACCAAATGGTTGGAATTAATCTTTTCAAATGAGCATTTGTTACAAATTAACTGCCTTTTTTTTTATTCCACCTTTTTAATACATAAAAGTTGTAGACTTCATGCCTCCTGCACTGATGACTCTTTATTACTCTGGAAATATACAGTGTCCCATTGCCTTAATCCCATGCTTTTTAGGTTTGAACACGGATCAAGAGGCAGAGTCTGGTGAGGCACAAATCTTTGTGCAGCAATAGCAGCACTTAAATCACACCAAAACTTTTCTTTAGAAAATGACATAATGGGAATGGTGAGTCTCTCATGTCCACAGCTATTTCCTTCTCAGCCATACCTCATGTTGTATGATCATGCTGTCAGGGCAAGTGGGATAATGTAGGGTGGTAAGCTAGGTTTGCCTACCAGGAAGGAATTAAAAGTAGGAGGATATGATTAATGCCAATCCATGCAATACTACAGAAACCAGATGTAGATGTGTTTCATTAGAAGTATATCACACCTACATTTATGTTATGTTATGTCTACATGGGTACCATTATCAAACAATCCTGCTTTCTGATTGTGATTTATAACCATAACTAGTGAGGAAAATGGAGTTCTTGGCTGTCAGTGTCCATAGGCATAGATTATCACCAGCTGTATTAACTAACCTAACTTAATTTTCTAATGAGATGATGGGGTTTTTTGACAGAGGTCAGACAAAATATATTTTTGGGCTAGTTTGGCCTAGGATATGGTTAAATAAATTGGTTACTGCAGATCAAATTAGGGGATGAATTGGTGGCATGTAAGCCACTCTTCAGCACCCTATTGAGTACTCACTTGAACCCGAGGGAACGGCTCCATGTGCTCCCCCCCCCCACCCCTTTCTTTTCTATCACCCTTAAAATACTTGAATTCTCACACTCAATATGCACCACACATACATGTCAGTCAATTTACTCCCTCCCTTGGATTGGCAGGGTTTGCAGTGCTTCACTGATCCCTGCAGTGACCTGCATTGAAGGCAGATGCAGAGCCATTTCCTGTGTGCATGTATGAACTGGCTGTGCAGGGTGAAGGGGACAGTGCTGCTCTTGGGTGGAAACAAGCAGACAGTAGTAGCTGACAGCAGGACTGCCCTAAACAGCCCCTTCGGTAGCATTGCTGCCAGGGAAACAGCAGCAGAGCTGGTCCCTCAGTGAAGCTGAGGTGGCTGAGGCCACCTGCACTGAGGGCTCTTGTCTCGCATAGTTCCTAAGGCAGGGATTTACACACGCTCTTGTACTGCAGATCAGCGACTGTGTAGAGCTTATCAAAAAGAAAAGCAAGAAGCAAATGCTTTGCAATGCAGTTATCTTCACAGTAAGAAAATGAGAGAAAAGAAGGATCTTTGTCCTGTAACAGTGAAAGCTAAAAGCGGAAGGTAGACAGGAGGCATGTTTAATAGCAAGCTTTCTTTAAACATTTATCTGAACGATGAAGGGGAGTGGTGGATTCCTATGTTTTGAAATCCTCTGGATGCTTTTTTGGAAATGACATTTTAGTTTGTTGCCATTTATTTGACCCAGTACAAGAATAACTGAATGGATTTCTCTAACAGGGATGTCAGACAAAGTGATCTGATCTAACAGTTCCTTCCACCCCTAAACTCCATGAAACTATCAACAACCAGACTGACATGTCAGGTGTGTTCCACACCTGTTTCAACATGTAGCAGATTCTGCTGGAAGTGGGAGAGTTACAGAAACTGATAGAGGTGTAAGTGAAAGCAGAATCATGCCCTAAACTATGAGTTTATGGCAACTGAAAATCCACTAAGAGATTTTAATATACATGTCATGGGCAGTTTAAGGCTCATGAAGACTGGGTGCAGACAGACCTAAAACTCTGTGGTTGTTTCCACCATATGTGGAACCGTTTCAGAGGCTTTCAGTTTTCTGGGTATTTAAATCCAAGATTATTTATATGCTAAGTTTTACAGGGTCCAGAGAAAACCACTGGTGTTTAAAATGAAATCAGTCTTGCAATATTGAAACTTTCCAACAATTTCTCTTTGATATAACAGAGAAACCCATAACTCGAAGCAACAGTTAGAAGCTAATAGCAGGCAGGTTCAGACTAGAAACAAGTCATGCACATTTGGATGTGTCCAGAACTCTTGGCTAGAATAGACTGCAACTGTCAGCACAAAGGCCTGTCAAGATGGTTTTAGTAATGAGTTTTAATGTGCAACCAGCATGTAGCAGAAGGAAAAGCAGGTCAGTTAGAGGTTTCTTTTGTGAAGTCTAATTTAAGAGAAATGACTTAATCACATGCCTATAGTCTAATGTGACAGTAGTGAGAGTCCAGTTTAGAATGTCTCAGTGTTAATTTTAGTAGAAGCATTATATTCTGTGTAGGAGCCATAGATAACACCAGATGAAACAAAAAGCATGTGCAATTAAAGGTAGATCTATAAACAATTACTCTGCTAGTGAACTAGACTGACCAGATCCAGGCAGCTCGAGGTTGGCACATATTCAGCTATTTCACTGCTGCCAAGTTCCTGGCAGGGCTGATCCTGATCAGTCTGGAGAGTCTGACTGTCCCTGAAGAGGACCAGATCCTCACCTGGAAGGACGCATGGGCTCTCACCTCCAGTGGGCTGCTCACAGGATGGGGGCATACTCCTGTACATTCCCAGACACCTTCAGATGGAGAAACTGGACAGAATAATGGTTTTTATACACACCAGCATAGTGGCTTTTAGAAGCCTCCATGACTGGCTGGAGGTGGTTGACTTTATTAATCTCCCTGCTGCCTGGGCAGGGTACTGAAGTGGGGCAGCCATTCACAGCCTCCTTGCAACATTGCCCTGGCCTCTGACAGCCTGATGGCTGGAGTTGTGCTCCCAACAGTGATGCCAGCAGAGGCAGTGCAGTCATCCTCTGCTGCCACATGGAAACAAAGACACAGGGACCCTCTTAGGTGTTTATTTATAATAATCATTTAAAGTATCATTGAAATAAAATATAAATTTTCATTGAATATCAATTTTCTTTGTAATGAAATTTTCATTAACTGAAATAAAAAGAATGACTGACACTTTCCAAGACTGTTTGAAATTTAGGAAGGGACACAGGACACCAAATAGTTCAGCCAAAGTTACTACTTTACCTAAATAATCACATGGTCTCTTGCTCACTTCCCAAGAACACACTATTCAAATTGCTGATCAGTGGTAGGATGGTGAATACTACTAAATTGACAGCCCCTCCCTACCATCACTATCTCCATGAGAAATGGGTCACCATCCTGCAGGCATCTGAGTACAACTGCTCCAGGAGACCTCAAGGGATGCAGCTGCACTCACACAACTTAGAGGCCCATTTTCTGCCCATGTTGTATGAAAATTTCCCAGAAATCAGAGGGCACATGTATCTCCTGTTCCTTTCTCTGGAAATTCCATATCAGCACAGCAGCTCTGAATTAGTGACACATTTGCCATCAAAAGTAGCTAAAAATCAGGAGTGGACGTAACACTCATGAGTTGTTGTGCACCTCCCAGCTGGCTGCTGAGCTGTGTGGCTGTATGGTAAAGTTGCTGACCTTACTAAAGAAGGGTGCATCTCAAGATGAGTCCCAGCACACGTCTACATCATCACTTTATGTGACAACTCTAGCAATCAATTCCTGCCCCAGGAATGTGGATTTTTTTCCAGCCCATTTTTTTCTTGCCTGTTATACACTGTTAGCCTGTTGAAACGGTGCAAGTCCCACTTCATGAAGCTTTTTGGCCTTCATGGACTTTCTTGCATGTTGTCTGGGTTGAAGGCTGGGTTACAGCATACAACAGCTGAGCTGTTTGGATTATTAGATGGTCAGGCATTCACTTAGTTGTTGAAGACTTTTGCCCCGTTATATAATACATCCAGAGTGTGTGAAAATATCTGGCAGCATTGCATTGTGGAGCAGGAAATGAACCTGAAGAGAGCAAGTCTGCTTACAAATAACGAATATTGAAGAGTACTAATGATCACCAGCAGCTTGCACTCAAAGCAGGCAAGATCTCATCACAGTCAAACACTTTTCTTGCTTTCCTTTATGATTTATGCCAGGGAAGGAGAGCTGCCACAGCCCTTTTACTAACATGCATTTGAACGTATGCGCTGATAACAAAAACAAGCAGTGACAGGCTGCAGAGCCTGCTGATTCAACTGGCTCTCCTAATCTTTCACTGAAAGTATTGAATTTGGTTTTGTTTCTGGCTATGAGGGCAGATTTCAAAGACACTACTTTTTCATGCCTGTTGTCAGACTGAAGTCTTGATGATGAGGGTTTTTTTCCCTGACCAGAGCCACAGGAGTAGGTTACATATCAGAGCTACCAGCGAATCAACAGAGATTTGGCAGTGATAATGTGCCCTGATGTAGAGTTCAGCTTTTCCTGTGGCTGCTCACTGCCCTCCAAAGTGACATTGACTGTCTATCCTATGGTGAGGAAAAGCCTTTCCATTGCCAGGAAGGGGAAATTCTCTGGGTAACTACCATCATGGAAACCATAGCATGAGATATGTGAACTTCCATGTTCCTCTGTCAGGAAGAGCTGCGAGCCTTGCTATCCACTGTCCCCTCCACTGTGGACTACAGACAGCCACTGTGTCTCTGATCCCCTGAGCTGGAAACAGCTCCCCTGGACAGGAGACGAGTGTGTGTGAAGGCTGGATGGTTTTTCCAAGATCTTTCCAGATAGTCAGTGAGGGAAAGCAGCTTCCTACACTAATTCAGAGCTGTTGTGTTATGATGTGGGCTGAGTCTTAATGGAGCATCCTGACTAAAGAAATATATGCCCCCATTGCATCTTCCTGTGTTTTCAGGGAGTGGGTTTTCCCCATTGTGGCTGGAGACCACACAGTGACCTGCCTGTCAAAATACCTTCAGTGCTCCTGTCATGTACCTATTTGTAGATGTTAAACATAGCTTACATTACCAATTTTATTAACCTTTTGTAGTAATCCACTGCATCTCACACAATGGACTGTGCAGGCAAACACACAATTTAACATAATCATAGAATAGAATCAATTAGGTTGGAAAAGACCTCTAAAACCAGCTGTTAACCCAGCACTGCTAAGCCCACCACTAAACCATTATTTAAACAGAGATTTTGCAAACACTTTCGTTCTCTGACCTGTGGTAAAACATGCCACCCTCCATCTGCCATCTCTCCAGAACTCAACATCCTGCTGGACTTGGCACTTAAAAAAGTCCTTGTCTGTAAGTACTTTCCAGAGAGAGCTATGTCCTCCTATAACATTTAATGTCACCTGCAGAGGTCTCAGTTTTCTGAGGTCAAGCAAGAATTTTTTTCCTTTTGAATATGCACATCTGACAGCAGGTAAAGCTATGACTACTGTCCCAAATCAGGCAGGATGAGCTGCAGGCTCCAGTATAGTTGTGAGAACACATAACATGATCCTTCAGAACCAGTGGACAGATGAATTAATTTTGTTTACTAGAATAAATACAGACATAACATATTAGGCGTATGATTGCTGGGAATTGTGTTACAGCATTTTCAGATTTTGCAACCCATCACTTGACCCAGCAAATGCACTCATTCAGGCCATGCTAATCTCTATTTTTTTTTCTTTTTGCAATGCGTTTGAGGTTAGCATATGCCATGACTCATCTCAGATGTGGTGGCTGGGTATGTGAGTACGCAGCATAAATTCCACTGTGCACAGTCCTACATGCATTCAGAAAACATTGGGCAGTTTCCAGATTACAGCCCCTTTAACGTAAATGCATGAATGGTCTCAGTCCCTCTGCTACTCCTGCAAGATTCACCAAGCCCAGTAGGCTCATTTCTTTCACCCTTCACTCTCTAATCCACAGTACTGATGGATTCATCCTGGGTATTGCAAGTACATCCATGACTTCAAGACCAAAATCAAGGTACAGGTGCACGAAGGACAGATAAAATCTCTTCACAAAAATCTCTAGATTTTGTGGCATTCCTTGGGACTTCAGGTTGCTACCTCCTGCTGATTGCCTTTCATTATGACAACAATGAAATGACAGCTAAGTGCCATCAAAGAGATCTATGCCACTTCCTATGAAGATACCATTGAAAGGGCAGTTACGCTAGAAAATGAAAGCACAGCATGATTTCTTGATATGATCACATAGGAATATTCCCAAAGGATTTTCCTTCCCATGTTATCTGGAGAGTAAGATTACCTGATATTAACTATTATTAATGATTAATTAATTCAGACTGTAAGATTGACAAAGAGATAGACAACAGGCTAGGAAAGGCATACAGAGCCTTCAGAAAACTGCATAAAAGAGTCTGGTTCAATAAATACCTAAAGTACTAAGATCAGTGTCTACAGAGCCATTGTACTGTCTACTCTTTTATATGGGTCTGAGTCATGGGTCATCTATCGTCACCACCTGTGACTTCTCAAACGCTTCCATTAGCGCTGCCTCTGTTCAATCCTAAACATCCACTGGATTGATTACTTGACTAATGTGTCCGTTCTCGAAGAGGCAGGGGTCACCAGTATTGAGGCCGTGCTGATGAGAATGCAACTGTGCTGGGCAGGGCATGTCTCCAGGATGGAGGATCACCGCCTCCCGAAGATTGTCCTCTGGAGAACTTGCCATCAGCTGCCGCAAGAGAGGAGCCTCGAAGAGAAGATACAAGGACTCCCTGAAAGCACACCTCAACCTTGGCCATATTGACTGCCACCAATGGTCCACTCTGGCCTCCAATCAGCATTCATGGAGACACACCATTCATGACACTGCTGCTTCCTTTGAGAACACATGCAGAGTCAGTCTCAAGGAGAAAAGACAATGCAGAAAGAACCATTCCTTGCCAATACCTCCAAAGGAGACATTCTGCTGTGCATTTTGTGATTGGACTTGCCTGTCCTGCATCGGCCTTTTTAGCATGCGTGGGTAAAGCCCTTCCCAAATCTTCATTTGCGAAGCCTTGCCATGATGAATTAACTCAATGTACACATTTTATGAAAGAAAAATGCAAGATTTTTAGCTGCAGTGATGACACACAAGCCACAAAGTTCATCCCATTGGTTTGCAGATGGCTAGGTAAGCCTGTGATGCTGGAGAACAGCGTCTTGATTTGATTTCTGATGTGAGTATATCAGAGATCGAAGCAGTGGCAGCAGCATAAATCTCTAACTGTTATCCAGTCCATTCACTCCAAGTCCAAGTCCATTCACTCTGAGCAGACCCATTTCATTGCCTGGCTTTTTGCCAAATCTGTCGTGGGGAAGAATCATGTTGTAATGCAATAGCATCCTGACTCTGTAGGATACTGTTTGATCTTGCCTGTATAGATAGGGCTGTCTTGCTATGATGGCATTACGACAATACGCTGCAGCCCTTTGAAGATTGGGGGTTTTTTCATCTGTGTAAGTTGTACTCCTTGATGGAAGGAGATGCATCGTGAATGGAGACAGAGAAATCATGTGAAAATAAGAACTAAATTAGGAGACAGCTTCTCATAAATCTCTGTTCTTGAAAGAACAAGAGAAAATTTTACCAATGCTCTTTGCATTCTGGTCAAGGGAAGTGACAGCTAACAGACACTTCTTTCCCCATTTCCTTTCCAGACATATCTGCAGGGTCCTTTGAACCTGCAGCCTGCTTCCTCCTGGTGCTCTGGAACAGCAGCTGGTGGTATTTCCCTGGCTTCAACCTCTGATGTCACCAGCTGATGGATGTACCAAGGCTTTCTCTCTCCTGGTACCCAGGACAGCAGGAATTTGTATCCATCCTTTATTTACAATTTCTCATAACATGGGAAAAATAGATATGTTAGTTGTTTTTTATATGCAAGAAATGTGGGTGAAAGTGTTGCGGTGATTTGTGAGGGCAGGAGAACACCAGTTGTTGTAAAGACTTATAATAACATTTTTACTGCTTTCTTGGGAATTACAGAGCCATTCCTGAGTGACTTACCATGCTCAAGCTCAAGTCTAAGCCTCAGCTAGGGATACTTCCATAGCATCTGTGCACCAACACTCACACTCCATAACAACAGGGTGCCACCTCAACCCTTCCTGAGGTTTGATTGTTATTTTTAGAATGGAGCAATGGAAAAATAAAACTTCAAATCCTTCTCAAGGCTATCTTTGTCTGCCTTTGAGTTTGCTTAGCTGCTCTAGAACTCTCTTAGGAAGTAAAGGGCCATGTGTTTCAATGAACTGGCAGCACTTGCTTTGCAACAGGAGAATTTATGTCTCTTTACCGGATTTCAGACAAAGACTGTAAGCTTGAAGATTCAGGAGGCAGTATCATATGTTTGAAATAGGAGGTGCCAAAGACATCAGAAGCCCCCACCTGCATGTTCAAAGGGATTTTACAGGTACACACAGGAACTGAGGAGACTCAGAGTGATGGTAACTCATGTATGGGTGTGTGTGGCCTCTAGGAGACTTTTCAGCCCTTTGCCCCTCTTGGCTTTTTGTCCACCACCAACCCCAACACTGCAAAGGTTTTCCATGTGCTGGTGCTTTGGCAGCTGCAGTGCTGTCTCTGCATTCAGAAGAAGGGTGGTCTTTCAGCTGAGAGCTGTTGTGAATACCCGAGTTTGGAGTATGGGGTGTATGAGCAGCCTGGTAGTGCCTACTGTCATATTGTCCCTGTTAGGCAAAAGACTTGATCTGGTCTCTGTGGCCTCCATGTATAGCGGAACAGATTGGAAACCTAAATGCCAGTCTTGCTTTGCACAGATATTTCAAAGTCTCATGTGGCTCAAAAAATGGCGTGCTGTGCAAAGCAATAAAAGGCAAAGATGCTACATTAGATTTACCAGCAAAAAAGACCCTCAGGAGAAAAAATCATGAAAAAGTGAAAAAGAAAATTCTATAAATATCATTTCATATCAAAGCAAGGGATGCTGTGAGCATCAAGACTTGCTTCCTGTCCAGTTTTTCTTCTGTGGTGTCTACTAAGGATTGTGCCCATTTTGATCTCAGTGAGGGAATATATTTTAGTCATCTTTTGGACACTTTTTCACCCACTGCTTGAAATACATTAATATTTTTGAAACTGGCATGGGAGTTTAAAAACACTTACAAATTAAATAAAAAGGAAAAAAAAAGTTAAAATAGCGAAGGTAACAACAACTTGCTAGTTGTTAATTAAACAGACAAGGTAAAAACCAGTTCTGAAAAAATACTCTTAAAAAATGAATGAAAAAATGCCCATTGCAGTTAATCTCCTTTGCATAACCCAATATCTTAGCTGGGTTTTGCCTGTGTAATGGAATATCTACATTTTTAAATGCCCATGAAGTTTAACAACTCTTAGTCACAGGGAGTTGCAGAGAATTAATAATGATTCTGTCATAGTGAAAACTTCCTCTTACAAGAATTTTCACTTTTTTTTCCATCATTAGTCTTGGATGATCTGTCCATGTATCTTTCTTTATATTTTCTGTTCCAGGAGCCGGTCTTCCCCAAATCAGCTCAGTAGCTGTGTGGGCTGCTTGAGCTAACCACAGCAGGGAGGGCAGGGCTGCAAAGTGCTCTGAATCCTTATCATGAGTCTGCTACTGGGAATCTCCATCTCCTCTAGTGTCATTTGTCTGTCATCTTCAGGGTGGCTGATCAAACCCCTCAGCTGAGCATTGTTTCGGTAAATGCACGTCAGTGGCCAAATCCCCCAAGGAGTGGAGGTGGGTAGAGCCAGAAGGGTTTTAACAATTTTTTTTTTCTTTCTGTCTTCCTCTGTTCCTACAGAAACTAGCGGCCCCACTGAATATTTCCCACTTTCCTCTCCTCTCTTGCTAGGGATAATCACCCAAGGCCCACCTTGTGTGGTGCACGGTTACACTTGTACATGTCACAAAAGGGGGTCACATGCTACATCTACAGGGTGTTTCTCATCTGTATGAATACCTATGGGTCTGCCTCTGACTTGGCCCATATAGTTCTCTAGGTAAGTCCTGGAGGCTTGGAGGAGCACTTGCCCACAGTGTGGATGGGCTCCAGCACTTTGTGTCTGGCCAAAAACTGCTATGACCCTATGCTGAGTCTTCATATTACCTCTGCTCAGGAGTAGAGTTGCTGGAGCACTTTTCTGGGAAAGCCCATTGTTGTTTAGCATGGGAGAAAGTGGCATGTGGAAACCTGAGCTCAGACCAAGGTCCTGAGAGTGTTCTTCACACTCTAGTCTGCTTTTACTTGGTAATCCAGACATCGGGCATGTGATGATCCTTTCCTCCTGATCCCAGGTGTCCTTGGGTGCCCTTGGCTTGTGTGGACCCAACCAAGTGCACTCTAACTGCCTGCTCTGCTGCCTTTCACTTCCACCCAAGACAAAGGCTGAAGGAGAGCAAATGAAGCCTTTCCCTCATAATGGGGTGTCCCATCAACACCTGGCATGGATAGGGATAGTTAGTCAGAAACCACTGGAAATGGAGCAACCTGGGAGGAATCTGCTGCCTCGCGCAGCTGCTATTGCCTAACGTGAGCTTTGCTCAACACAGTAATTGGTTCCAACTGACTCATAGCAGAGCCCTGACGAGGGAAAGTTCACGTCAAGAAGGGAGTACGGCTCCTACGTTGGACACACCACATTGCAGAGATCCTCAGCTGGCAAAGGAGCTGGGCAGAGGACAGCAAGAGTTGATTTCTCCCCGAGTGTCACAGAGACAGCTTTGAGCCATTTCGAGTAAGGAAACAGCCAGATCCCTTTCTCTGCAATGTGTGTGGAGAGCTTACTTCTCTGTCCAGAGAGGGCACTCTTATTGCAGATATTTTTAGAGGTCTGCAGAGAAAAGTGATAGCATGGCTGATTGTAAATATTAATAATATTAATGAAGAGCATTTGCAACTTCAGTTCTAAGCTGTGAATATTATATGAGCCCAGATCAATTGCATTTGAAAAGACTTGAAATCTGTTAAAAATAGAATCACATTTCTCTCTTTGGCATTACTGGCCAATAACATTAGTAGTGCTTAATATTGTATCCATTACAAAGGGGATAAGTGACAACATAAATATAAAAGCAACATGAATTCGGTCTTTATTTACACAGGGGAATACTAGGATTTACTCATTCTTGGTCTGGATCTGTTGTAGCTCTATTTAAGCTGACTTAGTCAGTATGAAACCAGGTTTGAAACAGCTCTGCTCAGTATATACCACGGTTCCTGTACAGCTATAATGTAACATCTGAGAGTGACACGAGTTTTGAGCCACAGGACTGTTTTGCACAAGTTTTGTGATTTCTGACACTACCCTCTTCAGAGTTTTATAATATCAGTGGGATAGTGCTTTCTTTCTTTTCTTTTTCTTCTTATTTTTCTTTTTTTTTTTTTAAACTGGTTTTTATATGAATGAGGTAGTGCCCTTTTCTTTTCTTTTCTTGTCCTTTTTGCTACAGCTCACTGGCTGCTTCCCTTTTTTCCCAGCCTTGTAGTATTTCCACCCTTCTCTCCCTTCCCCCAGTCTGCCACAGTGTCAGTGAGAAACAAAACTGCTGAAACCTGAGCTTTCTGGCTAGAGAAGATGAAGAATGAGAGGAGGAGGCGGTAATTAAACCCTCCCCCATATTATTCATGCAAAAGAATTGTCTTTGAACACTACTTCATCCTGGGAGCCTCTCCGAGTTCAAAGAGAAAGTTGAGTTGTTGTCATTCTGGGGCCATAATCTAATCACAGTGTCCCCCTTTGATTTAAAAATCTTCTTAGGAATGGCAAATGTCTCTCCCCATCTACCCTCTTCTATTTTATTTTTAATTTTTAGTTCTAAGAAGGTAGTGCTTGTTGTTGTGGCATTTTTCTTGTTGTGCAGAGTTTTATCATCCCAGTTTGCTGGTTCCTGTCACTGTCTCTGGTTCAAGAGATCCAAGCCTTCAGTAGTGTCAAGAACAGAAAAATATTGCTCTCTGTAACTATCGACAATTCTCTGTATACATGATAAGACCGAAAGGCTCTCCAGGAGTCTCTGTCTTTCAAGGTATTTCCAGATTCATGCTTTAAGAAACAGTTTTGATACAAGTGATTTTTCCTGGGACAGGCATTCACCATCTACTGGGATAGATCTACCATTTTCAATCACTTGGCAACTAAGGAGCACTGAAGGTGTTTCTTCATCCTCCTCTTGCCCTGTTTCCTAGGAGGAAGCCCAGAAAAACACCTTTAAACTTTGTTCCAGTTCCACACAGACCATAAATGCTACCACTCACACACAATATGCCCATGCACATACAGCTGGACATGATGATCTTAGAGGTCTTTCCCAGCTAATTAGTTATATGACTTTCTGATTCTCCAATACACACATTTAACCTGTTTTGCATTCTTTCTTGTGAGGGCTCTTCTGCATCATTGGCTGAAAGCAGACAAAAATCATCCATTCTGATTTCTGAGATTTTCAAGTGAAAGTTCTGGTGTTACTCAAGAGGCTGGGTGAGATAGGGCATATTCCCACTTCCACCAGCTGCCCTCCAGGTGATGTCCACACTTGCTGTCACGATTTATTAGGCCTGTTCAGGGCACACATACTTGTTCAAGAATCTGCTCCTGCAGATTCTTGCAGAGTTCAGAGTCTGCAGATGAATAAAGGCAAAATTAAGATACAGTCATTGCGGGCTGGGGTGTTTCTGAGCACATACCAGTGAGTTACTTGGTGAATTTTAATTCCCTGGTAGTGTGATGATGCTGGAGAATTGCCTGTCCAACTGTAAGCATGAATACCTGGACAAGAGTGCTTGACTCTTTATGTCCCACCTGAGGCAAGATTTCAGGACATCTGAATCCTGCTTTTTGATTTTAACATAAAAAAAGGTAACAAAATTTGATCATCTTGTTCTGGACATATGTCATAATAAAAAAACCTGTTAAATAAAAAATAATTAATAACAATAGTAATGACATAACAGAGATTTCTCTGTCAGTTTAAAACTTTCAACTTATAGCTTCATTTCATAAACACAAAATGCTAGTAGCTCCCCTTGAGCCCTTATGGCTCTGCTCAGTAGACACACTTTAAAAAAATCCTTACCAGTTCTTTAGATATCTAAACATAAACCCATCACACCTATTTTTAACATCCTGTCATAGAGTTTTGGCTCTAACATTTTTAGATACAGATTTACAGCAGAGTGATAGCTTTTAAAATCTATGTTTGGGTGAAGCTCTTTTGTGCTACATGTATAATTATAATTTCAAAATCTCCTAAGTAGTTTTAGCATATACTTCTTATTCTTGAGTTCATCTCTCCTAACTTTTTATATCTAAGTATTATTAAGTATTGAGTCCAAGCTGATCACTTAAATTCTCTCTCACTTTTCAACAGAGAAATGTAGACGCTGACCATGACTATTCCTCTCTTTCTGAGGTTATTTGGATGAGTGTTTCATGAGGAATCTTGGGTAATTATTTAAAGAAACTGCCTAATTTTTAGGCAGGCAAGTGAGAGAAATCTTATTCTTCAGGCGCTCAGCCTTGGCTTTCACAGCAGTCCAAATCTGCTTCATTAAGAGTGATCAGTGTAGCTAAGCTGCATAATTATTTTATAAAATCTTTGATATTCATAAATGCCAGTGGGGCAGAGTTGAGAAATTTCTGACTTGTTTCCTGTTTCTCATGTGAAAATGGCCAGGCTGAACACTGGCTGGTTTTGAGCCAGAGTAATGGAAAGGGAAGATCAGATGAAAGATGCCTCTCTCAGTAAATATGTATTCACATACACAAGGAGAAGATATGAAGGAGAACACATTTTGCAGCAATCTAGTAAGTGGTTAATGGTTATATTTTTTTAGATAAGCCCATTGATATACCTGAATAGCTCTTTTCTCCTACAAACAGATAGAGCTTGTCTTTTTGTGTGAAATACACCATAACTTGCACAATAGGATAAAACTTTAATGGACAACTTGAATGAAAGTAGCTGTCATTTGATAAACAGAAGTGAGTTCAATTTCAGATGTCACCAATTAAAAAAACATAAAATACCTGACATCAGGGAAATAAATACTGAACAATAACATAGAAATTCATAATTTTCTGTAAATTAAGCCTATTATAATCACAGCTTCTGTATTTAGTAAAAACCTTGCAATTCTGTAGAAACTAGCTGTTCTTCTTGTAGGTGGATATTTATCTGCATAAAATACATATGGAAAGATGCCAAAGTGTGGCCTTGAATCTCTCTGTAATAATTTTATGTTGGTCAGCTTACAGAAAAATTCAGGATGCCCTGACCCAATCTGTATGATCTCAGGCTATATAAAATCACATAAATATCCAAAGTAGAAAAAGCTGTATTCTGTTCAGAAATAAACCCCACAGCACAACCAAACCCCTCCACTATAACCAATATTCAGCATCTCTGGTTTTCATTCATAAAAGCCAAATGCATGAATAGGCAAGATTATTGAGGTGGCTTCTTGAGACACACTTCCAGCATAAAGAAACAGAGGCTGAATCTGTGTTTAGATTTGGCTGATTCAGTGACTCTAAATCAAAGCTGTGGGTCTGTTTCCTTAAAATGATCAACACAATTATGATCAGCAATTGCATCAACTATAGACAATTTTTTAATGTTTAATGTGGCTTGCATCTGTGGCTAGAAGGCAGAGAAAAAAATTTTCTTTTTATTTTTTATAACCAACGCTTTTCTTTTTTAAGAGAAAAAGCACTGTAAAGCTTTATACAAAAAAAAAACCTCAACCCAAACCACTTGCCTTTTCACTCACCTTTTCAATTTTGTTTATTTGTTTCAAGAAGGAATACTTACAAAATGGCTAAATCTTAGTACTATTTTTGCTGGCATACATTGGGTATATTTGCTTTCTACTCCACAATTTGTGACTGACACCACCATAAAGAAAATAAAGCCATGGTTATTACTACTGTAACTGGAGAAGAAAATATCCCCTGATTGAAATAAGGACTAAGTTTCACAATACATCACAGCAATTAATTAGGTAGCTTGGGACAAACAGCTCTAAATTTGAGTGATGGGTTATGTGTCTCTTAATTGAGTTATTCATCAATATTTTTCATCTACAAAATGAGTTTACTATCTTTGAAGTCTTTAGACACTTGTAGATTTTTGTGGTGAAAAGCATCATTACAGTATTGGTCATTTTATTAGTCAATGATGTATTGGAAGGCCAATGTTATACCACATCCTCATCTGGTTTTATTACTGGCATTTGTGATGATCTTTCCTTTCATGGTCTGAGGTCAGCCTTGGTTACTTGCATCTTTGATGCCCACCCTTCCTCTCACATTCCCTGAACCGTGTTGTCCCCTTCCTTCTGGTGCATTTAATTTGCATTTTCCTGCTCACTGATGTTTAGTGATACGTGTCCCTCACTGGACCTTGCCTGTGTTGGTTAACAGGGGGTTGTGGGTATTTCAAGGTGTGTCCTGATTTATACAAACAGCCTATTTTGCATTTCTGTTCATGACAGAAAAATCACCCGAACTTTCAGTATTTACTGGCAGCACATGTAAACTCATTTTAATGCTTTAGTCATTGTGAGTGCCCATACTACCTTAGTGACAAGACTTCGTTACTTATCTCCAAGAATTCATGGACTCTTAGGCAAGATGTGCAGATTTTAGCCATTTCAGTTCAGCAGTTTAGTACTCATGTAGTCAGAGCCCAAGGGTATTGCTTTGAATGTTAACTAGAATTGGGAGCCAGATAAACAGAGAGCAGAAGGCCAATGAAATCCTATTGTAAATCTATCAAGTAAACATAAAGCCCTTCCTGACCACCAGCCTAGTTCCAAAAATGTGGTTAATGGAAGATTCACGTACCAAAGGATTTCTGTTACCGGATCATAGGAAGCTATTACTGAATCATGTGACTTTCTCTGTATTTCTAGCTATATGACTGGAGCTCATGTCCTGCCCTGCACTGTCTCCAGTAGCTGTAGAAACCAATGAAAATATAATTGAACATGTAAGATTCACTTGATTCAGTTATTTAAAGAATGTGGCTGCACTATCTTTCAAAACACCCTCCAGACAAGCAACTCTTGGTCATAGCTAAAAAATATTCTTGAATATGCTCCTGAGGTCAGCAGCTCTTTGATATGATTGAAAGAGCTCAGTAGCTCCAAGTCTTGGTAAGCACATTCCACACAATGTTGTGATGGAAGAGATGCTCATAAATGCTGCTGCCAAGGGTGCTGCTGGATTCTGCCGCTGGGAGGAAGCCTATCGAGGCTCATTCTTAAAAGTCACAGATAGGCACTGGAAAATCCTTGATATTTATTTTTGGATGCAGGGCTAAACCCTGGCTTTGTAGAGGTGAGGAGAGTTTCCATTGATTAGATTAGAGTCCAGACTTCTTTTTCCAGCTTGGCTTCTAGCTGAGCCCTGTCTCAAGCTACTTAGATTAGAGCCCAGACTTCTTTTTCCAGCTTGGTTTCTAGCTGAGCCCTGTCTCAAGCTGCTTCCTGAAGAAGCAACAAGGACTGTTTTGCTTTTTATATTTACCGAGGGCACAGTCTGAGGCTGGGAATCAGCCTTAGCCACCACCATTGCACTAACCAAGTGATTAACAGGAGTCTGATAATGACACACTCTGAATGCAGACAGTATAGATTTTAGTTCTAAGGAGCTGCAGATTACTAATCTCTGCAGCTGCTGATGTGAAATTTTCTGCTAATATCAAATAAATTCTGAGCTCGACTTCCCCTCCAGAAGCAAACACATTTACTCAAATGGATTAAGTTTCTCATAATCTTTTATTTTAAATTCTTGCCTTATTACTAGATGCAAATTAAGAATATCCAGCTCATGTCACCTTTTCTGTTTGTAGATTTTCATCCTTCTCAAAGGAAGGTCAGGCTTATTACCCCCTTTGCAGATGGGGAAATTGAGTCATAGGGAGAGGTAAATGAGGTCATCAAGAGGCAAATGGAAAAAACTGTGTAACTGGTCTCTGGAGTCCCTGCCCTGTGCCTAGCTGTCTTAAATGTCAGTCCCACAGGGTTTAAATTAAAGCTAATGGTGATAAATAGGAAACTCCCTATTGACTTAGATGGTCTTTGAAATCAACATATATGCCTACATATACATACATATATACACATATATAAATACACACACACACACACACACACACTCTCATATATATAATATACAATGTTCTTCCACAACATCAATTGATTTTTATCACCATAATATCTTGACCTCATCTACAACATGTTAGATTGACACAATAATTACAGTTCCTGTGGTCAGACAACAATAACATTATCACCACTTCTGCAGGATGACTGAGAGGCTGATTAAACACAACTAGAGGAAGATTTGCCCAGTTCAACTGCTATGGATCCAGGTGCCAAGCAGGCTGGCCAGACCTTGAAGTTTGCCTTCACTGGACATTGAAAGGTTTCACTTTGGCCGCATGATGCTGTGTGAGTGCTTATGGGATGGGTCCAGTTCTGTGGTGTGCATCAACCACACCGTGCCACCAGAGACCAAAGGACACAGCCCTGCCCCGCTATGGTATAGAGGTAACATTTACAGGGATGATGTAGAACCCCAAGAGTTACCTGCTAAGCCCAGCACTGGATCTTTTGTTGTTCTTCACACCTCTCAAATTTCTGCTCTCCCAGATTACAAGGTCTCCAACAGGGATGTCCTGTGGGACATCTCCATAGCCTATGATGAGGTCGGGACTGAGTGGCATGCAGGCAGCTCTCCCTCCAAGCGGGGTTCACCCTGGGTTCAGTATGGCACTCCACTACTCCCAGCTCCCACATCTCGACCAATATGCACTATGCAACTGCTCAGTGTGTCCCAGGTGGATCTAACCAGCTGGATGGGATGCAGAAGGTCGCAGGGAGGCAGATCCATAATGCTACAAATGAGTCTATACCACCTGGAATCTGAGCTGGTAGCCATTTGCCTACCTAAAACATCTCCTTGAACTGCCTGGATGCCTGAGGTATCACCAAATGTCTGCGTTTCTGCAGGTGTTGTGTTTTAGCTGGGTATTCACTATGGGAGCTACTAACTGTCCCCATTGAGATTTCTGACTCTAACATCCAGGATGGTGCCTGGGGTCCCAGCAATACTCCAAGGGTGAGGCAAGCAGCTCCAAGGTAGCTCCTCCATGGTCTGGGTGGGAGCCAGAGCTGCAAATGCTTCAGGCTGCTCCCTGGATCTGCTCTGCCCGTCCTTGTTCAGTAGTCCTCTAAGTTTTCTAAAGAAAAGGGAGCAAGAGCAGCTTCCGAGTGCTCTATACCCTTTGTTAAGCTATTTTTAAGGTTTTTATTTTCTAAATGTAAGAATTCAAACTTTCCAAGTCACAGCAGTAATAGTAATCCACATTTTCCTGTCCACCCTGTTCAAACTTCAACTAACTCATCCTGAGTCCGCCATTTAAAGATACGATAGCATTTTTTATCCTATTTGCCCTATAATTAGATTGTACAAACACTATTAGTCTTACTGATCATGAAACTGTCACTAACAAAACACTCCATCAATTTCTAGCTCTTTAACAAGATTCCCCTTTTTATTTTATCAATCCAATGTGAATCCCTCTGATCAGGTGTTAACAAGCCAGGCTATTTTCCCTTGATAATCCCATAGCACTATAAATATATATTCACTTTTCAGACATCAAATCACATATACTCTAAAGGTTTTCCCCCATTCACTAGTTCATTTTTATAATTTTTTTTGTTTAAAATCTCCCATGCTAATTCTCCATAACAGCAGCATAATATCATATCTGGGAAGGAGAAAATAATTGTTTTTAAGAAAATGAAAAGCCCTTATTTATATTGCTATGTGTCATAAGAAATTTATTTGATTTATGTTAGATTACCCATCCATTTTTATTAATTTTATGAGGGATCCACCTCTGTCAAGTACACCTCATTTTTACATGATGAAGTATCTTCAGTGGATCACAACCACACAACAGATGAGTGCTGAATTCTCTTCTGTCCTTGGAAAAGACAGTTCAACTTTCTACATGTGCTGCTCCATGTGGAATGCCTGCAGTCTTTTTGAATATATCAGCATCTCTTTTTGCCCTTCAAAATGCTTCAGATTCTCCCTTCTGGTAGATTCACAAAACAGAAATGGGAACTGGACAGTAGACATCCAGTAACCGATGAGCCCTGAGAGGAAAACAACAACAACAACAAAAATTATAAGACACCAAATATTTGTCTTTTAAATTTGTACGAAACCAGAAATAACTCCTGCTTCATTATGCAGTTTCTCATATGGTGTTAAGGATATTAATATCTCCTGAGGAGAAAAGGCAAATAATGACATTGGCAAGAATTGTGAACTGGAACTGCAGAGATTTCCACTCAAGATCTCTTACGACTGTATATAGAAAAGTTTCTAACATTGTCTGTACCACTCTTTTTTTCTATAACTTTGTAAAAAGCTGTAAATAATTTTAATGCTAATTTTTCTCATAGAATTCTGTAAGTCAAGGCCATAATACTTGTAACAGTGCCACTTTTTAATGATTTGAATTAATTTAAATATTTAATATTCAAAGTAGATATTAACATAAATCAATCAAATGAAATATTGACTATTGCAAGGTAAAGTCTATGTCAATATTTGCACCTTTCTGGATTTATTTTACATCACACTCATTACAAACTTTTCCTAGGAGAACACTACCCAGGAGCTCAGTGTGTGAGGGATGGAGCACCTCTCCAACAAAGACAGGCTGTGGGAGCTTGGTTGTTCAGCCTGGAGAAGAGAAGACTTTGGGGAAATCTCACTGCCATCTTCCATTATCTCAAAGTGGCTTATAAAAAGGAGGAAGAGGAATGTTTATGTGGGCAGATAGAGACAGGACAAGGGGTTATAGTTTTAAACTAAAAGAAGGCAGGTTTAGATTAAGTATTAGGAAGAAATTCTTTACCCAGAGGGTGGTGAAGCACTGGAACAGATTGCCCAGAGAAACAATGTTGATGTTCCATTCCTGTAAGTGTTCAAGGCCAGGTTGAATGGGGTCCTGAGACACCTGTCTAGGGCTGGTATCCTTGCCTATGGCAGGGGGGCTGGAACTGGTTGGTCTTTAAAGGCCCTTTCAACCCAGGCCATTCAATGATTCCATGATAAAAAGTCATAAACCCTTTTCATACCCACTAGAGACTTGCAATTAACACCCAAACACCGCTAAAGCTATTTTTTTCTTTACATATGGAAAAAAAATCACCTTTTGTGGGCAGCTTAAAAATAATCTAATCATAGATGTAAAAAATCTGAATCATATTAAAAACAATGCTTTAATTATACCAAAAATAGAACAGCTAATGAATGAGGGAACTTTCTCCAGCAAAAGAGTAGTATGACATCCTTCTCCTATGACACATGGTCCTTCTGCCCTTTCTGTGAAAAACTTTGTCCCCTGACTGCAGTATTACTAGTTTGCTTTATATTAAAACATATTTAACAAAAAGTGGTGTTGGTGTTAAGCATACTCTGTAAAGATTAATATGCAGATTCTGGTAATGGTTTTTTTTCACCTCTGTCACTTCTAAAAGAGATTTTCTATTTTTCTTGTGTTTCAGTTTTAAATTTAACCTAGGAAGCTTCCACTGCCAGGCAAAATAAAGATACAGCAGAGACAGGATCAATCAATAAAAGCTCTGGAATACATTAATGCTAATAAACAAGTGTATTGGGTTTGTATGGCCAGGTTTTGAGTAGTAGCAGAGGCTACAGGGGTGAATTCTGTGAGAAGCTGCCAGAAGATTCCTCTGTGTCCAGATGCCAGTCAGCTCCAGGACAGACCCACTGCTGGCCAAGGCTGAGCCCAGCAGAAATGTGGTAATGCCTCTGGGATAACAGATTTAAGAAGGGGGAAAAAAAGTTATTGTGCTGAAGTAATTCCAGCCAGAAAACATTGGAGTGAGAATATGTGAAAGAAACAATTCTGCAGACACCAAGGTCAGTGCAGAAAAAGGGGCAGGAGGTGCTTCAGGCACCAGAGCTCAGATTTCCCTGCAGCCCGTTATGAGGCAAGTGTGGCCCTGCAGCCCATGGAGGTTAACAGGAGTGAAGAAATCTCCACACCAGAGCAGGTGGATGCCCAAAAGAGGGCTGTGAACCTGTGGGAAACCTATGGTGGAGCAGGGCCCTGGCAGGGACTTGTGGATCTATGGAGAGAGGAGACCACACGTGAAATTTCCTGGTAGGACTTGGTACCACATGGGGAACCACACTGGAGCAGCCTGTTCCTGAAGGACTGTACTCCAGGGAAAGGGACCCAAGCTGGAGCAGTTTATGAAGAACTGTAGCCCATGGGAAGGACGCACACAGGAGAAGTTCGTGAACTGTCTCTTGTGAGAGGGACCACTGTCTGGAGCAGGGGAAGGACTCCTCTTCCTGAATAGTGGCAGAAACATTTTGCCCCAAATGGTATTTGATGAGTGATCTTTCCTGATCCTTACCTCAACTTATGAACCTTTGTTATACTTTCTCTCTCCTGTTCACTTGTGGAAGGGAGTGATAGAGCAGCTTTCATGGGCATCTGACATCCAGTCAGAATCAACCCACCACAGCATGATTTTGTGGAAACAAGATTTTCTGCTGGTTTGGTTTTTGAGGTGATCACATATAGGTTAATGAACATAAAAGTTCAGATTTAGCATAGGTATATTCCTACAAAGCCATTTGGTTTAGCACCACAGTAGCTAAAATGTCAGTATAGCACACATTAAATCCATTAGAAGTTGGGCAGCTGGCAGATATCAAAAAGTATTTGTTGATGGGAATGTTACCAAATAGATGTTTTTCTTATGTCCATGTCTGACACTGTTGAATGTTTTTATTAACTCCTTATTTGAACATGTTGTAATAAGCTTTGATTTTTCTTGATACGCCTGACAGATTAGTTAGCATTTAGTGATGTACATGTTTTCTGCATACTGTTAACCTCTTACCAGGAAGGGTTTTGCTGTAATTCATTCTGTTGCCTCTTGTGGTCTGGACATAAAGTTTAGCCTTTTAGGGTCTATTGTGGAAGTCCATGTAGATCTTTGTCTATCTTTCTATCTCTTTCACAGATAAAAGAAGACACTCGCATTACAAGTTCTGGTGCTCACCTGAAGCAACTGTAGAGTCCACTCGCTAGTGACTTGCACTTTGAAAAGGAAGGACGCTTTGCATCTTTAATCCATGAATGGTTTAGTTACACATTGGAAACCTCTGGTTTTGAATCTGCAAAAGAAGTTTAGCTGTCACTTAGAAGAATCTCTTCAACTCTTACCTGAATGAGAGATGTAATTGTGGTAATGTTTTGCACACATATAATGGTCTTCATTTAAGGATGTTGCAGTGCTGACAAAATATTACATCATTAGGACAGCAAAACAATATAAAAATGTTAATCAAACTAAGTCATGAAAAGCAATGCTAGCAATGACACTTAATAGTGTAAGTCTGCTGATTTGAATGATGAGGAGACATCCTGATTACTGTGAGAGAGGTACCCTCAGTTACTATCTATTCAAAAGTTAAAGGAATGAGTTTGGAAGAGGCTAATGGAATAGAATGAATTGAGAGAATGATTTTTTTTTTTCCAGTCTTAGGGACAATTTCTTTTATAAACAATCAGATTTTAAAGAAGTAGAAAACATGTTATTCTTCATGCTGGTGAAAGAAGGTGCTAAACAGCTTTTAAGATGAAAGCATGAAGGGTATCCTCGGGTTTTGAAGTGAGGAGTCTGTGGATTTTGCATGTTGGATCACTGCAGGGGTTGTGAGAGCCTTTTCTGCAAACGAGGGCATCAGGCAGCAAATTAACAAGCAAAGCAGCAAATAGTTGATGTGAAAGATTACTTAGGAACAAGCCTTATTGAAACTAGCTAAGAGCAATTAGCAGGGCAGCTAGCACCAGCCCTGTCCAGCGGAAGGGCTAGCCACAAACATTGCCAGCTGAAAGCACCCACCAAGAGTGGCTGAAAGGGAAGGACTGTTTGCAAATGGGGCTGTGCCTGGCTGCGAGCACTTGGAACAGGAGCACTGACGGGTAGCAATGAGCAGGGCTACTACAGAGGCTAGCCAGCTGCCTCAGGGGATGAGTAGGGCTCAGGTACGATTCTGCTCAACAATAACCATGCTACTACTGAAATTTGCCTGAGTCTGGATCAAAACTCGTGAGATGCAACAAGAAGAGGATATCTATGGCTGGCACCAAAGCAGTGATCTTTCAGAGGTCTCCCTTAGCCTCTGTGGAGTGAACAGGTACATCAAAGGGGAACGGGATCATGTTTCCTTCTCTTGCTCGAATTTTCTAGGTTGGAGAGATGTGACAAGAGCTCAAGCATGTGCTGTACAGGCACGACTAGCCTCATGGTTTATACTATGAAAGCAAATTACCAGTGGCAAATTTGCTTATGATGTTAGGTTCAAGTCTCTCTATTTGCACAGGGTTTGCCTACAGCTGGTAGTTTCCAAAATCTGGCTTCTTTCTTTGTTCTGAGGAATGCTTAGCCATTCAAGAGTCAGATGATTCTGATGATATCTTAAGTGGACAATAATTCCAAAAACTCAAGAAAAAGCTTTCACTCATGAGAGTGGGGAATATCCTTGTACCAAGTATATTATTTGCAAACAGAATTGAATATCTATCTATATATATATATAGATATATATGTCCATGCATATATCTATTTTATTAAGCCACATTTAGAACTACATTCATTAAAACTTTCCCCTCAATCCCCTTAATTAGATTTTGACTTTTTGTCAGTTTTACTCAGTTTGCTACTCAGATCTATGGGGTGTGTTGTGGGACTTCTTGAAGAATAGAATATGGCATGACTTGAAGAAAGGAGAGGTTCTGTCACTAGCCATTTATAAGATATGCTGGAGAATTTTTAAAGATTTATACACGCATGTCATTAGGAATAATGTTCTGCACTTTTCATCTAAACATCACAAACTGATTGACAAATATTGAAACACTTCTGTTTCACTACAGTCTTCTCTCTTTGAGACACACATTTTATGGTCTTGAAGGATGAAAAATGGAGAATTGACACGATGGGCTGGAAAGTGGTGCCCTTCTGACAGGTCAGATCCACTCATTTCTGCTAAAGCCAAAAGGAACTGAAAAGGGTTTTGAAAGGGAAGATTTTCCACAGCCGTGCACTCAGTCTCCTGCTCTGCTCACAAACCAGCAATTTCTCCTTTCTAATACTGTCTTATCTCTATACGTTCGTTAAAGGACTTGATACAAACCTCTCTGTCTCAGAGGCCTGCATGGCATTTTTCCTCCTGGAAATATTTTGTTGCTTGTACTTAAGACTGGACAATTCTAGGAGCCAAGCAAAAATACTATTAAGTAAAGGCAAACATCTCAGCTTTCTTTAGACTGGTAAAATTACTGGCAAATTCAAGGCTGAGCTGCAGACTGGAATTTGTTCTCTTTTAAAGTACAAGAAAACTGCAGTGAAGTACAAACTGTCAAGATTATGTTGTGTAAACAATTATCTTCTATCTTGACTGGACTAATGTGGTTTGGACACAATGTTTTACTTTGTAGACATGTTATTTAATAATGAAATAGCAAAATGGTGGGCAAAAGTACAGAAAAAGTGTCATTAACGTTTCAATGTGGCTGCTACTGGATGTCACAGAATCTGCCATACTGACCTCTCTTCCCTGATAAAGCAAGAGAGAGTTCATTGGTCATTTAATACTTGCCAGTGTCTTCAGGTCTTAGGGCTTCACAGGCTCCACTGGGAAGCAAGTGGATTGATTTCAAGGCTTCAGAAAAATTTGAAATGAAAAAAGTAAGTTAAGAAATAACAAAGAAGTGTATTCAAAACTACTCATTTAGGCATGATAAAGAATAAAACAGTAAGCAGAGATGAGGTCTTTGGGGTCTGTTACTCACAGTGCATATGCAAAGAGCAGAGAAGGGCACACAAAGCATCATTTCCTGCACCCCTGCTGTTTGAGAAAGGATCACAGTTAAAAAAAAAAAGCAGAGACGCTAGACCGAGAAGAGCAAATACAATTTGCATTCTTTTCCTTCTGGTGGGGAGTTATGTGCATGTCAAAATATTTCTTCCTCTAGCCACAGCAGCCTACCACAAATACAGTTTTTGTGGTTCAGTGAAACAAGATAAATCCATGTTAGTATGAAATGTCTCACATAGGTAGAGCAGCTGAAAAAGTAGAATTAACCATGGCAGTGAGGAGCTCGGGGCTTACAGAATTGCATAGTTTAAAAATTGAAGCACAAACGAGGCCTAGGGGTATCCCATGATTCTTGGATGAAAGTACAAAGCATTTTTATTAATATTATAAAAAAAATTACCCATAGATGAACTAAATCTGAAGTAAGCCTTTCTTTTGAGGCTCCCTCTGTCTGGCAGACTTCTGTTTGTTTGTGAAGTTTACATGCTTCCTGGCTTTGACCAAAACCAGGGCCACTGAAATAACTTGAGAAATGTTATCACTCTGATGTTCCTGAGTCAGCTAGGATTAGAAATGACTGGAAATGTTATGGAAGAGGCTGTTTTCATGAGATTTCCATCCAGATATCTAGACCAAAGGGGTTTCTTGCTCTGTGAACTTACAGAACACCTTTCAGTGCTCTTTGATGTAAACTCCTTGTTTCCTGTGGCATAAAGAAAAATGCCCCTGCATTATATCTATGCAAATTACAACGAATAGGATGGTATAAGTTCACCTTTTAAGACCTGACCTTTTATTTGAACTCTTAACACCTGAAAGATGGAGATTTTTCAGTTCTCAAATCTGGGTATTAGAGTTTGTTTTTTGAACTAGGAAAAGATTTTGTTACAATCGTTCCTCAGGATCGTGCAATAGGCACAGGAAATACGGTACTTTTTTAAGCCAACAGAAACCAGAACACACAGAGTTAAAGTCCTAACTCCATCCTTAGGATACTTTGTTTTCTTTGCACAATTACCTGTGGTCTCAGTCTGTTAGATGATCTCAGCAGGCATTTCCAGCAATACTGAGACCATTGACATAGGTATGAAGTTTCCAGCTTCAGCTTGAAAGATCCCTTGTGTTTGTGGATTCAGGTCAGACATTTAGTCTTACCTGAACTTAATTGCTATTTGTTTTTGCTTTGCATTATCTTCTAAAAAGCAGTCCAGTGAAAGAGGGAGGCCTGGGAAAAACAAACTGCTTGTCCAAAATGGCTACAAAATCAGCATTAGGACCACCTCCAAGTCTAAATACAGCTCTGGCAGAAAGGTTATCTCCTTGCTCCCCAAATCTTGCCACTTCCTGCAGAAGCTCTGCTTTTTTATTTTCTTTTAGAGCCATAACAAAACACAGGACTGCTATTACTTTACCCTTTTCTCCCATATCAAGTTCAGACTGCTTGTGCAGGCAATGCAGCCCAACTCTGACTCCCTTATCCCAATTTTGCCTCAGAATTTTGCTTTTCAGTCACATACAAGGAGATGTGA
Source organism: Pithys albifrons albifrons (assembly GCF_047495875.1). Classification (NCBI taxonomy): domain Eukaryota; kingdom Metazoa; phylum Chordata; class Aves; order Passeriformes; family Thamnophilidae; genus Pithys; species Pithys albifrons. Next base: position 40,920,431 of record NC_092461.1, on the reverse strand, counting down.
TGACCTGGATGTTAGTGACCATCATTTAGGCCACAGATATCTCTAGTATCCACCTATGGCTGTGATCTTTGATTAGTCAATATAGTCCCGCCTATCCTTTCCTGACCTAGGGCAAGCAACTCCCTTCCTGGTTTTGGGCCTCCTTTAAAATTTGGGTCAGTCTGGCAAGCATTTCTAAATGTTTCAGGCACCTCTGAAAGGACATCACCATTAAAATATGCCCTTTGAGTTTTGTGTGCTTGTTCACATCACAGCATTTCCTTTTAATATTTTAATGTAGGTATGACAAGTGTTTCCTGGATATATGTTGTGGATTCAAATTGCAAACTCCATTGACTAAAAATTTTACTTGACTTTAGAGCTAGTAATAAACTCTTCTTCTGAGTTTCCTTGCTATGGTGACGATCTCTGCAATACATTTGGATGTTTGCAAAATATGGTATATACTATGAGATACTTATTTGGAGATTGGTATGTCTCATCAGAATAAGCAGATGAGCCTGGGCCATCTTGTTATCTCAGTTTAACGGGTTCCTGCAGATGAACTTATTGGCAGTAAATTTTTGTGCACATATTTGTAACTAAGACATAGTGGGCTGTCAGCAATGTGCTAATGTTAGTCATTCCCATGAACAATTAGTTCCTACTTCACCTTTCTTTTGCTGTAACTAAATCCATACACATGGCAGTTACCATTGCTCTGATGATGCACAGCAACATTTTAAGCTGTCATGACTGGTTCATAGATCCTCTTTCAGTTAATTTAGCTTCTTCTATATAGGTATTATAACCTCTGCTTTTTTATTCTTTCACAGAGATGAATAAAATGGATTTGAAGTGAGACTGCAGCTGCTAAGCTCTCACTCAATTCATATAATAATGACCACCATCATAAAAACTATGGCTGAAATAAATGACAGTTCTACAGCCAGAGTGAAAGAAGTGTGACTCTCTGAAGGCATTAAATGAAACTGGGCAGTTTCACAAAGTGGATTAGAGACACTGTTCACTTAAATGAACTCAATTCGTCTTTAAAACAAGTGAAGAAATCATATCCGGAGGGTTCAGTAAATCTTGCAGGATGAGTTGTGTATCATCATCATCATGGCTAGGCTTCCTGAATGAAGATTTGGGAAGGGCTCTGTCCACGTGGGTATGTCCTTTGAGCCTGGGCACTGGATGGTTTGGTGAGGCACAGCGTGCGCAGAACTGGCCCCACCCTTTAACTCCTAAGGTTCCTCTGCCACGGCTGAGTGAGCCTGGACGGTGACAATGAAGTGCTCAGGACTAGAACCTACAGCCCCCGGTATTCCCAGGAGGTCTCCCATCCAAGTACTAACCGGGGCTGACCCGTCTTAGCTTCCGAGATCTGACAGGATCACACCTCAGAGGAGCATTTAGTTCTGTGTGCAAACTGCAGTTAGGGCAATAAATTCTGCCAAAGCAGTATAGTAAGTGAAAACTGATCTCAGACTTCGTGCAGGAAGACAAGGTAAAAGTTATCACTATGCAAAGTAATGACCATGAGCTTAGCCTGCAAGCAGGTTTTTGTGCTGACAGCAAAGACTGTAAAAGAAGCTGTGCCAACATGAATGCAGCAGAACAGGAACATGTAGGGCAGCAAACCACTCATGAGAAATCTGACTGCATTTTAGAACAAGCTCTGCAAGTAAGTGAGGAATATATGGCTCTGCAGTTTAAGGCATTAGATGTAAAATGTCAGGAAGCTGGAAAAACTGCACACACTTTTTTCTTAAAAAAACAAGTGTCCAAAGTTGGTAGTGAATAGTAAATATTTTGCCAAAATGCAAGAAAACAGGTTATCTGCATGTGAATAAAGAGACAAACCATGTCATGCCCATAATATTCTGTTAACTGAGAAGTCTTGGGTGAGTGTGAGTGTGGAGCAGGCTCATCTCTCTGCTTTATTAGGCCATGTCTGTCAAGACTACTTTCATTCTGCATAAACAGACTCTGCAAGCAGCATCTACACAGTACTGAGTAATGCATAAGACAGGTAAGTAAAAGTAGCAAGCATCCATAAATGTGCTTATTACCATTTAGAAGACACCCGATGGTCGCCTGGCAGTCACCACCCAGGAGAACAGCAGGATCAGTGATGCTGATGGGTTGCCATCTTTCACCTTTCAATTTTTCCCTTGGACCATATTCTTCTCATGCCAATATTTTTTCCCTTGAAACCTACGCTCAAGTCATTAAAAAGGATTTGAAGCATTGAATTGCCAAGTAAATCTACCTTTATAGAGATCTTTGCTTCCTCAGTGTCACGCTATATTGATAACTAAATACTTACATAATGGGATTTATTAATACTTATTAATATTTAATACCAGCATTTGTTTTTGTAATAAATACATACATCTGTAATTATAGACTTAGTAACTACTATTGAAGAGAAGTAGGCATCACATTTTACCATCTCTACAGACACAACTGTAAACTACTAATAGTGAACAACAAAGGGCCTGATAATAATAATGTTGGGACCTAGAAACAGTTTTACAATAGCAATATTCATACAGTGTCCTAGTGACAGTTGAGATATGGCCCTTAGCAGTTTTTTTAACCACAGTGTCAAGGCTTAATGACGGGTTAAATTTTATGATCTGCTTAAACTGGTTATGAATGGTTAAACCGTTCCTTCAAACTTGCTTTCTTTTTTCAGCCATAAACCTCACTGTGGTCTTGTTTGTCAAATCTTTCAAGGGTTGAGGGATGTCTTTAACCAATTTTCTATGAGACTTTTATACTCTTTCAATTATAAATTCCCATGCTATCATTGCTAACTGTTACTGATCTTAAAAACACTCTGATTCCAACAAGATATGGCCACACAAGTAATATTTAAATCACCAAATATCAAGCAGTCCATTTTTGCCAGTAAGTTGTCTATGTGAGTTGTATTAATTCCTAAAGAAAGCCCTTTATTTTGTGGAGTTTGTTTATAAATATCTATCATAGTCTCTTGAGTCAATCTGTCTAAACGCAAACATCAAGACAGATTGTCTTGTAGCCTGTAGCATGTAAAACAATTTTTCCTCAGTAGGTGGGCTGTTCTTAATTGTTACTATTTTCATATATCACTCTTTTACTCCAAAGAAACATAATTCACCACTTTCATGTGATTAACTTATGGAAATATTTATTATAGGAACAGTGACTAAGTTTTGGTTCCAAGACAGCTATAAGCATCCTCTAATCTATACCATTTTCCTTTGAGATAAACTATTCCCAAGGTCAATTATAGTATCCATTATCCCCTTTCTAACCATTATTCAACCCCGAAGTATTTCAACTCTAACCTGCTCAAATATTAGTACTTAATTGTTCCACCTCTTTCAAACACTTTTTCAGTTCTGAAATTGTAGCAAAAAGCTATTCCCCAGCATGGACCTAGTTTACACTGAGACAAGTTTCACTACAGCCTTACAGCGTCTGTTATGAAAATCCTCAAATTACATTTATATGTTTCAAAATCCTGACCAAAGCATTTAATAGTGTTATAATGCTTAGTGGATAAACCAAGTAATTTTTTTCCTTTCCTTCACTCTGAAAGGGTGGGGTAGATTTTCCTTTTTGGGTATGTACAGTTGCACTGCTTACAGTGGAGCCACTCTTTGTCTGTCCCATGGTAAGAAGCGTGCGTCTGTCTGTATTCTGATGAATGAATTCTGTTTTAACATCAGAATGCATGAAAACAGAATTTGGTCCTGTAACTGCTAAAAACTCAATGTATACAGATGTCATCTGAGACTCAGTCTCAGAAACATTTCAACTTTCAGTGGGAGTCAAGGAATTGGATCAGATCCTTTATTCTCTGAGCTATTACATGTTATGTCCCCTCCATTTCCCAGGCTTCAGTTATATGTGACAACTCTTGACTTCTGGATAAGTGAGAGTCCCATTGTTTTCCACCTCTCACAGTCTTTTTCTCAACACAGTTCATTTCCCTAGCAGAATTAACTCCAGCTTTTTTCTATAAATGCCAATCTCTTTCCTTAGTCACTCTAGGCATTGTGCCAATGAATTCAGACTAAACAGAGGATATTAATTTTACTTTAGCATGTATGTATTGCACAAAAGCTGTGGTGCATAAGACTTTGCTTCCAAGAGCCACAGTGAAACAGTTGTGTAAGCTTTCAAATTTGCACGTCAGAGATAACTTGCTGGGGGAATTGGAGATATTTAAGAAGAAATCCTCTAAGATTTTTCCACTTTTAAAGATTAAATACCATAAGAAGGTGGGCTATGAAGTATGATTTCACCTTAAGAACTCTTTGAGATCAAATTAACCTTGGGCTACCATCTTTTGATGTTCTGCATGCTGGTGGTTTCCAGGAGTGGATTGCAGGAAGGTGTTGAACTCTGCCCCGAGTACTTGAGACTTTTTGTAACAGAGACGGGGAAGATCATAGCTGCTAGAATCTGAACACTACCAAGTTCTTTTTTTTTTATATAATTATGATATTAGGAAAAGTGAAGCTCACCTTTCTGAGGTCATGGAAATAGCCTTGTAGCCAGTGCAGCCAGGCAGTCTATGGTGACTGAGAAACCTGAATGTTAGTTAATGTTTGCTAGGAGCTGCCAGTCCAATCAGTAGGTATAATTTACTAAATTAGGTTTTATGTTATGAACTCCCTTTTACCTTAGGAGAGAATAGTAGGGATGTTACCCACTTATAACTTTAGTCACTGAAGCTCAAACAATAAACATTTTCTTAAGGCAGACAGCTTCACCATTTTACCACTGTATTTTCTTGGATAATGGCCTGAAATACTAACCGGACTCCTGGACAAAAGGAGGTCTTGCACTTTGTATTTGTGGAACTGATTGGATTTCCCTAATTGCTCGGCGGCTTTATTGTTCTGCCTGGTCAGAGCTGTGCAGACTTTATCTCTCACAAACAGGAGAAATGCAGTCTGCACCCACAACTCCTTGCCACTGTTATCAGCTGATTAACAGCACAAAGAAATAAAAAACCTTAGCCCAAAAGGCATCACAGAAGTGAATGAGTTAACTGCTTACAGAGTTGAAGAGGCTTCCTGCTAGAGAAAAAACAACTTAATCCAGTTTAAAATCTTTTTTATCTAAACTAAAACTGTTAAAAGAGGACTTGCTTCCTTGAAGACAAAATGTAGATGTCCAAGATATTACACTGTACATCTGCAAGGATACATCTGTTGATACATTCGGAAAACTGTTCTGGCTTACTGACCAGCTGTGCAGGAAATATACGTTGGGATCTTCCTTGAGAAAATTTGTGCCATGTGTAGGGCTGATTAATAATGAGAAAAACCCACACAGTTTTTCAGCTCCAGCTTTCACTCGATGTTCAGGGAAGTCAGTCTGCTGGGAGTTGGGTGAGTCTGAACTTGAGGGTGAGAAAGGAAAATCAGTTGTCTACATGCATTTTTTAGAAGCATAAAGGAGAGAGCTACTTTTTCTCCAACCAGGTACAGCTGGAATGAACCAAGCGTCCCGGCTGCCCCTGAAACCTTGCAGTGTACAGCAGGTTTCCCCTCATCAGGCACACTCAGCTGAGCTGCTGAGCAGCAGCATGCATGGTCGCCATCTACCTGGAAGTGTTAATGCTCATGGCAGGAGTTCTGAGGCTTGGCATTGGGAAAAAAAGTGATGCCTTGTAAAAGTATAGGCATGACCCTTTGGTGACAAGACATAGCATGAGTTAACTGGCAAGATTTTCCTATCATAATGTCAGCTGGATATTTCAATGCTAGATATCAAAAAGTAGAAAGTGGGATGAAGTGGAGCAGGAAGGCCCTCTCCTCTTTGCCCTCTCCCCTTTCCAAAGGGCCCTCTCCTTCTCTCGTCTGTCTGTAACAGGATCTCATCTCCTGCCTTGCTACCCAGACATTTCTCCTTTGCCCATCTCCTATCCCTTCACCCCTGGTTTGTTGCTGATCTCCACCCATATCCAATGTCCTCATGAGCCCAGGACCATGTAGGCATGTCCCACTAGTTTCAGGAATTGCTTCATTAGTTCATGTCTGAACATTTTGCCCTCTTTGAAGAGGCATCACACCATGTGAGTCAGTCTTGTGGAAATAAGTCTTACTCGTCAGATCTTTGCGTAGCTCTTATGGTGAGGGATTGGTGGGTTTATTAAAAAATATGTGATTAGAACATGGAGAGTCTTGCTTGTTTGTGCATAATGATGTAATGTATGCAGCTGTCTGGCTTAATCCGGGGAAAAGCTACGGGAGAGCTGTTAGGGCTAGTACAACCCATATTCTGGAAATGGAAAGGCAGAGTGAAATGAGGGTTTTTACTTGTCTCAGTCTGACACAGCTGATTTCCTCTTCATGCTTACCATGCAGACAGAAACAGGGTTCATGAACCTGCTGTGGCGTCTTTTCAGCTCTATCCTTGCCACAAACCTTTGCATGGTTTCATCTTTTGATGAGCTTCACTTAAAATCCACAAAGATCACAGAGAAGGGTTATAGGGTTCAACTACCAATTGTGAACCTGTGCTACAGAGCCAGCAGGATGACACACGTTGCTTTTCCAGTCTTTCCTCGTGGTCTCCCTCTGTTCCAGTGAACTGAATGAACTCAATGATCTGGATATCTTTCCCGTCATTATATATTTTCATCTGTTTTTGTAGAAGCAGCCTGGGAAGTATTTCCCATAGCTATAGTAAATAGCTAGTCATATATTCACCACTATTTGTTTGCAGTACTGCTCTTCAGTGTCTTTGTAAGAACAGCTTGATGCTGCATCTATACCAGCCTTTTCCCATCTCTGGCTTCTCATCTCTGCCAGTAGCATGCAATAGACTAGACCACATCTCACCTGACCCAGTTGAATCTTGACAACACAATGGTACAATTTTAATGACTGCCACTGGTGATCCACACTGTTATCCCACCAGTTTGTTCTGACATTGGGTTCTGGGTACTGCATTCAAGGAGTTTGTCTCACTGGTGCCTTGCTGCAGTACCTGTGCTGTGCCAGGTAACAGCAACAGGAGTGTTACACTGCTGGGACAGAAGCTGAAGGCAGAGCAACTTCGACATTTGAAGTTTAAAAAGTATTTAGAAAGTCGAATGACAAGACTTCTTTGGTATATTCTCTATTAATTGTCATGATAGTTTTTAAGGACAGACTTCTACCTCTACACAGATTCTTGCCAGACTATGTCGGATGCCCTGAAGGCAGGAGCTTGTGAGCAACCAGTCCAGGTGTTGTGCAGGTGTCATGAGGAAATGCCAGACTTAGTGGTCAGGTTGGTAAAAAATGTTCAGCTGTCACCCAAGAATACACTGTGTGGTTCCTGGACCTCACTGATGAATCAAAGGGTCACTGAAGGGGGAAGAACAACCAAAGACTCACATCTTCTTTTAGAAGTACTTGGAGGTTATGGATGAAGATTTCAGAATTCAGGTTTGGGCTAGCTGGCACTAATTATCTGCTAAACCCCAGCAAGGCTTTTTCGAAAACCAAATGCCTGTAGAAATTAGTTCAGCTCATTGCACTGGGAGGAGGGTTAGAGATGGGGAGTATATGAATGTTTCTGCAAGCACCCTGATGATAGTTAAGTAGGTGGAATCTGATGCAATTGGTATGTGGAGGTATGTCTTAATTTGGAGGGATTTTGGAAGGAATTTTTCAAACAAGTGTGAAAATGTCCATTCTTTAGGAGTACCGTTTCACAGGAAGAAAGATATAGAAAAGTACAAAAGCATTTGCTGTCAGCACTGACATTTGTGGTCATTTCCCTAAGTTAAAGTCAGTTTTCTGGTATGTTGATTTAATATAAATATTTTGAGCAGCTTTCATTCTTATTCCTTGAGCAAACATGAGGGAATATAAGTCCTAACTTGAGTTCAGCTCCATTATGTTTTTCAGTTGTGTCAAAATGAAATAGTTGTAGAACACCTGGCAATATTTTGTGACTTGTAGTCTTTACGCTCTGCTTTGAGCAGAGGATCAGAATACTTCTTCCTCAGCTAGGCCTGTAACTAACATTTCAGTGTTTGTTCTCCTACTACCATCACACTGATTTTGCCCCAAATATTCTGCAAAGATAGATGGCGTTGTATTACCTTGGAATTGGTCTTAGAAAACATTTGCCATTTGGTTTTTTTGCTGCCTGGCAGCATTGGTGCAGGTCACGAATAAAAGTTTTCCTGAGCAAAGATAGCATCAAGAATGTATGCAGCAAGAGTGCTGTGAGTTCAGCCAGGTCCTTGCCATTTATTCAAAGCCCTTTGGATTGAAGAAATTATGATCTGTCTGCAAAAACAGTCATTATTTTATAGGAATTAATTGTTATGACTATTTTTTCCATTGAGAGAAGAGGAAAAGGTGAAAAAAAAAGTTCTTCAAGGACTCGTAGCACAGACCAAGATGGGTAGAGTCACATGTTGACCTTGTGCAAACAAAAGCAGCAATGAAACCCCAGTGCAAATAACCACATGGTCGTGTCAAGTTCCTTATTGTCCCATGTACCACTTCTGTCATCACAGTCTCTAGGTTGAAAATAAATCCCATAGCTTATTCAGGCAGAGGAAAGTGATAACTTGCACTATAAGATATGAGATATTGAAGTGCAAAAGGAAGTAAGCTCTACTCTTCTAGTAGAGTGACCAATGTTATGCATGGAATAGGACAAGGCCATCTAAAACACATTGAAAAAAAGTAAAAATATGGATTTCTTTAAAATGTACCTGTTGTGATGGGAATGGTGGGAAAAGTAGAAATGCCTGTGAGGAGGAGTGCTCAATATGAACATAATGTGACTTGTAACAGAGTGTAGGGTGCTTCGTCCTGATGAGTCTTGCACTCAATTGTATTGGCTCATTAATCAGGCAGCAAATGCCTTAGTGCCAGTCTGCAGTGAAAGTGATGCAAAGGCCTGACTCATCCGAGAAAGATGTATCAAAACTTTCCAGAAAGGATCAGTGTTTTAAATTATGTATTTTTAAAGAGAGGATAAAGAAAAAAGTGCTTAGGTAAAGAATCTGATAATGGATAGAGGACATTTCACTAGCTCTTTCGTAATATCATATGACAATTCTCTTTCTCTTTGAAACTCCTTCAATAATCATGTGTATGATCGTGGCTTTAAAAGAATTGTGAGAGACATACACTCATATGACAATTCTCTTTCTCTTTGAAACTCCTTCAATAATCATGTGTATGATCGTGGCTTTAAAAGAATTGTGAGAGACATACACTTATCTAACCACTAAGATAAAGAAGTAAGAGCATCTGCAGAGGTCTAGACTCTTATTACTGCTATGACACATCTGTGCCAGCAGCAGGCCAGCACGAGTGAGCTTCACTCTGGTCTGTTGTTTACTCTGGACTTCATTTCTGGATTTCAAGTTTCTGGTGGCCTTTGTTCAGATTCCTAAGCACAGAATTATTGTAGCATAAAGGGGAGGCCAAATTGGACTTGGAAGAGGACTCTCTGGCACAGTTTGAAACATATATAAAAGCATGAGATTTGGCTAACCTTGCTGAGATGCTGTTGCACAATTGTGTATGTCAGAGATCAGTAATTATCCCTCATACAGATCCTGCTGTCTTGGTGGTCTTGGGAAAAACTTATATTTTTAAGCCATAGTAGTTTTTAATGCCAAAGAATAAGTGTCTGATTATTCAGATAATGCTACTGCAACTCACTTTCAAGTTGAATGAATGTTGGCAGACACACTCAAGCTTCTTGCAGATCCTGACTATATCTGTCAGCTGTGGAATCATCATATCACAATCACAACGCAATAAGTGATTCTTTGCCTTAAATATTACTGCCCTTTCTCCTTAGAAATGGAATGACTTAAAACACCCTTCTCATGTGGAGAAGTTTTGTTACTTACACTTTACACAAAAGTAGCTGAAGCACAATAAATTCAAGTCAAAGTCTTCAACAGTGTTAGTTACCTACATGCTTCAAAGATTGAGCATATTAAGCATAAATGGTCACACAAGACTTTTTCTGGTACACTGGGGAACAGAATCCTGGCACACTGAGGTCTGGCCAGCTGGATGAAAGCACTCTTTCCATTAGTATCATGGTGTTCCCAGTGTTCCTAGTAGGCTATATCTTTTTGGTAGGTGTTCTCACATTCTTGCATGAATAATATTCCCAAAGGTGCAGTGTTAACTTCTGTTTAGAAGTAATTAATGTAACAAGTCTCATTGAGGAAGCCCTGAAAATCCCTGAAAAAAACCCCCAAACTTTTAAAGCTCTTCCAAATATTGGTTTTGATAATAACTGTTATCAAACCTGTAGTAGATGGAAATTACTTTACTGTCCTCACTGCTACAGAAAAAGAAGAGAATGTTGTATCAGAATCAGAAACTATTTAATTTCTTGTTGCTGCAAGTCTATGATGGCATAGCCTGTTTCCAAGTGGACAGGCCATAAGTAGCACTGCAGTGGTCAACTGAGAAATATAAGCATCTCCAATGGGTGATTCAGATTTTAGATGGCCAAATGGCTACCTGGAGACATGGGTTCTTCTTCTCTATAGAATTCTTAAATTCCTAATTTAATTGTCAGAGGGCAAATGGGATGAAATCTCCACTTAATACTATGTTTTAAAAGGTGTTTTATATTAGTGAGTACAGTGTAAAATTTGTCCCTGGTGAGTCTGATAATGGTACTCTCTGTCACATATAGATAAACCCTGTGTTCTCCCTAACCTGGTTAAAATTGTGTGTCATCAAATGTTACAGACATATGGGATGCAGAACTATTCTGATGTAGCCCCAAATCGTTCAAGAGAATTCAAGTCCCCTGAGTACCTACATTTCTCATATAATCGATGTCCTTACATACTTAATATTGAATGTTTTTTAAAATCACACTTGCAATTATGTTATTAGGAGACTTAGAGTTATTCAGACACAAATATGTGCCTAAGAAGTATAATGAAAAAATTTAAGTGCTATAGTTAGACAAAAGTATTTTAGAGGAAAACAAAGTATTAAAAATAAGCAAAAAACAACATAGAGAAAATGCCAGCAGTGATTATCAATCCATAAAACCTGCTTAAATAAAAGCTGTTTGATAAGTTTTTAAATGAATGACAACTAAACACAGTGTGACAAACAGAAATGGAAAGGGTGGGCAAGAGAGGAGAGATGCAGTGGAGGCCCAGAACAGCAATGTCTGTATTAGCATGGAGTAGAGTCTACTAGGATCAGAGAAGGGTGAAGCAGGTGAAACAATTGTTTTTGAGGGTCTTATACCTATACTGGTTGCATTTTGGAGAGTTTTTTTAAACTGGCTCTAATTTGTCTCCATAGCACACAGATTGACCAGAGCAGATTATTCCAGGACAATCTCATGCAGCGCAGCTGTAAGGGAAGAGAATTTGGGTCACTGCACCTGAGGATGCTGCACAGTGGGAAACAAAGTGAATTATGAGAAAATGATGGGATTTACTTCAAATGTATAAAGCTGTTACGACATTAGATACTAACGTACCTGCACCATGTGACATGCAGGCCTGCAATATAGAATGATCTTATGAGAAAGTAACTTCTGTTTTTCATCTCAGTGACCTGACACCAGCTTTATGATGATACTATAGTAGAAGAATGAGTCTGTTCTGTTTCAGAGCTATCCAGCAATGGTAAGGCTATACTCTAGCTAAACCATTACCACTAAGAGCACTTATACCAGCATACTTTGAAAATCTCACAGAAGATCTTCACTAATACCACATTCACTACTGAAGACAGGCATGTATTTTGCTCAGACCACACAATTTTCTGGGGGATTTGCAAATTAAAACATCAGATGGGGATAAAAATGGGAACGTTTTATTTGGAAATGTCTTATTTTGGGTCCCCTTCCCCAAGGCAAAACAGGACATGATAGATGAGAAAATGTTGCCCTTGGGATCCACCTCTCCTGTGAGAATATCTCTTAAAAATCTCCTCCCAAACCTCAAGCTAAGGTTTTGGGTTGAACCTTCAATGTTTAAAGCTTACTGTGACCTCTAATGCTGGGATACAGCTGGAACATGAGAACCACAGTACTGCTGTCAGTACTACATGAGCTGTTAGGGAGAAGGGAACAGAGGTTGCTCAGACTCTGCCAGCAAATACAGCACAAGGCTTGTTTATGTGTATGCCAGCATTTACTTCCCACAGTGGAGAATCCTTGTGAGTAGGATTGGAAGGGACCCTGAAAGGTTACCTAGTCCATACACCTCTCTTTCTTTCCCATACCAAACCTGATGTATTCTTGCTTCAACTGTGTTTCAAGCACTAGGATATGCCTGGATATTCAATCTTTGCCACAGGAAAGCAGGCTGCAGCTTTGTATTAATTTAAGCCCAGCTTCTAATCCTGCCAGTGAAAGATCACTCTTTTTTTGTACACAGCTGAGAAGCCCTTGCTAATCTGCAGCTGCAGCACACAGCTGAGGTGGTTGCAAAGATTTGGTGTCCTGACCAAGAATTGATGGACTGTGCAGTTTGCTAACATGGTGAATTCAACTCTGAGGCTGACTCATCAGATTTGCCTTGAAGGTGCTGCAGTGGGGAAAAGAGGAATGCATGCAAGGACTGGAGATTGTGAGCAGGAGGTGAAAGCTGAATGGGAAAGTCTCCAATGCATGTCTGTGACTTGACCTAAGTCAAGTCACATCCTTTTGGTAAATATTCCCTGAGCTTTGTACTATATTTTCATCGACTTCCAAAAATTTGCACTGATGAGAAATTTTAAATAGATATCCACATTAAGTATCTCAGATACCTTCAAAGCTTGTTTGTATTTTGCTTCAGAATACTTCCAGTTGTAAGGAGTAGGAGAGTAAATTACTATTACCAAAGCATTAGCAGAGCATAATCTGTTGTTGAAATTCATGCTCTTAACAGAGGTACAGAGGTAGTCAGGTGTGTAATGAAACACATTTAATGAAAGCTGGTGGTACTTTGGCCACCTAGATTGATTAAGCAGTTTTGCAGACCTCACTTGCTGCATCTCTGTGTTTGGGACCCCAACTGCCCCGTACAGCTGGCCTACACTGGCTCGCAGTCCATGAACTAATATCATTGTCATTTATTGACTGGAAGCCTTTGAAAATTTTGTTTGTGTGGAGTTTATTTGAGCAATACAAGTTCTAATTTGGCAGGCAGTTTGAGTTCCCTCTAAAGAGGCTTGTTTGTACTTGATAGTTTTGCCACTTTCACTACAATGGTATAATTGAAACGACAACACAAAAGATACTCAAGGGAACAGGCAATTATAGTGGTAACAAATTGTTTATCTTGGCCTTACATATTACAGAACAAAATGAACTGTACCAAAATAATGCACTTTTCTATCAATTTTTATCAATATATTACTCTAAGCAACGGTCTTATCAATGTGTATTCCCTAGCCTCAAGTCCTCTTTCTAACTGATTTAAGCATGCTGGTACAATATAAATGCTTTCAAATATAAATACAGTTCCAAAGTGATTTCCTCTCCCTCCACGAAATCTCCATTTCTGGCAAGTCTAAACAGTCTGTTTATACCCTGCTTAGGGTAGAGATCATTTTTCATAGGTCTGTTTGCCTCCACAAACTGTAAGCAATGCTATGAGTTCACTGTGGTGTATATTAAGGTAGAAAGTGGCTCTTTCTTCTTATCTCAGTTGCTTTGATGGCATGGGGAAGATAAAGAACATGCTGTTGCTTTTGATGCTCCATTTGAGGAAAATAAAGAATTAGCAACAGTAACTGTGTTACTCAAACCTTCCTCTGCAAACTACTTGAGGTTTTGCTAAGAGGCTAGAGGAGTCAAGCTGGCAGCAAGGGGAGGGATGGCAGTGACACACACAGGTTTATAGACATCAGAATACAAATACAATGCAAGAGCCAGGTCTGGATGCTGCACTATGACTGAGGCTGGCTGAGCACCATGGTGCACTGGGTATAAAACAAAGCCCTTGGCTCACCATGTTCAGCTTATGGCCAGATCAGTAGTTCTCAGCACAGTTGGCCAGGCTCCAGAAGATCCCTCTAGAGTTACTTAATTCTCCCCATGCAATCCCCAGAGAGCCAGATAGAGTGGAGCCAGGGCTCACGGCACTGGGAATTCCCCTAGGCATTGGCTCATAGGGTTTATACTTCCACCAGGTGATATCTAAATCTGTTAAAAAGGGAGTCTTGCCTTCTCCTTGATGCCTAGATCCTTTCTTCAAAAGGGCTGTTGTCTCTTAAACCACTTATGGTCTTCAGTGTTGCCCATCCATCACCCCTTGCTATGCTGAAGACTCCACATGTCTGTTTACAGAATGTTCAAAGGAGGAATTTGGGAGATGGCCTGAAATCCCTCCTGTGTACTTTTAGCCAGCACCTCTCTCTGTAGATTGCAAAATATTTATAGCTGCTTTCCTCCTTTGCCCCCTCTACTTCCATTCATTCTTTCTACAGCTCCTTGCTCTCTCCCCTGAGATAACTATGGTCACATAAACAAATTAAACCTAAAATGGCAAGTTTGGGCATTTTCTTGTCTTTATCTTCTACATACCTGTGATGGGTTTGATCCATGGCTTCCTCAGTAACCAGGAGTAACTAAGGAAGTAGACATTACATAAGTATTCCACATGTGTTTTCCATGTAAGAGTAGGAGGAGGGGAGATAGGAAGGAGTGGTAGTCTTCCTTTTTCTGGGAGCTTGGGGGAGCAGGAGGAGCCTGGACGGTCCCTTTGTTTCTGTTGGTTTTCCTAGCTCGGGACGTGGTGAGAGTGTATCATTGCCTGTTCTCCTCTTTTCTCACACATTTTAATTGTATTTGTCTGTTTCTTTTGGTTTGGTTTGGTTTTGCCTCTCCTTATTTCTTGTTAACCAGTCCTTTTTCCCTTTTCCCTTTTCCCCTGGAGTGGGGCCCCACATAGTGTGTACAAATTGCATACATGGTTGCACATGTTAGAAAATATAATTGTTTTTTTAAGTCAGTTCAGTTTCTTTTGGGTTGTTTCAGGTTTTCTTTTCCCTTTGCTGGGAAGGCTTTGGGAGGAGGGAGGAGGGCAGTCCAGGGTTGGTAAAAAAACTAGGCCAAACCTGAGACAGTACCACAAGTACACCAAGCAATAAATTCTCCTTAGAGTTTTTCCTGACTGTAGTATAAGATACTTTTAATTCCACCAGTTGTAGTTTACCCTCAGAGACTGCAGTTGAGGTGTCACATGATTTCAAAGAAAACCAAAGTTGTATAAATTGTGATGTTATTCTGTAGAAGAGAGATGCTCCTAATTGTTTTCCAAACATAATTTTTAAACCCTTTTGTAACGCAGGGAGTGTCTGAAAAGCAACATCTCCCAAACCAAATTGGATACTAGGCCATGATCAGACAGACTTTTGTGAAATATCATGAAGGAAAGATTAGATTAGAATTGAATTTGACAATATGGACAAAGTTGTGCAGGCAAATCTGCAAATTCGGGAAACGTGAATCTGTTCTCTAATACTATTCAAAAGGGAGCTGAGATTTGCCACTTAAAGAGTGCTATGAAGGTGTTTTGCTGCTGATAGTGAGGCCAGAGCTATGACATCAGGTAGAGTCATCAAATAAAACTTGTAGCAAAAGCTTCTTTTTTTTTTTTTAACTGCCAGGGTATTTCCTACAGTATGTCACTATTACGTTACCACATGGAAGCTTTTGCTGATATGAAATATAGCAGTTCCACTGCTTTAGACTGCAGAATTTGCATTGCTTCTTTCTTGGTATTGAGAGAGAGAAACTCATTCTGTGCAACTGATGCAAAGCCAATCACAGTTTCTCATTGCTCCTGTCATTGCTTTTACCTCAGCAACGAGTGTGTGTGAGGGCAGCACTGCACGGCTTATTCTGCAGCCACCAAATAAATTTTTTGCAAATATCCACACTGGCATATCACCATCAGAGCAAGATGTGGAGCCTGACTTTTCAGTTGGTATAGTTTTATGGTTCATAGTAAATGCGCTTTGTGGGTGGCCCAGACCCAGCTCTCTGTGCTGCTGAGTCAAGGAGGCAGAGGCAAAGTCCACCCTCATTATTCCACCAGCAAGTACAGTAATCTGTGGACTTTAGGGAACCTGGCTCATGTAGGGAGGCAAGAGCAGAGGATCTGTCTCTTTTATGGAAGTTGCTCCTCAGCTGTGTTTCATCCCTTCATGGAGACTGGAGGATGGGAAACTTCTCTGCAGTCATGGTACTGAGCCCTTTTATTTCTGCCACCCTGACTCTTTCCAGTGACCGGTTCCTATCTATCCACTTAAATCCTTCTCTTCCTCCTCCCTGATTACCCTTCTCATCCCATACCCAGCTTTTCCCCTGCTGACCTCCTCTCCCGTTTCCCCTGGGTCCCTGGCTCCTTCTGACACCCCACTCTCCATCTCCACAGTGGCTGACATGCTCAACACTGAGTGGAGACAGACAGCGACTATTTGATATCCCTGTTGCTACATAACTACATTTCCATATTGTGAGGAAGCCTGCCAAAGTCCTGTTCCTTCCATAGCAAATTGAGAGCTATCACCAGCTGGTAACAGCTTGCAGACACAATTTGCTGACTCAGAAATATTCCTGACAGCAGCAAGAAAGCTCAGATTATCAATCCTTGATATCATGAAAACTTTAATGAAATCTGTTCCAGCATCTGGTTAATGATGAAAGCAAATCCTTTTTTTTTCTTCTTTTTAAATAAAAAAAAGAAAAAGGGAAAAAAAAGAAAATACTTATTTCCTGATAGGCTGAATAATCTGAAATTAAGGAGATCGTTTATATCAAGTTAGGAAGCTGGCTCATGACCACCAGTGAAGAGTGAATCAAAGATCCTTCTTAAAGCAATCTACAGTGACTGCCCTACAAAGGAACCCACCAAGCCAGACACAGCACACCAGCATTCCCTACACATTCCTCAACAAGTAGAAGGTCCCTGAATTAATAATTTTCTGGTTTAGCACAAAGGAAGAGGCAAATGCTCAAGATTTGTGAATAACTTCCTAGCCTGCTGATGGGGTTTTTTTAATCATGCATGATGACACATGGATAAGAAGATTGGGCTGGTTTTGACTGGTTCTCTAGAAGGAAACTGCTCAGTGGTTAAAGTGGGATTATTCAGACTGGAAAAGGAAAAATCTTTGGGGCATCATATGGCTGTTTTATGATTTCATTTAGGAACCCTACTACAGACTGCAGTTCTCTTCTGCTGGGTACATGAAAGCATGGACAAGCAGGTACTTATATTGTCCAGTTTGCCATCTGAGAGGCTGCACTTCAGGTAGATCTTTAGCCAGTGACAGCAGATCTGTTTCTAATGTCTACAAGAAATTCCTAATTGAGCCCAGTAGAAAATTTCTGACTGGAGGATGCTGGAGGGTCAACATGATGGGATGTATTGGAGGATGTCAGAAATAACTTTTTCATACTTGGGAAAACCAGGGGTGACACAGAGCTGGGTTTGCCATTATTAACAAGGAGGAACTGGCTGGCCCCGAAATAATAAATGATAGCATTGGCTGTAGCAGTCATGAAGTGGGTTGTGAAGATCCTGCAGTGAATGGGAAAGACAAGTGACAGAATAAAGACTGTGGACTTCAGGTAATTAGAATTTGGTTTATCCAAGAAGCTGGTACTTTGTATACAGTTTGCTACCCTCCCAGCCAAGTACAAGATAGAAACACCAGAGGAGTGAGTTCAGGACGAGCCACTAAGCTTGTCAAAGGCTGGACTGCTTGCCCTGTGAGTAGAACTGGAGGACCGAGATTTATTCAGCCCAGAGGAGAAACAGCTTGAGGGTCATTTGACAGCAGCCTTCCAGGACAGTTGAGGGTGTTATCCAGAAGAAGCCCTTTTTTCCCCCTTCCAACTGGAATTATTCTAATAATCCTATGAAAGCATATGAGCACCCTCAAATGAACTTTTCTAAAACATTGATATCCTCAGAACTCTCACAGTCACCTCATAATAGCTTCATCTCCTTCCCATAAACCAGATTTTCAACTTTGCTTTCTTGTCCATGTCCTCTCCATTTCTCCTGCTTTTGCAAAGCCCTTTTCTTTCTCAACACTGTTCATATCAAGCCTTTTTTCTTCATGTCTATTGCTTAGGAGTGTTTTCTGTATCTTCCTGAATCTTAACCTGCCATAATCTCTCATCTTTTGGTTGGCTGCCCAGATTATGCTAAGTTGTATTTACAGAATATCAGCTTCCTTTCCCAGCATTCCTGACCACATCATATATTTTTTTGTAGTTTTTTATCAGCATCCTACTTTCCCACTAGCAAGATCAAATTCTTCTTGCCTGTATGGTTATATAGAATTCTATAATTTCATTTATTGCTGTGATATGTCTTTACAACCAAGCTATTTTCTTTTCTTATAGAAGTTAGTTTGAAATCCACTGTTTCAAAGAGTTCCAACAATATTACTGAGGCAAAAGCCAATTTTCCGTCTTGTGTTTCCACTATTTATACATATATAATTAAATTGTGCCTTAAGGCCTATAAATACCTTTCAAAAGGAAAAGGAGCTTCAGTCTGAATGTGAAGGTCCATGCAATAGGTGCTACATAGTGTAACCTGTAGCACATTCCCTGTAGTGAGTGGTGCTGGTGTCCTATGTCTTCTCAGTAAATCTCTGCCTGGATAGTGACTGTGTTTTGCCAAGTCTTGCTTGAGTCCAGAGCACATAAAGAACACTGTATAGACCAGAGCAACAGCTGCAGGAAACAGCTACAAAAGGAGGTTATTGACTGTTACCTAGATTTACTTCTGACAGTAGTCAGGGAACAGAAACAAAGTTCTGCTTCTTTATGAGGAAGTCTTTAAATGTGGGGAGGCGTTGTGTAGAAGATTGCTGGCAGTAGCAGTGCGTTAAAAACAGCCCATTGATGGTTTTCATTAAGTCCTATATATGTATGCATTTATATTTTATATGACTGTGTGTAAATGCAGTCACAGTCACAAGTGTTTATTGTTGTACACATGCCAAGTTTAACATCATGCACAGCTGCCTCAGGTTGGCCTAGATTTTTAACCAACCCTGGACTGCCTTCTCCCTCCCCCCAGAGTCTTCCTGGCAAAGTAAAAAAAAAAAACTGAAAAGAAAAGAAGTCAAAAGAAACTGAACCGAATTAAAAAGAAATTATATTTTCTAACATGTGCAACCACATATGCAATTTGTACACACTGCATGGGGTCCCACCCCCAGGGGAAAAGGGAAAAGGGAAAGAAAGGACTGGTTAACCAGAAACAGGGAGAAACAAAACCAAACCAAAACAAATGAAACAGACAAATACAATTAAAGACTTCAGGAAAGGAGAACAAGCGTGATACAATCTCACCATGTCCCGGGCTAGGAAATCCAACAGAAACAGAAGAGACCGTACAGGCTTCTCCTACTCCCAGCTCCTGGAAGGAGGAAGGCTACCACCCCTTTCTATCTCCTCTCCTCCTACTCTTACCTGGAAAACACGTGTGGAATACTTTGTAATGTCCACTTCCTTAGTTACACCTAGTTACTGAGGAAGCCATGGACCAAACCCATTACAACAGCATAATTGGTTTTCAATATCTGTAAATTAACACCTTCCTTGTGCTATCACAGAATTTTTAAATTTTTAACTTAAACCATTAAAGTTCCTGGAAGGTGGAAATTTGGAAGAATTATGTTAATGCAAATTCATAAAACTATTTGTTCATGACAAAGTACTGACTTACCATGCAAACCATCATAATGTTTTGTAAGACAAAATCTTTTGTTGCACTATGTTGTTTGCATGATGATACGTGAGAGATAGTTGGGAAGATTCTTTGAAACAAGAACAATATGTGATTGCTTCTGCTGAGGCCAAAACATTCAAGATAATTAACATTGGAAAGTTACAACTGGTCACATACGAGCATCCATAATGACTGCAGAACCTAGTGGGAAGACACTTAGTGACTCCAATAGGGTTTGGATTATGCCTTTATTCCTAGAAAAAGTATGGTGTCAGACTTTAATATTTATGCCTTAAACAGGTATAACACAGTGAGACACTGAATCTCTGCAGCATAGGAAGATATGCAGGATGCTTGAGAGGATCCTATTCCACCACACATATGTGCCATCACATAATCAGATGTATAATGACTGGCAGGATGCATTTTCTGAAGCTTTCCAACTGAATTCAAGCCATGATCAAAATGGGGTCTTTGTTCTACATTCAGTGTAGAGCAAATGCGCAGGAGTGTGCGCATCTCAACTGAACAAACATCTTATAAACTCACACCAACAGCAACAGCAGAACACCTAGAAAATGTTCATAGACTCATAGAGTCATATTCAAAGGGACTTCTGCATGTCTTTGACCCAACCTGTCATTCATGACAGGTCCAGTTAGAGCAGGTTTATTCAAGTTTCCAGTATCTCAATGGATGGAGTGTACTCCCTTTCTGTGTTCGTACTCCTAATTTGACCATTTCCTGTGAAATTCTTTCTCCTTGTAGCTTATTCATATGTTGTGATTTATGTCTGTTGCTTCTAATCCCATTCTTGTGCAACTCTGAGAAGAGACTGATTTTATCTTCTCTACATCCTCCCATTAGGCTGTTGCATCTGAATAAGCCCAGCTTTCTCAACATCTCCATGTACGTGGGAAGCTGCAGCCCCCTGATTATCCTGGTGGCCTCAGTTCAGTCTGTCAGTACCTCTCCCTGACCATAGCAATTTAGGAAAAAAACCCAAAATACCCTTTTACTCTTCTCTGATGTTTTATTTCCTGCTCATATTAAGATATATTAAGAATTATATTAAAATCTGTTATGGAATGAGCATCGATATTTCTTCTGAATAAAAATAATCCTGCCAAAACTTTCCTGATGATCCTGAATAGTGCAGAGCTTAAGTTATTCTCTGCCTTTGGAACAAAGCATATTCGTCAGAGTTCAAGTATCCAAAGAAAAGAAAGATTCTGGGGAAGGAAAAATCGTAGTGCATGGCTGCTCAGTTTTGCTCTTCAGGAGCTGGCGATAACCAGTGACAATTGTCTGCTCCTATGCCCTGTGCATTCTGTGAATCTTTACTCCTTATCATCTTACAACATCACCTTCCCTCTCCCACTTACTCCTGTATTCTAGTCAGCAAGGCCTCAAACTTTCTCCTTTTCCCATGATCCCAGACCTATAGGTATTCACATGCGAAGTTTGTTTTCCTTTTGGAAATTCTCTGGTTCCTTTCCAACTTTCAGGCAGTTTTCAAATTGCTTCCCCCCTGCAATTAAAAGTACTGTGACAGAGGCAGACTTCAGCAAGATGTTTTGCTCCCTTCATGTCTTCCCTGCTTGGATCTGAAAGAATGTTGGCTGAATATTGGATATCCTCAGAAATCCTCGAATTACAGTGAAAGCTGCCAATCTACAGACCCTTGTGCATTCTCACTGTTCACACACAATGGTTCACAGCTACTTACAATTGCCAGCTCTTTTTTGTTTGTTAATACTGTGCTTCCTTTGCTTCCCTGTGAAGCAGTGAGAGCCACAAGCAGCCTGGAATAAATGACTGGTCAACTGTGAGGAAAATCTGAGTGATTGATTCCCAAATCTGGCAAGTGTTAAAGAGAGAGGAGAAAGAGGAGACGAAAGAAGCTGTGTCACATGAATCCCATGTCCAAGTGACTCCAGGTAGGCTACTATTGCTTTCTGTTAATGGAACAGCATGTGGTTTCAAGGAAATGAGAAGTCTGTGAGTTTTAGAGCATTTAAAAAATTGGCCGTAAATGGAAATGGATTTTACTTTATCAACTGCAGGACTTCTAGTCTTTTAGAGTTTAGTCAAGAACTCTGATGAATTGTTATTGCTTTCATAGAATCATAGAATTATCAAGGTTGGAAGAGACCTTTAAGATCATCCAGTCCAACTGCCAACCCAGCACTACCACTGTAAGCCCACACCCACTAAACCGTATCACCCAACCTCAAATCCAGATGCCTCTTAAACACCTCCAGGGATGGTGAATCTGCACCAATAAACTGATTACACTTGTTGTAGTTTGGGATTATTATGTAAATTCTCTCCCCTGCCACTAACTGCCCATGCCAGCAGTTAACAAAAGAAGCAGTTAACTACTGATCACTTGGATGGGGGCAGGTTTGTCTCTTTTGTTTTTTGGGGACATCTTTTTTTCTTAGCTCCGTGGAAGGCAGGAGCGGTGGCTGCCAAGGAGAGAGGTGGCTCTGCTGGCACTGCTGGGGCTTCTGGCTGAGCTGCTGCTTTTTTCTCCTCGCCGTGGCTGATTCTCCCGGTTCCTGCATCTGGGATCCCGGCCTCTGTTGCAGTCTGACCACCGCCTGCACTGACCACCGCCCGCACCGTCACAGCCTGCCCGCCCCAGCTGGGGCAGTGACCCAGGAGAGAGAGAGGTGTGCAGCTGCTTTTGCAGGACATGTGATGGTTCCGCACTTTCAGCTTTCTTTTTCCTTCATCTGGGACAAGAGACACAGAGTTCATCTGAGAGCTAACCACTCGTCTGTCTCGCTGGAGAGGGACTGGGAACTACTGGGAACTCACTCCGCAGCCAGCTGGACTGTGACATTTGACACTGCTTAAGTATAACTCTTCCTCCTGGAGGAAAACCTGCTGGGTTTTGGTTTTGGTTTTTTTTTCTTTCTCTTGTGGTGTTGGGGAAGCGGTTTACACTGTCTGTTTATATATAGCAGTTAAGAACAGTTGTCCTTCTTCTACTAAAATTCCTTTTTTTCTTAAATTTGATAAAGAGTGGCGTGATTATTGTGGAGAAGGCCCCCTCCCCCGCTTGTGGGTAAACATTTTGGTTTTTTTCCCCTCAAACCGAGACATATTTTTGGCGCCCAACATTTGGGGCTTGTAAACTAAAAAGGATAACTGTTCTTGTGGCACCATGTGGGTATTGAGTTTAGGGTTCATCAGGACCATCCTGTATAATATATTGGCTTTTTGTTGGTACAAATTCATGCCAAAAGGAGCGGCAGGTTTAAGTCTTATCAAGAAATCAATGAGTAAAACTCAAATAGCCGCAATTATTATTGAGTTCTTACTCTGGATTTATGGTGCCATGAATTCGATGCCTTTGGATGTCACGTGAGTGGTGTTCTCCAGGCTGTTTTCCTGCCATAACCTATGCTGTTACCTCTGGGGATTCAGTGATAATAGTACGGACCCTTGGGAAGGAACAAAGGGGAATCTCTTCTCCCAACCCTTTGTCCATTCCCCATTCAAGTCTGCTACAACAGCTTTTGAGATGTTTAAATTCTCCCTGGATGCCAGAGCTATCTTGCTCTTTATGGTTTTTCTGCAAGGTTGTATCCCTGCGGCTTGCAGAATGTTTGAAGGTAGGGCCAGGGTTTTTCGAGAACGCATTCAGAAGCCTAGCCCAGTGAAGGGGGAAAAGCAAGAGAATAAAACCCCTGATGCCACAGTGAATGGGGAAAAGCAAGAGAATAAAACCCCTGATGCCACAGTGAAGGGGGAAAAGGAAGAGAATAAAACCCCTGATGTTACAGTGATGCAGGATGGGGCTAAAAAAGGGGAAGAGGGTAAAACCTCTGATGTTACAGTGACGCAGGACAAGGCTAAACCAGGAGGACAGGCCAAGCCTATGAAAGTTGCCCCTATCCAGAAAAGGAAATATAAGACCAAATTAGACCATCCAGCGGATGATGAGGGGGCTGCTGCACCTTCACAGCAAGCAGACCCAGAGCCTGAGATCATCACTGAGTCATTGTCATTTGATAATCTCCGTAGTTTGTGGAAAGACATTGCTCAACACCCGGGCGAGCCCATCCTGACTTGGTTGATCTGAGTTTGGGACCTTATGGGTGAAACCTTACAACTGGATGGTGCTGAAGCCAGGTTTTTGGGGGCTCTGGCCCAGGATGTGGCTATTGAACATGTGTTCGTGAGGGAATCAAAGCCCCTTTCACTCTGGGCACGACTTCTAACGAGTGTAAGAGAGAAGTTTGTTTATAGAGAAATCCTGCAGGAACATCACATTAAGAAGACTTGGAAGATGATGGAAGAAGGAATTTTACGTCTGAGGGAGATGGCAATGATGGACGTGCTTTTTGGAAGGGGTGGGCAAACCAATAATGACCCTGACAAGGTCAGATGCACACCACATATGTGGTGGAACCTTTCACACTCAGGGCCAGCTGAATACACCGATTTCCTGGCATCCATGTATAGGGAAGAGAACCAAGAAACAGCGGGTGCTGTAGCAAATAAGCTCCGGATATATGAAGGCATGACCCATAGCCCAATGCAGGCCCGTATTTCTGCTGTAGAGACATTGGTTGAGAGTCTCAAGACGCTGCCTGCAGAGGTAAAAGCGATGAGAGAGGAAATTAGGGAAAGTCTCCAAGTGGCACCAGTGAGAATGAGAACCTCTGAAGTCAGAGCCAGACGCCCCCCAGCCAGAGGAAGTGGACAGACCTCATGAACTGAGATGTGGTACTTCCTGGCCAAACATGGAGAAGACATGAGACGGTGGGATGGGAAACCCACCCGTGCCCTTGCAGCCCGAGTACAAGAACTGAAGGAGAATGGAAGGAAGTCAGTGAGAGTAAGTGCAGTCCCAGTTTCCCACGGGCAAGAATCTGACCCACAGGAGGGCACCTCCCAGGTGTACTCATTGAGAAAAGGTTCTGACTGCTATGACCAGGATCAGTGTTAGAGGGGCCCTGCCTCTAGCCAGGTAGAGGCACAGGACTGTGTGGATTTGATGGCCTGGTACATCAGACCCACAAAAGTATAAGGCTTTGGTTGATACTGGCACTCAATGCACATTAATGCCATCAGGACATGTGGGCTCAGAAACTATTTCTATTTCTGGGGTGACAGGGGGATCTCAAGAGTTGACTGTGCTAGAAGCTGAAGTGAGCTTGACAGGGAGAGATTGGCAGAAACATCCCATTGTGACTGGTCCAGCCGCCCCATGTATCCTGGGCATTGACTAGCTCAGGAATGGATATTTTAAGGACCCAAAGGGGCATAGATGGGTTTTTGGAATAGCCACTGTACAGACAGAAGGGATTGAACAATTGAGCTCATTGCCAGGTCTCTCAGAAAGTCCTTCTGCTGTTGGACTGTTGAAAGTTGAGGAACAGTAGGTGCCAATCGCCACCACAATAGTGCACCATCGGCAATACCGAACGAACCGCGATGCTGTGATCCCCATCCATAAGATGATCCGTGAACTGGAGAGCCAAGGGGTGGTCAGCAAAACCCACTCACCCTTCAACAGCCCCATCTGGCCTGTGCACAAGTCTGATGGAGAATGGAGATTAACTGTGGACTATCATGGCTTGAATGAAGTTACCCCACCGCTGAGTGCCGCTGTGCCAGACATGCTGGAGCTCCAGTATGAACTGGAGTCCAGGGCAGCAAAGTGGTATGCCACTATTGACATTGCTAATGCGTTCTTCTCCATTCCTCTGGCACCAGAGTGCAGGCCACAGTTTGCTTTTACCTGGAGGGGCGTGCAGTACATCTGGAACCGACTACCCCAGGGGTGGAAACACAGTCCCACCATCTGTCATGGACTGATCCAGACTGCACTGGAGAAGGGTGAGGCTCCAGAACACCTGCAATACATTGATGACATAATTGTGTGTGGGGACACAGCAGAAGAGGTTTTTCAGAAAGGAAAGAAAATCATCCAGATTCTTCTGTGAGCTGGCTTTGCCATCAAATGGAGTAAGGTTAAGGGACCAGCCCAAGAGATCCAGTTCTTGGGAGTGAAGTGGCAGGATGGACGCCGTCAGATTCCAACAGAAGTCATCAATAAGATCACAGCAATGTCTCCACCTACCAGCAAAAAGGAAACACAAGCCTTCCTGGGTGCCATAGGGTTCTGGAGGATGCATATCCCAGCATACAGTCAGATCGTAAGCCCTCTCTACTTGGTAACCCGTAAGAAGAATGATTTCCACTGGGGCCCTGAGCAGCAACAAGCCTTTGACCAGATCAAGCATGAGATTGCTCAGGCTGTAGCCCTTGGACCAGTCAGGACAGGACCAGACATACAGAACATGCTCTACTCCGTCGCCGGGAATAATGGCCTGTCTTGGAGCCTTTGGCAGAAGGTGCCTGGTGAGACTCGAAGCCGACCACTTGGATTCTGGAGCCGAGGCTACAGAGGATCTGAAGCCAACTATACCCCAACAGAGAAAGAGATCCTAGCCGCCTATGAAGGAGTTCAAGCCGCCTCAGAGGTGATTGGCACAGAAGCACAGCTCTTTCTGGCACCTCGACTACCAGTGCTGAAGTGGATGTTGTCAGGACAGGCTGCCTCTACACGTCATGCCACTGATGCTACCTGGAGCAAGTGGATTGCCCTGATTACGCAGCGCGCCCGTATAGGAAAATCAAATCGCCCTGGGATCCTGGAAATCATCACGAACTGGCCTGAAGATGAAAATTTTGGTCTAGCAGATGAAGAGAAAGAGCAGGTGACACGTGCGGAAGAAGCTCCACCATACAATCAATTGCCAGAAGAAGAAATACGCTATGCCCTCTTCACCGATGGCTCCTGTCGCATTGTAGGGACTAATCGCAAATGGAAAGCAGCTGTATGGAGTCCCGCCCGACAAGTTGCAGAAGCTACTGAAGGAGAAGGTGGGTCGAGTCAGTTTGCAGAGCTTAAAGCTGTGCAGTTGGCCCTGGACATTGCTGAACAAGAGAAATGGCCAAAGCTTTACCTCTACACCGACTCATGGATGGTGGCCAATGCTCTCTGGGGATGGTTAGACCGATGGAAGAAAACCAATTGGAAACGCAGAGGGAAACCCATTTGGGCTGCCGATATATGGCAAGATATTGCCACCCGAGTAGAGAAGCTGATTGTGAGAGTTCGCCACGTAGACGCACACGTGCCCAAAAATCGGGCCAATGAGGAACATCTCAACAACCAACAGGCAGACCGAGCTGCGCAAGTGAAAGTATCACAGACAGATCTGGACTGGCAGCACAAGGGAGAGTTGTTCTTGGCTCGATGGGCCCATGATGCCTCGGGCCATCAGGGCAGAGATTCGACTTATAAATGGGCACGAGACCAAGGGGTGGATTTAACCATGGACATTATCTCTCAGGTTTTCCATGACTGTGAGACATGTGCTGCCATTAAGCAGGCTAAGAGAGTGAAGCCCCTATGGTATGGTGGATGCTGGGATAAGTATAAGTACGGGGAGGCCTGGCAGGTTGACTACATCACACTGCCACAGACCTGCCAAGGCAAGCAATATGTGCTCACCATGGTGGAAGCAACCACAGGGTGGCTGGAGACACACCCAGTGCCTCACGCCACTGCTCGGAACACCATCCTAGGCCTGGAAAAACAAGTGCTGTGGCGACATGGCACCCCAGAGCGAATTGAGTCAGACAATGGAACTCATTTCAAGAACAGCCTAGTTGCTACCTGAGCGAGAGAACATGGCATTGAGTGGGTGTATCATATCCCCTACCATGCACCAGCTGCCGGGAAAGTTGAACGGTGTAACAGACTGTTGAAAACCACTTTGAAGGCGTTGGGTGGAGGGACTTTCAAACACTGGGATCAACACTTAGCAAAGGCTACATGGCTAGTCAACACTAGAGGCTTTGTCAATCGAGCCGGTCCTGCCCAATCAGAACCCCTTCACACTGTAGATGGAGACAAAGTCCCTGTAATACACCTGAGAGGTATGCTAGGGAAAACAGTCTGGATTAACCCTGCCTCAGGCAAAGGCAAACCCATTCGTGGGGTTGTCTTTGCTCAAGGATCTGGTTCCACCTGGTGGGTGATGCAGGAAGATGGAGAGACACGATGTATACCTCAAGGGGAACTTGTCTCTGGGTAAACGACTTATATTACTGTATTTGTAAACATTTAAATATTTAAAAGAAAATTTAAGTTTAATGTGGAGTATTGGCATGGAAGAGAATTTAGGGGTGGATAATGTTGTAGTTTGGGATTATTATGTAAATTCTCTCCCCTGCCACTAACTGCCCATGCCAGCAGTTAACAAAAGAAGCAGTTAACTACTGATCATTTGGATGGGGGCAGGTTTGTCTCTTTTGTTTTTTGGGGACATCTTTTTTTCTTAGCTCCGTGGAAGGCAGGAGCGGTGGCTGCCAAGGAGAGAGGTGGCTCTGCTGGCACTGCTGGGGCTTCTGGCTGAGCTGCTGCTTTTTTCTCCTCGCCGTGGCTGATTCTCCCGGTTCCTGCATCTGGGATCCCGGCCTCTGTTGCAGTCTGACCACCGCCTGCACTGACCACCGCCCGCACCGTCACAGCCTGCCCGCCCCAGCTGGGGCAGTGACCCAGGAGAGAGAGAGGTGTGCAGCTGCTTTTGCAGGACATGTGATGGTTCCGCACTTTCAGCTTTCTTTTTCCTTCATCTGGGACAAGAGACACAGAGTTCATCTGAGAGCTAACCACTCGTCTGTCTCGCTGGAGAGGGACTGGGAACTACTGGGAACTCACTCCGCAGCCAGCTGGACTGTGACATTTGACACTGCTTAAGTATAACTCTTCCTCCTGGAGGAAAACCTGCTGGGTTTTGGTTTTGGTTTTTTTTTCTTTCTCTTGTGGTGTTGGGGAAGCGGTTTACACTAGTCTGTTTATATATAGCAGTTAAGAACAGTTGTCCTTCTTCTACTAAAATTCCTTTTTTTCTTAAATTTGATAAAGAGTGGTGTGATTATTGTGGAGAAGGCCCCCTCCCCCGCTTGTGGGTAAACATTTTGGTTTTTTTCCCCTCAAATCGCAACAACACTTTAATCAGGCATGGTAAAATGACCATTGCTTTTTTTTGTTTGTTTTTGAAAATGTATATTGGGAGTACCTAGCTGACAGCACTCAGAAGAAAAAGCATTACCTTCAGTTTTCATGTTAGAATTTTTCCTGCAACACTCCTGACTCCTCAGCTGACTCCTCAGTTTTGCCTATATACAGAGCTTATCTATGTGCATACATTTATGTGTAGTAAGACTGCCCTTTTTTTTGCAGCTCTCTGTTGAAGCTGAAGAATAACAGAGCCATGAAATAAATGTGGTACATCTGTGATGAAGGTGAACTACACTTCAAGAAACATGGGTAGGGAAGGAAGCAGAAGTTTCTATAAGTGACATTCATTGATTTCATTGCTTTCAAGCTCGACTAACTTCACATTTATTGAGATCCTTTGTCTCCTCCAGGTGGTTTCTATTTCCCTGAGCCAACTAATATTCCCACTCCCTCCTGTAGACATGCCCATGGAGATGGTCTTGTGATTACCATCAAATCTTTAGAATGAGCAGCAAAATATTAATTTAAATTGTCAATTAATTGATTGACTAATCATTGGTCATCATGAACTTGAAGTTATTAAGCTGTTCCCATGCCTTGGGTGTGTTTTAATGGACAAGTTTCACAGAAGTGATTCAGCAAATCCATCTCCACAATGGACAACACGATGGGCACAGGACTATTCCTCTCAAAGAAAGCAGTGAAAAAGTTTCATGTGTAAATCAGACAGATTAAATAAAATTGGGTTCAATTTATGTTCATTGAGTATGTGGGGACCAAGGGTATGGCTAGTCAACACTGGCAGATTGGACAATTGCTCCTTCTCCCAAGTTCACTTGTCATCTGTTACAGAGCTTGTGTTAGGTATCTGCTGCAAGATCCCAAATAACTGAAGGGCTGTTGGCCACATGTGTAAATTTCCCCACAGAAAAGTTTCACTTAAATTATAGTCTGCCTCTTATTTGCCTTCAGATAAGAGAGAAACACAGTGGAAAATCCTATATACAACATATTCGCAGTCCTGACATTGCTTTGTTAAGTCAGACCACTAATGACTGATGCATAGCCAATGAATCAAAGCAGTTGCCTGCCCAAGGTATGGGATGAGCTCAAGTAACAAATAAGTGTGTAAAAACCAGAGGGTTTTATCAGTCATTAGGGAAAAAAAAGCTAATATTGCCAGGTAGCTAATTTATAATGAACAATTTGATTAGCTCCACATCTGGGTTTCCTGGCTTTCTTTCAGGATAAGACAGCTGGCTTGTCTTGAAAGGGTGTTTTAATGCAGAGTTCTGTATTAATACTGTGTTCCTTTTAAGTGTTGTATGTTAATACCTCAAACATACATTTCTGGCAGTATGAGCATGGCCTAGTTTTTTAATGCAAAAGATCACATTTCTAAGTGTTTTTTAAAAGCCTGCAATACCACAGTTTCTGTAGGGAAAAAAGAAAGGAGGAGGGAATTAAATAAACAAAAACACCTGGCAACCTTCATTGTTGGTGTAGAAAAGGCAAGTCATGCAAAAACACTTGAGAGGTTTTTTTCCAAATTCAATCAGTAGAATTGCAACAAATACAACAGGAAGTCTCCTGATAAAAAGCCAGAACAAGCAAGACTCTAAATGCCCAGAGACTGCAGGAAACAAAATGGGGAAAAAATAAACTGGTCTTCACTTTTCACATTGTCTAAAGGTATTTGAAGTGGCTACTTTAAACATAATACAAAGTGATAGAATAGAAACATACATATATTTTAATTTGCCAGTTTGGTGTGACAAAATGGTGTTCTTGGAGCAATGCAGCCACTGGGAAAATGTATAGAATGAACCATCAGTCACTAGAGAAGTAAATCACAAATAACCCACAAAAGGAAAATAAAACCAAAGATAATGAGAGTCAGAAGAATTTACAAAGTTATGATGAGATGGTAGCCTCAGAATCCGGGAAGGTCTGGGACAATTTGCCCAATGACTTACCAGGTATATGTCTCCTCAGTGCTTATGGCTAAAAATTGTGAAGTGTTGCTATGTTTTGAGAAAGAATGTGCATATAAGCCAGTTTTTGAGGGGCAATCGTAATGTTTGGTAGATTAATAAATCCAGGTGCTGCAGCAGCACATATCAAAGTACAAGACAACCGTTCAAGGAGAACAGATAGATCAGATGTGAAGTCCAGAGGGGCCAGGAGCTTCAGGTGTCAACCACAATGCAGGAAGAGCATGGTGGGCACAGGAGAAAACACTGCAGGGTTCCTCTTGTTGAATGCTGCCAGTAGTGAAGTCTGAGCTCGGTGGCAAACAGCAGGGGCCAAATATGTATTCAGGCAGTCTCAAGCAGTTCAAATAGATTGCTGATAGAAAGGCATGAATTAACCACCATCTGGCTCTGTGCCAGGATTTTCACTTAGTTGAAGGTTTGAGCTGAATAAGTCCTCCAAAATAGGCTGCTGGACTTAGACAGTGTTTCCTTGTATTTAAGGTACTCAGTTGAAAGGGTATTGAAATGGTATGGGAAAATATGCCAGAGATGGACTGAACCCACAAGTTTTGATTTGGTATCCAGCTTTAGAGTGTTCAAAACCAGACAATGGCCTTCTACAGAAAAGGTGCTGCTTCTATTTGCCGTCTCCCACAAACACAAGATCTGAAAAGTGTGACATGAACACCAACAATTCAGATGATGCATCACTCAGGACAACAGCTATCACTTACTGGTGACATTTTTTAATATTTAATCTAAGTTTGGAATATGAAAATCTAATTTATTTGCCTGTTGACACATACTCATGAGTTCATCAGAGTTTTGTATGAACTCCTGCTCTACAGCAGCAGAAATTTTGCCACTGGTTTCACTAGGTCAGAGTTTTATCTTGTAAAACCCAAAATCATCAATAGGAAATGTTGCTGACTAGGAACACACAAAAATAATTGTCTTGATTTTGTCACTGTGCAAATGCAACCCATGCTGACAAAGTAACTAAACTATTTATTTCCAGAAATATCCAGAAAAATCACAGAAATAGCTGATAACTTTCCCTAAAGTAGTGACCATAGAGTTAAATAGCCTTAAACATTGGTTTTTGATGTTCTTCACTCATAGATTTATTTTCCTTTTTTTTTTTTTTTTTTACTTTTGCACTTTTACATAAAACCCACAGAAATTCCTGGAACTACTGACCTACAGCCTTGAGGTGCAAATTCTGTTCCAATGGTTCATGCCATAAAAAAGCGTGCAGAGTTTGAGTGTGCAATGTTTGAAAGCAATTTTATTTGCTATGGACAACTCTCGACAACATTTTTGGGCCTCAGCTGCCTTCATAGCTTCCCGTATCTACTGAGACAGTTTCTGATTTTCATGGTTCTTAACTTTCAGGATAGAAATATAGAAGAGTGTTCTGTCTTTTCAAAGGACACAAGGAGTTAAGAGAGGGAAAGTCTTCCATAGAATAAGTAGGACCATAACAAGCTCTGACCTGTATTGGCAATGCTGTATACTGTTTGTCTTCATTTTTGTTGAAGGACTTCCTTTAAAGCTATGAGGTGTTACCTTTGCTCGGAATCTTGCAATAACTAAATAAAATAAGCAAGAGTAAGAATTCTTGGGCTTCATTTCTGTTGAAGTATGTTTTCAATCTATTATCTGGTTTCTAAACCATATCCAAAGAGACAAAACGCCAGAATAATAAAACATTCCTCCTTTGGGGAACAATTCTCCTCTCATGGCAAAATGTTGTATGGTCTTGAAGCCTATCCTCAACACGTGGAGAAGAAAATACTCAAAATAGAAACATGTCTGAGCAGACAAACACAACTAAGGCAGCGAAGAGTAAGAAGGAGAAACCAAAACATCAATCCTGATCTAACTTCTCCTCAAGTCAGTAGATAGACTAGAGAACTTCATTCCACAGAAGTGAATTTCTATGCTCAAGAATCTTACTCAAGGCAGAAGAAATATGAAAGTCCCCTAAATGCAGTGAAAATAAAAGTAAGTGGAAACAAAACATCCCTGGATTGTACTATTCTTTTTTCCATTCTTCGGTTTCATCTGTCTGACATTTAGCGCTGTTTATTATTAGCAGAGACACTTTGCTGTAGCTCTGACAGTTTTAGGTTGTGAGCAGGCATAATGCAGAGCATATACATTTGTCATTAGACCATAGCTGTAGGAATTCAATTAAACATGACATTTGATCAGCACCAGCAACAGAAATGCATTGACACCCCACAAAAAGTCCTGCAAGACTGTGGCTGCAGAATACTGTCCCAGCCACAACAAAATGTTAGAGACCACAACAGCTCCAGCGTGATCCTATCTGCAGCATCAGCTGTAACCCAGGTGAGACTGAAACAAATAAGGCTCATATCTAGTGCCAAGCAAAGACTGTCCTGCACACTTTTAACTCCAAGTTCATTGTAAATAGCATCTACAGAAACTCAGGAATAAGCACTGTAAGAATGAAAGAGTCAGACCACAGGTGAGTAAGCACTCCAACTCCAACAAGTGACTATCAGCAGTTGTTTGGAATAAAGGGTAAACCCTCATACACACTGTGGTTTAAACAATTCATATTCCAGTGAGGTTGTCTTTCTGTTTCAGTGTACTGAGCACAGGGTTGACCTGTGCACAGATACCCTTTACTGTGCAGTGGTAGAAGACCTGGGAGATTCCCAAACCTTTTGGAATTGGTTTGGTGGTGGGTTTTTTCAGTTTGTTTGTTTGTTTGTTTGGGTTGGTATTTGTTGGGGATTTTTGTGTTGATTTTTTGGGAGTTATTGTTGGTTGGATTTTTGTTATTTGGGGGGGAGTGGGGGGGGAAGGAGGTGTTGGAGGTTTTTTTCCCCCCAAGAAACAGAAACACGGAGGGGAGAAACAATAAAACTAAATTACTTGAGACATGGGTAAGAAGTTTACCACTAGAAGCATGACTGGAACTCAGGAAATGGCTAGTCATTCCAGTCTTCCTTCAGAAGCTGTAGAAAACTGTAGCACTGATGGGAGCAGGAGTCTAAACAAATGGTACAAGGTTCAATGAAAATTTCTCTAACATCCTTATGTGTGGTTTGTTCTTTTTTCCTCTGTAGATTTTTAACCAATTTTGGAAGAACAGGATATTCTCCTATGTATTATAATACTTTTTTGTTTGGTTGGTTGATCTGTAGGTCGTAAAAAAATCCTGAGTTTATCTTCACAGTTGGTGCTGAAGACTCCCAAAGGTTTCATGTAACTAAAGACTGTATAATCTGAGGTTTGTTTCTAGAGACCATCCAGTGTCTAAACCAACAAGACTGCACATGCAGGACCTCACAGGAGCTGGTCAGGTCTAGACACAACATTTTTAATGTAATATTGTCAGCATGTGTTGTTCTGTCAAAGTAAAACATTTTATTAAGGTTACTGAATTACAATGATGTTTCTGTTTAAAGGCTTCTAAACACTAGTCAGTTACATGCAGAAAAAAAAGTCCAGATCTATTTTTTAAATAATGTTTTGAATCAAGACCTAGTTGTATCAACATAATTCTCCTCAACAGAACAGCCTAGAGATTTTGTTCTCCTTCAAATCTAGAATAAATTTTATCCCTGAAAGCTATAGCACAATTGTCCTTCAATGGTTACTTCTTGACCTGCTGTCAAACACAAAATCAAACACCTGTGGCTGATACATAAGGCTATGTGTGTACCACTGTTGATCCATCTGCAATGTATTACATCTTAATTTATTACTATGGCTGTTTTTCAAAGCGGATTCATTAGACAGACAGGGCTCATTGCACAGTTAAGAAACTGTTTTCCTTCCCACCGTTTTCCCTTCTTCTCAGGTTTCTGTTTCCTTTCATGCCATGGCAGGGATATTAAGTGCTTGTGATACAGTATTTGGTCCAAAACCAGCCATTCTGTTCTGGGCAATTAATGTGGGTGGTGAGCAATACCTGACTCAAATTTTGTGGGTTGGATAAACTGTAAGAAGTGGTTAATTATCTTCTACAGACCGTATCTGTTTAATGAGGGGTGGAATTTCTCATTTATACAGAATAAATCCATGAGTTCTGGCATTGTCCTAAAAGAAACAAAAGAATAACTCTCTTAGAGGAACAAGACTTCTCACATAGCTGTCTGTGGCTTAGAATATGAATTGATGTAGGAGACCAAATGATGGCTTTGGTAAGAGTTGCTAATGCAAATTACTGTGTCATAGAGATAAATTCAGGGAGAGATAGAACTTGCTAAGGGCCAGTTCCTGATCTAGGTTTTCCTTTGTGATTGCTTTTGTCTCCTTTTGAGACCACAGGTAAAAAAATCAGCTACAGTTTTCCATGATAGAAGTTTTTAGCTTTGTGGGTTTTATTGTCCCATGCAATATATATAAAGCTTCATAATGAAAGTAAGCTTTTACTAAATCTCTCCTCTGCTCAAAGTAAAGCCATCTCACCTGGTCCACCCTGTCTGCAAATACAAAATAATAGATGGGTTTCTACCTCAGCTGGAATTGCTGAAAATTTCCTTCCTGAATAATATCTGAGTTGAGTCACACGTTTACTATTCACTGTTATAGCATAATATATGGAGCACTTCTGCTTTTCTCTAGGGAAACCCACAAATGCTGCCTCTTCACCACAGATTGGCAGTTTATGGAGAAATCCAATGGCTAAATCATGAAGTCGAGAATTTTTAGAGCCCGTTATGACATGATTTTTGAAATATTTCCATTTCTCTTTCCTTCTGCCACCCTGGGCTCTGCTACACCAAGTAAAAATTTCTATCATTTAAGCTACTATCGAAAAGCTCAATATGCTTGACCCCAGGCTGTCACTTGAGGTTGTGATGATGAACACTTTTTGACATCTGGTAAGAGGTTGTAGCTCCTGTCTGGAGAGGTTCCTCTGAAATTAAACGCTGATGATATCAAACATGAGAATGTCTGGTTTGTTATAAGACTCTTTGGTTTGGATCAATCTCTTTCGTATAAGTGAAGCTGCCTCACTTGGAAAGGAAATGACTTAAAAGTGATGTAGCAATTCTGAAAGGGAATCAGAAAGTGGGCGGCGCATACAATTGGCACGTCTTCTGCTGCATTTAACTGGGCTTGCTATTAACTCGTCAGACAGTGGAAGGAAAAACAGCATTTCATAACAGCTTTTATTACACTGTTTTCTGGAGATGAGGAAATAAAGTGGGTGTGCAGAAAGCAATGATGTAAACAGAGGAATTTTCACTTTATCATTATAGCCATCACTTTTTCCAACAGCAGAGCTTTCCTGACTCAGACATGCGTTAGGGAAACCAGAACAAATACCAATAAGCTGTGAGCCACCACCCTGCTCATGATACAGTGAGCATCTCCCTCCTGCCTCTGTCTGGGAGGAGGCTTATTTCCAAAAAATAATGGCCCTGCATCTAAGGGATGACTGATTCCTCCAGACAAAAATATTTCAAGTCTCTTGCGTAAGAAAGACACTCCCTAAGCTTCTCCCCCTTACACTCCTCCTGCAGCCAGTTGTGCGCTCCATGGAATTACAGGACAATATCTCCATCAGGGAGACCTGTGGATAGACCTTCAGATAACCAGTGCAATTTTCTGACATGTGTGGCTTGAGCATAGCCTCCATCTATTGAGTATGCTGGGGAGCCCCAGAGAGGAAATACTGCGGGTGTCTCTGGTACCTCCTGAAATGTAACGCACTTCCCTGCTGTTGCTGAGCCCTGGGGTATCCTGCTGCCCCACATGGCCTCACCTGATTGTTCCAGTTCTGCACTGCCCCCAGCCCTTATGACTAAATTGCTCAAGGAGTCTTAAACCATAGGAGATGTACCTGAGGCTTGGATATAGTTTAAGGAAGGTCTGGTGTCTTCATCTTAAAATTTATGGTATGTCTTGATAACCCCATTAAGTAAATATGGAAGTCATCTAAGGTTTCCAAACATCTTTTCTAGGATAACTTTTACTCCAGAAGATGAATTTTGGAGCCTGGTTAAATGGCCTGAGTATAGGCACCAGGTACCATTTTAGTGAATTCATACTTTTTTCCAAACCAGCTACTGGCCTATGAGGGCACAAGTTCCCCACAGGTTCTTGTTGCAGCTGCCTTTTGCAATTATCTGCCTTGATATCCAAAGAAACTTGGATGACACTGTGTGTATGTTTAACCAACTAAATTCCTCCATTCTGGATTTAAAACTAAGCAAACACCCGCTCGGAAGTAGAAATACTTTGGAATAA
Source organism: Pithys albifrons albifrons (assembly GCF_047495875.1). Lineage (NCBI taxonomy): Eukaryota > Metazoa > Chordata > Aves > Passeriformes > Thamnophilidae > Pithys > Pithys albifrons. Next base: position 40,883,458 of record NC_092461.1, on the reverse strand, counting down.
TTCCTCCACTTCGATGGAGGCCCAAGGCACCACAGACGTACAGGTGCAGTAAGTTATAGATGACTCTAGGCAGTTCAGGAGAGAAAGAAGTGATCTGTGAAACTGGAGACTACAAATGAAGTCGATATTTTTTCTGCTTCAGTTCCAGCCATGGCTTAGTTCAACAATTAGTAATCATGTCCACCTATAAACTGTAGAATTATCAGTATTTTTGTTTGATTAGAGTTCCAAACCAGCTAGCAGCCACTGTAGTCCCATTGTCTTAGGTCCTCAAAGGTTATATAGCGATGGATAGCTTCTACTTCAGCATTTTTACAATCTCTAGTGGCACAGAGATGAACCAAAGGAGGAAAGCCTATAAGAAGAAATATTTAGGTATCTCAGTTCCATTGAAATCAGAAGGGAACTTGTTTCAGTACTTCACTGACTTGGTTCTCCTGATTTTTATTATAGATTTCACTTGCAGCCATGAACTGTAGATGTATGGCAGACATCTGAATTTTAACTGCATTTAACCAAGCTGAACTACCTGCATGATGTAGTTGAATTTGGCTTGAAACCAGAGCCAATGATATTGATGTCCATCCATCATAACTCACAGTGACAGTTGGACAGTAAGGATGTTGTTTCCCCAGTGCCTGCCTGTCCATGCCAGAATTCAATGCAATGTAGAAAAGCAGTAAGGATGTGAATGGCCAAAAAAACCCCCCAAAGCTGGGAAACTTAAGTTTAACCTACTGTAATTAGGAATCTTTCTCAAGAGAGATACTTCCTGTAAGTAGCTGGAGAAAATCTCTGGTGATGTACTGCAGGCATCTCCTGCTTCAGCTGCCCTCCTTTCTTTCTGCTATATGCATGTTATGATATAACATTGCAAACATTACCAACAAAAAGCAAGGGCAATATGTGAACTTCTTTAACTCTCAACTACTGGCTGGAAAGGGATCCAGAGGCTGGCACAGTCTCCCTAATTAATATCCCTGTTCACCTGCCTTGTTGCTTGTTTGTCCCTCCCTTTGCTCAGCACAGTCAAGGGACAACCATGTGTGATGATTCTCATAAGGTCTCTGAAGATCAACCTGATATTTTCTGGGTGTATTAATAACAAATCAAGCACTAAGGATTGTAGGTAATTTCTTTGCAAGCTTCTGGGCAGCTTTCTCATCCTTTCTGCACACTGACAATGCCAACCTCCAGCAGTGTCAACTCACTAGGAGAACCACATGTGGGTAGTTCCATGTTCCAGATTGTGTAACAGGTTGTGGTTCTTCCCTGCGAACATAGCTACCCACAGGCAGAAAGTTAATTGTGTTCTCTATGAATTCTGCATGCTCTGAGGCACAGTTATATGTCACATGGGCCCCTCTGGCAGAAGAGCCCACACCAAGTATTCTTTGAATGCTGCAAAGAAACCATAACTCCTGCTGCAGGAAATCCCATGCTCCTTTGGCATGAATGCTTAGGAGCTATTCAGGGTTTTTCTGTGTTGTGTTTCTGTTGGGAGGAGGAGCTGATAGAGTCATGCAGAGTCTTTGTGCAATCTGATTTATTTGCCAGAAGTGTGTGCCAGGTTTCCTTGCTCCATAAAATAAATAAAAACCAAAAGCAAGCAGGAGGTGGTTTCATTGCTGAGAAGTCCAAATGTGCCTGAAGCTTTTTGCCTGATTTTTTCCAAATTCAGTATTTTGCATGTCTGACCCTTTTCTGGCCTTCTCTCTCACAGCTCTCTGCTCCCAGAGTCACGGCTGGTTCAACAGAAATCTTTTCATCCTGTGTAGCTTAGCTGCTCTCATCACTGCTGTAATGATCGGTGCCTCTGGCAGGGGCTTTGGTTGTCTCAGTTCCTCCAAGGAACGTTTTGTGTTCCATTAAATCTCAGAGCTTTTTCCAGGAGATACACTTTTGTTGCTACAAGAGTGATTGCAAGTTAGTTTTATGGTATATGTTAGAAAGGAGTCAAGTTAGGTCATTACAACATTTAGGTCCTGTAGTCTGTGAATACATCCATCAATTAATGGGAGGCTGTACTAGGATGCTTAAGAATATTACTGGTTGCATGACTTCAGTAGGTCATTTTTTTCTCTGTCAGTGCTCCTGACCCTTCACTATTTCTTTCACCTGTGTATCTGGTATTGCAGTACATGGACACAACCAGACAAAAATTTACATTGAAAGAGACCTTCAGAGATCCAGCCTCTGACTGACCAACTCTCTTAAGAGCATGGCCAACTCAGTCATCTTCCTCAGGGTCCTTTCCAGCTTCTGCAAACTCAGAAGCCTGAATTTGAGACCTCTCTGTTTCCCAGTAACTTGTCATTTGAGGAAAACAAAACAGACCCAAACCGTCCTGTTGAGTCCTCAACCATTAACATGGGTGTCATTGTTTTAGCTGGGACAGAGTTCATTTTTTTGTAGTCACTGGTTCAGTGATGTGCTTTGGATTCATGTGAGGGTAATGTTGATAACAGTGAAGTTTTGGTTGTTGCTAAGCAGCATTTACCCTGAGTCAAGGACTTTTCAGTGTCTCGTGCTCTGCCTTTGAGGAAGTGCACAAGAAGCTGGGAGGGAGCATGACTGGGACAGCTGACTCAAACTGGCTAAAGGAATATTCCATAGAATAGTATATAAACTGGCAAGAATTGGCCAAGAGGGGCAGATCACTGCTGGCAACAGTGATGAGTAATTGTACTGTGCATCGCTTGTTTCTCTTCCTTTTTATTCCACTCTCTCCTTTTCATTACAATATTATTATTATTTAATTTTATAATAATAATAATAAGTATCATCATCATTATTATATTTTCATTATTAAACTGTTCTTAGCTCATGTGTTTTTCCTGTTTTTTCTGATTCTTCTCCTCATCCCACCAGGATGGGGCAGAGGTAAATGAGTGCTCTGTGGTACTTAGTTGCTGGCTGAGGTTAAACCACAACAGTGGCAGATATCACATTCTTGTAGGTGTACAGGCAGAAGACAGCTATACTCAAGGTTTAGTAAGCAACCCCTTGCAGCACTACAGGCTGGGGGAGGAGTGGCTCAAAAGCTCTTCAGTAGAAAGAGACTTGGGGGTGCTGGTTGACAGCCAGCTCAATACGAGCCAGCGGTATGTCCAGGCAGCCAAGAAAGCCAATGGCATCTTTGCCTGTATCACGAATAGTGTAGCCAGCAGGATTAAGAAAGTGATCATCTTCCTGTACTCGGCATTGGTGAGGCCACGCCTTGAGTGCTGTGTTCAGTTCTGCATCCATCACTTTCAAAAGTACACAGAAGGGCTGGAGTGTCATCCAGAGAAGGGCAAAAAGGCTCATGAAAAATCTAGAGAATGTGTCTTATGAGGAATGGCTGAGAGAGCTGGGTTTGCTTAGTCTTGAGAAGAGAGGGCTTAGGGGGACCTCATCACTCTCTACGACTACCTAGAAGGAGTTTGTAGAGAGGAGGGAGCCAGTCTCTTCTGCTGCATCTGCAGTGAGAGGACCAGAGGAAATTGCCTTAAACTGAGACAGGGGAGATTAAGATTAGATAGCAGAAAAATTTTTTTTCACTGTTAGGGTGGTCAGAAATTGGAATAGGTAGCCCAGAGAGGTGATGGGGTCACCATCCCTGGAGGTATTTAAGAGGCAACTGGATCTAGCACTGGATAATATGGTTTAGTGCTTTAGAGGGTATAGTGGTAGTACTGGGTTGATGGTTGGACCTGATGATCTTAAAGGTCTCTTCCAGCTTTGACAATTCTGATTCTATGTTCTCCCCTGGGCAGCCTGCACTGAACTGTCCCCCAGGCAGCTAGACAGCAGCAGTAGCAGCCTGGCAGAGCTGGTGAGGCACTTGAAAGCCAGACAGATATGCTATTAGAATGAGCCACAAAGCCCCACCAATAGCTCTGAATTTGAGACACAACACCATAAATGCAGAACATACAATAGTAATGAGTCAGATGGAGTGAACAACCCAAGGCTTCTCTGGGAGCGCATGTCCCCAGGCATGTTAAGGTGAACCACTTGGCCTATCTGGTATGTAGGAAAGAGCCACTGTTTGGAGTTTTTGTTGCTGGTGCAGGTTGGAAGTGCCACTGCAGCCTGGAAGCCTTATTCCTCTCCAGAGCAGCTGGTAAGTTGTGCTCCTGCTGCTCTGTTCAAGCTGAGGGTGCTTCCCCACATGGGTGTTTTTTTGGGTTATGTGATGCAGAATCATGGAAAGAAGCACAGTCTATGTCAATGGACTGTGGAAGTCAGAGGAATGGATGTGATTTGCAAGTCTCAGGTGGAAGATACGGTCAGTTGGGGACAATTTCTCCAACCCAGGAAAATTTGTGAGATTTTTGAAAACTTTTCACATCCGGCATCATTATGCAAAAAATTCTGGCCACTTTCTTTCAAAGGGACAAGCAAAATAAAAGTTTGTGACAACCCCCATACGTGGTTTAAATGTCTTTGGGATATGTTGTTTTGAATTATATCTGACTGTTAGTTTTCTAATTATCTTCCATTGTAACTTTTGCAAGAAACATTTGAAGCTGAAAACTGGGGTTAAAATTTGATTGTGGAAGTAAAAATCAGATTTTTTTTAATAAATAAAAAAATTCAAATAATTCAACTATCTTAATGGCCTCCTTCTCAAGAGGTTTTAACTTGAGAATTTGTCAATTTTTAGTGCAAAAATGGTTCATATAAAAAGTTCCAAACAGATTGGATATCCTTTTTTTAACCTTAGTTGCCTTAGGACCTCCCCCACAATGCAAAAATGATTGTTCCTATGTTAAAACACCTATGGAGGTCCTTTGGAAAAATGAGCTATCTACCCTTTGTGTAAAACTGATAACGAATAATAGAAAATTGCCTCTCAGAAAACACAAATATTGTAAAAAAAACCTGTGCCTTTTAAGGGCAAAAAATTATTTCCAGTTTCAAAATTCAAGATAAGCAAAATATAAATGATTGCAACACTTTCTGCTTGTTTAAATTTATTTATTTTAAAATCAAAAGCTAGCCAAAGTGGTTTTGAGATACAACACACAAAAACACCCCAACAGTCCAACTTTTAGGGAAAGTAGAAAACCACATTTTTTTCAGGATCTTGTTTGGCTAATGCCCTACTAATAAATCTCTTCTTAAATTTAGTTAAATAGACGTTTTATTTAACAGAGAACTGCACATGTATAAATTCAGGAATCTTAACACCACTGCTGGCCAGCTTATGTGCTCAGGGGACTCAAGCTCCAGCATGTAGTGGAAAACTCATCCCTCCTTTACTGTCACAGATCCTACTGCTACTGCAGAAAATAGATGATTCATTTCAGGTCCTGGGGCAAGGCTAGCAAAATTCTGAAGACTCACAATCAGGGCAAGACCTTTGAGAGAATTCTGCTACCTGAAGCTCTTACTGGGAGAAACTGGCCATAATTACAAACAACCAACAACACATGCAGGGTGAGTCAGATTCTCAGAAATTTATCGAGCTTCCTAAATGCAAGTGAAATGCACTGGCAGGCAGCTGCCAGTGCTCAAGGAAAGCTCTGCTCCTGTAAGGGTGTGCTTGCTCCTGGCTGTGCTGGAGGACCACAGTGCTGGCCATCAGCCTGTCTAGTCCTGTCTTGTGATCACCAGGCGAAGTGTGAGGCTGCAGGGTCTCTCTGTCTCAGCTAATGAACTACCTGAAGAGAGCCTAGGTATTTCAGTCACTTGTGATCATTTCTCCATTCCCATGGAAATTGTTTTGGAAAACTCAGCCATGATCCTAAAAGTTGAGGTATGCTGAAAATCCTGGCCATGGGGAGGAAGAAACTCTATGTTTCTATTCACTACTTGTTTTGAAAGGACTTGGTCCAAAACACAAAGAAAACCAGAGTGATTCCCATTGACTTAGGAGGCTTTGAGTGAAACCCAAAGTGCTTAATATTAAGTTCCTCAGGAGCACATGCCAGTGAAGATGGTGAAGAGTTCTCAGGAAACAGGCTCCTTTTTCCACAGCTATCCCATATACAGCTGTCTATTTGCTACTTTGGTCTTCCCTCTCTTCCTCTTCATTCTGCATGGCTGTGAATGTCTCAGGCAGGTGAGAGTCAGACTATCCTTTTCTGGGTCCTTGAAGGCAGATCTGTTCCTTTCTTGCTCTACTTTCCCCACCAGGATATTCCCACACCAAGGTTTAAACATTCCTCTGGGGACCCTTCCTGAGATACACGATACTGTTTTTTGGCAGGACTCTTCTCTGATACTCTTTTCCAGACTGATCCTGTCCCCATAGCAACTCCAGGTAACAGCTGAGACGCATTACACTCATTTTCCATTCTTCTGATGCTTGATTATAAATGTAGCTGCCAGCAGGTACATTTAAAATGAGTAAAAAGCAGGCCTTCACACAGCTGGTAGCCAGTCTGCATAGTCTGTTACCACAGGAGGCCACAGAATTGAAGAAATAAAGTCTGAAATGGATTGAAATTGGAGTAGTTTGTGGGAACTTTATCCCACTTTTCACATGAGTTTGGTGGTCAAAGGAAGAGATCCAAGTACTTCAGTTCTCACTCTGCATAGGACTCAGCTGTGGTGTTGTCACATTTTTCCTAACACAAATTTTGTTCAAAATGATTCTTAGCTTCAAAGACTGGATTTGTGCAAACTGTCTCTACCATGTGGACAGGGTTTATCTACCTTGAGCCTTTGAATGGGGCATAATTTTGAATACAAACAGCTGGTGGCAGTGCTCTTAGTAATGTATGTTTCTTATTTCTGTTTAGGGAGTTCTTGGGAATTCAAACAGACCCTACCTGCTTCTCATCCTGGTGATCTCCAAATGCTGGTCAATGAGTTTATGATGCTCCAGCCAAAGACCATTCTGGACTTCCAAAGTTCCTGCTCTGAGGAAAGAGGGGCTTTCTGATGCCAGTGAAAATATGCACTTGATATTTCTTGCCATTTCAAAGCTTTGTGTTTTTTTTTCTTCCTATTCATTTAAGTCCCTCAACACAAAGATATTATTTGAGCAGAGTGGTTTACTGCCAGCAGAGAAAGCAGCATGGACCTTAAATATTCAGCCTGAAACAGATGTCTGTCCAGGGGAAATTCTCCCTTTTCAGATCCTCTGTGTAGCAGTGGTATCTTCTTGCTGTCTGAGCAAAATCACAAAAAGGAGGTCTGACCATTTTTACATAAATTTTCCTTAGAAAACTCTTTTACTTCTCAGGCACCTATTTACGCCTGACACTATTAATAATTTTCAAAATTTCAGAAAGCTCTCAAAAATCAACGAGAAGTGAAAAGATACTTTCCCTGGGTATATTTTATTGCCTTCTCAGAAGTGGCTGACCTTGCACTTACTGTAAGTGATAATTTGCTATAAGGTTTCTTTTCTCAGCATGAAATACAATAGGAGCTCCTCCCACTTCAACAGAAATACTTATACCAGCATGTAACAGTCTAGCAGTCCTCAAAGACCTGGATTCCCTCACCCACCACATGTTCTGTGCCTCCTTCCTTCCATTTCCACCCTCTTCTGCTCCATGAGGCACCTGCATCTGGTCAGATAGCCTCACTGTGAGAAATGGTGGTGCCATATATGAGAATATTATCATACCACCAGTTACAACTATGACTATATATCTATTTCTGTGTGACTTATCTTTTTCCTTTGCCTCTCTCTTTCCGTATCTTTCTACTGTATCACATAATGATTGAAAAGAACCAGAACTGCCTGTAACACTACCACCCCTATTTAACAAGAAATAAATTTTCTCCAGAAATGTTGCTTGACAATAATCTTTGGTTTTTCCTATTATAGGCTGTCATGACAAACCCATTGTTTTCACCCAGAGCTGTTCCCTTCCTGGTGCTACAGACCAGTTCTAGTCAGCATTTGCTACCAGTTTTAACACAGAGATACAAAACACAATCACTAACCCCTTCTAGACAAGCAAACAACTCTGACTTGGAAGATGATGTATCGCAGGAAGCTAGATCTGCTTTCAGGGCATGCCTCTGTTAGTCTCAGACCCAAGAGAGACTTTTTTGTCAGGGTAAGCCAGTGGATGGGAAGTAGGCTGAATGTCTGTTCCTCTCAGTGACCCCCTCTCATCTCTGTACCACTGTGACTTTGCAAGAACAATGTGGCAAAGACTTTCAAACTATCCATGCTCATAAGGTCAGGCCTAAATTCATTGCACATACTCTAGATTGTATGTCCAGTCCATTAAATTGTGAATTTCACCATTTTCCTCCTTCAGTTTGTGGTGAGGTGGCCTGACTGGGAAATTAAGAACTCATTCGGGGTGACTTTGAGTGCAGCAATGCTTGTGTTTCACTGGCCCCAAGAGGACCCTCAAATGGCTCAGTTTACATAGTGTTTCAGTGAGGCATTTACAGTTAAGAGGAGGAACACAGGTCTTGGGCACTATAATATTTCCATACCTGGCAAGATGGCTATGGAGTTAAATATATTAGAGGATTCAAAACATTCAGCTGTCACTTTGTAAGGGGTTGTAACAGGTTGGGTTCTAGAAAAGTGAGGCTGAGCACCATAGAGAGTTCAGAAAACAGTATCTTTATTAAAGGAGTGACCGAATAGTGGGAACCCAAACAGAAGGGAGAGAGAAGAAGGCAGACTAAAGCAATGAGCCCAAACATGTAAGCACCCCAGTCACCAAAGAGTTACTCATGTAAGGTTGTCTTACCAATTCAGAACACTCCCCCAAAAGCAGGGGCTACATCTTCTAAGCATTGGCAGATAGCAGGCATCCCTGCTTTTTGGGGAAAAGAACCAACACCAAGAGCATGGGCCCTCTCACCTTTTATTAAGGCTGCTAGAGATGTCCGCCTGGGGAGGTGAGGCCACCACCCCAGGAAGATGTCGCAGACTCTACTGCTCTCTCTTCCTCCTTGCTCAGCACCCCCCGCCCCCCGCCCCCAGCTCTCCTCTCAAGGCTGTCAACCAATAGGAGAGATTCAAGTAACTTTATGCAAAGTCTGTCATCAAGGACAAAGCTTTCACTCTATCAGCTTTTGGTTCCCTACAACTTGGCAGGAAAAGGATAAATCTTTTCACAGGTGGCATTGGCAAAAAACCAGACCAAAATATCAACAGTTTTAATTCCCAACACAGGGTCTTACACATAATTTTAGATATGACCTTTATGTACCATCACAGGAGAAACTAATCAAGATATGTACAAAGTATAATATTTTATTACTTATCAAAGCTACCATGGCTGGTCCTGCCCTTAAATATGTATCCCTATATCAAAGTTTTAAAAGCAGTTACTTTTTGATAGCAAAAGGAAAGGTAATGAAATTCTGCAAAGAAAAAGCTATTTAATTGAAAATTCTGTCATGTTAATGACCTACATTTTGAAATTAGTTACGATTTTGCAGAGTTGAGTAGCCCACTACGGACAATTCTATAAAGGTTATCTTATAAGAAAATGGGGTGTGCTACATTTGGAGAAGTTTCCTCATGAAAATTTAAGTCAGAGATACATTTTTTTCTTTTTGAGGCAGAGATGGAGTTGGAGAGAGATTATTTAATAGACTTCAATTTTCATATTTTCAGGTCCAGGGTGTATATACATTACTGAAAATCAGGAAAAGATCAGGACACACACTTTTATTCTGGCTCCTTATTTTATGCTTTGTGTAGTGGTTGCTTTACTGCATCTGGATAATCAGAGGACAAAATCCCACACAGCTTCGTCAGAAAGATAGAGATGCAATCATGTTCTGAACAGTGAGTTGAAAGACAGCCCGTGAAGAGTTTGATAAAATATCCTCAGCCATCAGCAATTTCTCAGAGAGATTTGGGGAGTTTTGTGGTTCCTGAAATTATTCATGAATTCAGCAACAGGACATAGGGAAAAAAGGGTAGTGTTTTCTAATAGTACTTTCTTAGTGAAATGCTGCAAATTTTGATACTTTGTGGAGATTCTTGAATGTTCAAAGAAAAACTTTTGTGTTCAAATATAAATGTTATATATCAAAAACAAAAAAAAAAAAAAAGAAAGGTGAGCAAGGAAGAGAACTCCCTAATGGAAGGGATCTTAAAGACCACCTACTTCCAAACCCCCTGCCATAGTCAGGGACACGTTCCACAAGATCAGGTTGTTCACAGCCCCAGCCAGCCAGGCCTTGCCAGCTAAAGGCATTTAATGCTTGTGGTAGTAAATGTGTGGCCCCAGGCTCACTGAAAACTTTGCATATTGCACAAGACCTTTTACATAACAATGTGTTGTATACCAAGGACACCAGAAGGCACGAAGTGTAGGAAACAATAAATTTCTATTGTTGACACAATTCTCTTCCATAAATTAAACCAGACATTTGCTGACAAGCCTGCCACAAACAATATTCAGCAACTGTGACTCCTATTATTAAGGCTAGGAATATGTCTAGCTAACATCATTTGCAGCCACTAAGATGCGAAAGTCTGTCTAGCTAAGATCAATTGATTTTATTAAGATGAAGAAGCCTGTCTAGCTCACATGTCCTCAGGCAATCAACCAGGAAATGTCCTTTTTCATAAAGGTTTTGTAAATGCCTCTCAACTGCTGGGCATCTATTCATGAGTGAAAGCGTCAGGACATTCCCTCTCTAATGAATGTTACTTGGACAAATTACTTGCATAAGTGATGCTATTTCCAAGTTCACAGCATCATCAGTGATCCTCCCTGCCTATGGGAATAAGAGAAACAATAGGAGAGGCATTGATAAATTTTGCCATTGATACTGGACTGATTGCCCTCTATCTTTTATATCAGCGAGCAAGTCAGGGTTCCTTTGCCTAGAAAAGAGTGTCCAGAACTCTCACTCAAACACATGCATTCTAACAGCTAGTTGATGCACATGGTCCCATTGATAGCTCACTGGAGAAGGTAGGGGAGGTGCTTTTACTCTGTCCTTTGGCATATTTTCATCTACAGTGGAACATGTGCAATGACAGTGGCCAATGCTACTTGCTTTTTCTTCTCTTAACACCCATATGGCTTTAATCAGGATAGGGAGTTTCCCTTAACTTTTTGAAGCAAAAGAAGTTATTGGTCTTTCTTCTTGGTGCCTTTCATTAAAAATAACGTCCTGTTAGTCCTTTGGAGTATAACAGCAATAAAAGCTCCAGCCATCTCAGACTTCAGGAATCAGTGGTTGTAGTTATCTTACCTAGCTGTATCAACTGCAGAATTTCTAACTTTTTTGTTTATAAAAAATCCTAATTTTGTGCTTAGGAAAATAATGTGGTGTTGTACACGATGTGGTGGTATCCTTTCTTGTCTCCAGTTTTGATACCCTCTTCTTTTTACTGATTTTTTTTTGTTGAGGATAGTCTCTGGTTCAGCTTGCTCCTCTACTTGACTTGTCTTGGAACAGTGTTATCAAGTTTTTTGCCCATCAGTTCTCTTGTCTATTGCAAAATGGTCTGTAAAGGAAGTTTAATAAAGAAAGAAATAGTGAATTTCCAGTGTTAACCTATCTTTTGTGTTTGTTCTCAGCCCCTAAATGTCCCTGCAGGTCTCCTTTACTTTTGGGTGAAAACCAGTAATGGCATGCCCAAGATGCATGTACCACCAAGCACATCTCTCAGGCTGGCCTGTAGAACAGATGGTACAAGTTCAAGTACCTGCAATATGTGGAAGCACATGACAAACAGTGAAACCTTTCACAAGGCTTTCAGCTGTGATAAAGACACAATATACTTAACCCTCACAGTAGGTTTCATAGACTCTGTACAATCCCCTCCATTACCTGTGTAAGTCCTGTTGTCTTGCTATTATTCCTACAAGTCTGCACTTTGCAAGTGGTGTTTTTGGCAAAATTTCTAGCTGAGGAAAGTACCAGGAATATCTGAAATTACATATATTTATACAAACAAACCAAACAAAACAAACAAAAACCAAACAAAACAACAACAAAAAAACAACAAAAAAAAAAGGCTGGAAAAGCAGAAATCAGAGAATAATAGCAGGAAACACAAGGTTTGGGGACTACTTACAGTTCTTGTTACTAGCTACAGACTGTTAAAACCAGAGAAGCCCAGGCCAGACTCCTATCCTACAAGTGACACAGAAAGTAAATGGCACAAGGGAACCCACCATCCTTCAGGGTTGTCAGCGATTCACACTCTTTGGTTCTCAGGAGAGAAACTAGTGAAGAGTCCCTGTAGCCTGTATCACTCAGAACCTTCCCTCTCAGGAAATGTGCCTCTGGTCCTCTCTCATCCCTTGGAGCTGGGACCCTATTTAAATGCTTCAGCTCTTGCTCTCTGGCTGGTTCCCAGCTCCTGTATGCTGTTGTCACATAGCAGGCCAGCTGCTTCCCCAGGTCTTTTTGGGGACCATGTGTGGTTGTATTTAGCAGGAAGGGTACTGAAACGCCAGTCAGGCTTGCAGAGACACCAGTGGAAACCAGTCTCGACTCCTGATGTGTATGAAAACTAAGCAACTAGAAGATTGCTTCAAGGGCACCGGGCTGGTGTTCAAAAAGAAACAAGGTCAGGAGTGTAAAAGGAGGAGAGCGAGCAGTAAATAGTTTTGCCTGCTGTTGATGTCAGGCTCACCAGCCTATTCTTGTCATACCACTCCCTTTTTTCCATGCAAGCACGATATTAGCTGTCTTGCCTGGTATTCCCCTGGTATTCAAAAATGTGTTAAAAATTAACATCTGCACAGCAGGGACCATTTTAGTCAGCTCTCATGGTGCCCTGGGGTGATTGTTACTTGATCTTTTGCTTTAAAATATTTATCTCTAGAAAATATTGCCTAATGTTTTGTTCAGCTACTAATGACCTGGAAAATCTGACATTTTTCTCCTCATCTTTTGCTTTCTAAGTACAGCACAAATATTTACTGAACATGTCTTGTCTGCAGCAGTATTGATAAGGTTACCATCTCTGTGTAGTACAAGGCTTATGTCATCTTAAGGATTTGCTTTATTTAAAGTTCTTAATGTACTAATCCTATCAAGCATAATTTTCTCTGTAATAGCTTTACCTTTCTGTAGGAGTGTATTTGCAAATGTATAAATTTTCTTTCCCTTCCACTTGCTGAGCATTGCTTTATAACATCTATGTTCATTTCCCACCAGATTTTAATTAATAGCCTCCTTTTTCTTGATTGTGGTACTGTACCACTTTGATAATTCACAAAGTCCTTCTATCAAAAAATTTCAGTTCCTTTTTTTCTGTCTACACTTTCCTTCCCCATTCATTGCTCTCAAAAGCTTCATCTCTTCAGCCTTTATAAACCTGTCTATAATACATTGAGACTATTTTTTGTCTGCCTGCACTGATTATACTCTCCTTGGTAAACATAGGTCCCATAGTAAAAATCAAGTTCCTGATCTATGGTAAGCCTCTATTCATTATCATGAGAAGTGGCTGTGAGAGTGTTTCCACATTTTAGATATTTATTACAAAAAATTAACAACAAAATATTAATTGAACAAGCAAACCACTTTCTCTAGCTTTGTTTATTTACTTTAGAAGATATTATTGCCTGCAGAAGGGAATAAATTTGCTTTCTGGGTATATAAAAAGAAAAGCCAGTGTTAATCCATCTGATCAGTTATTCACAAATGAATTTTAAAGGTGCCATTCAGAATCACAGCTGGCTGTGACAGAGGCCCTTTCCTGCAGTGCTTTTGCTGAGCTCTTGATACTAAAGCATTTATAAATCGGGCCCCTAGCCCAGGCCTACATGTATTGGAGATGCAGGCGGCAGCAAGTGACCTTACTGTGAGCCAAGGAGCACAGACTGATGAATATTTAATGGAGAAACACAACTGAAATGCTTTCACAGCAAAAAGCACAGCTACTGGTTGGGAATTTCCCCCTTATAAAAGTATGGTATATTATTTCCTAACATGTTTGTAGCTTTAAGATGCTTTTGCCATTAGGCCTTCTGCTTTTAAGATTACCATAGCAATGATAGATAGACACAGTTTGAGGCCTGCAAAAAGACAGCTAAGTCTGCTTCAGGGACTAATGCAGATAAAGGGCATCCTTTCTAGGCAGACTTTATGGTCTAAAACCAGACACACACGACATTCCCAGGTCACTTACATTTTATTGCTTCAGCCAAGATAATTCACATGATCTGTCTTGTTTAGTCATCCTCCCATCCTAGAAACCACCTGTGTTCTTCATCTTCTGTTTCAAAGGCATTTACAATACAGCTAATAGTAAGGTTTATTGAGAGAGAAACCAGATAAGGGACAGATGTACATTTAATTGAAAATAAAAGGGCTGCTTGTTTTTTAGTAATAAATCAGTAAATAACACAGCCATAAGCACATAACTCTGGTCCACCTACTCAGTGGTTATAATAATAACTTATAATTCCCATAGCCCTTCCAATTGTTCCATCTTCATGCTGAATGAGCTCCTCAAGTTGTTTCACAAAAAAGTGTGATATACACAAAGTTTAATTGCCCAAGCCCAAGGAAGCAGCACAGTTCACAACAAACCTGCACAACACTTAGGCAGTAGGATTCATCCAGTGCATAATATAGTTGGCTGTCACTATGAGACAGTTAAAACTTGCTCCTTGCCCTGACTTGCGAGAATCTCTGCAGCAGCAGGTCTGTCAGTGTTGTTGCCTCTAGCTACTCAGTTTCTTGGTGTTGGATGGCTCCAGGGGATGCCACTGGCCTGGATACCTGTGAGATGTCTTTGGGGGTGCCAAAAAACAGCTGAGAAGGATATGGGCTTGAAATTGAAGGTGGGAGTGGCAAAGGTAAAATTTAAGGAATATTAAATACGAGAGGTAGGTTTTGTAGGGGACAGAAGCCTGGAAGAGGAAAAGGGTAATATTGAAATATTGGATATGGGAGTAGATTGGGAATACAATGGATATCACAGAATCACAGACTATTCTGAGTTGGAAGGGACCCACAAGGATCATCGAGTCCAACTCTTAAGTCAATGACCCACATAGGGGATTGAACCCATGACCTTGGCATTATTATAACCAAGTTTTAACCAACAGAGCCAATCTCCTGTGGTAGAAGGCAAGTAGGAGCTATAAGGTATGGGAAGTGTGTCAGCCTGTCAGATTATCCACTCCCCATACATCTGAATTACAGTAACTATGTGCTCTGACCACTTACTCACAGTGGCTACAACATCAACCCAGCAGATGCTAGACAAAGCTGCTACCTGTGGCTGGAGTGGACATGAAGGTTTGATGCCTCCCACCATTAGCAAAATGCTCAACTTCCACTCATCTGTGGTAAGTGCTTTAATTCCTCACAGCCCTCAATGTCCTGCCTGTGCCATCTTTTCAGGAGTGCTTATGACAAAAGGGCTATGACACTGCAGAAACACAGCACAGGGTAGGAAAGGGGAGTGTGGGAAATACATAGTCAAAGATTATTTTTTTCTACAGCAAACCAGTATATTCATACTAATAACTTGGAGATAATCCAAATGTCATTCTCAGACATTCTGGTATGACTGTGGGGCAAACAATCTAGCATTTCTGGTCCAAGTTTAGTGAAGAACATAAGGCAGAATTGTTATTAAGCATATAGCAATGGGAAAAAACATGAAATATTATACATATATTTCAAGATATGTGAGGAAAAGTATTTTTAGGAGAAATTGTTAGAAATATTTTCCATGGATACAGACATCTAGGAAAGACTCTGTTTGAACTTTTCATGACTGGAAACAGCCTTCAGTCCAAGGCCCAAACTTTCACTCTTTTCAGCTTAAAGCAAAAGTACCCAGCCAAGAAAAGCTTTTCCAGTATGACTTGGTTGTGATATTCTCCGCTTGACAAAAAGGAGGCTCCTAGATCACCGAAAAGCTCCTGTTCTTCAGAGAGATGTTGCCCTTTCAAACTGCAGTAGTATACTATGAATCTCCCTGGAAATTAAAGCCTTTGGGGAACTCAGCCCAGGGAGAGTGATGAGCAAAGAGCACAGAGGAAGCTGAGAGAAATCAGTTGCAGGGTGAGTTGAAATTAGACATTTGTGCTTAATGTAATAAAGCAAACAAAAACAATGAAAACAAACCAAAAACCTTCAACAAAACAAAAAACCAAACAAAAAATCCCCACCCCCAAAATAATTAAAAAAACCCTAACCCAACCAAAGAAACCTACAAGACATTTTTTCCTGAAACACCATTTTGATGAAACAATTTCTGCCAACATCCAATACGTTGCCTTTTCAAACCAACCCCAAAGGAAGCTTTCTCTTGAGTGCATATATATCTGCCTCCTGATAATGACAAGCAATGAAATGTGACCACTGCTTCTAGCTCACTAATGCCTTGCTTGGGGCAAAAGGGGCATCCCCACTGTTGGTAATGTGGCACCTGTTTTGTATGAGAGGCACTCAGCCAGCTTATACCACTATAATTAAGGCAGTGTAAATGCTTATCCCTGACTTTATCCAGAGAAAAATGAGTAATTCCAATTTAATTTATTCTTGTAAATTCAGATAAACTCTACAAGACAAAGGTTTCTACATTCATTTGTTTCTATACCAGTTGGAGGGGGTTTTGTGGTTTGTTTTTTTTTTTTTTTAATATTTTGGCTAAAAAAATTGTGTATTCCTCAACTCCAGCTGCTGTACTTTTTACAAAAGTGCAAAAAAAACAGGTGTGCAAAAGTCTTGCCATCTCTGTACGTAACCTGCTTTTATCCTGACTAAATTTTGTCTTTGAGTCCAGGCCCTGTACATTCCTACAGCAACTAGCACAGTACTAGACATGGATTTCAAACCCCGTGATAATACATATGTTAGATTAAAATAATGGGATTCATGGCTTACACTCACCGAGTCACTGCCTTTCATTGCAGAGATTGCAATTGTTTCACCTCTGCTGTTCTGCCTGGGCACTTGAAGCTTCACATAACGATGCTTTGAAGTGCTTCTTCCAAGTTCACAATTTACTGTTTGAAATGTCTGATGTAATGCTATCTAATCCTTTCCAGGGCTGCAGCGAAGACAAGCTTTCAATTTGGTGAAAAATGTATTTCTGTAAGGTTATTAGAATAAAATGAAATAAAAACCACTTGTGGAGTGGTCGTAGCAAGGCAGCTTGATAAGAGTTTCTTTTTGAATGAAGCAGAGGCCAGATACTGCCCTGCTAAAAGCAATAGCAGGTTTGCTGTCAGCCTCCATAAGCTCTAGATCAAACTACAGCTTCCATTCAGGACTTTTTTTATTTGTTTTTAATAAGGTTGATGTTCAGGAAGAGGTCAAATGTAAAACATAGGACCTGTTTTGTAGGATACTTGAATCCCTCATTTTTAAGTGGCCATGTAGATTAGAAACCATACGTGGAAGACCTGAATAATATTACACCTGGTAGCAATCACTATCTGCATTATACACTCTCTTCCTAATATCATATGTGAGCAGATGGGGTCTTTCCTCCAAGGGTGCTCTTTATTCATGTTCTTCAACTGAAGTTATCACTGTGATCTTAAACCATTTTTATTAGAGAGCCTGTTTTCAATCAAGAGAGAAAGGGGATTTGCAATGAAGAGAAAACACTGGTGGGTAAAATGAACCACCAAGAGACATAAATAAACAAAGAGGAATTTCCTCAATGCCCTATTTCATCTTCCTTTTTCCTTTTTATTAGGAAAAAACATATTAAATAATTTAACATAATATTGTTTTTATAAGCACTGTCATTAAAGTTGCTGCTTGGTTCAAAGTGAAGGACAGAGTTTAGTGTCTTTCTCTCTTTCACTCTTTTTCTTTTTTCTTTCTGTTGCATTTATTCAATTCATAATCAGAAAGGAAATAAGAGGAGAAAATTTAGTCTCAGGATGACAATTGTCCTAACAACTTCAAGCAAGTGAGTGTTTTGCTTCTTCATTTTCTTGGTCCTCCTATATATGACTGCAAAACAGTACCAGTAAATCTAAGAGGAAACTCCATGCTAATTTTAAGTGTCCCATCTTTAAAATAAAGTCTGATGAAATCATCAAACAATAATAATGCTAATAATATTCTCTGACAGTGGTAGCTCATGGAGAATCCCGCCGAGAGCTGAACATGAAAAATGCACAGCTCAGGTTTTGCCCACCTTAGGGGAAGTGTCTGAAGCTTGCTTAGAAGCTCTGTGTAAATTCAGTGGGGTGCGAGGAGAGATTTTGCCATTGCAGCCACCTTCTCTGTTCTTCTCCCCACAGTTATCAGGCAGCAGGACAGGAAAGGGGCCTACCTTCACCCAGGCCAGAGCTGGGAACACTCATACATGCTCAAGGGCTGATTATGCCAATATACTCAACTGTGGTGGCCCACTGGCCATGTCACTGGCTCAGCTGCAGGAGCCACCTCTTTTGCAAAACCCTGAAATCTGTCCAGCAGGATTCATTAGGAGTAGCTAGGCAGAGCTGGAAGTTTAGATTAGTCTGTGCCAACCCGAGCTAGCTGAGCCCAGACTAGGTTTCAGGTGTTGACACGCAGACATAGCAGATGAAACACTGACAGTGGAGGCAGCTGAGGTCTCCAGCTGCCTCCCTTAGTGCCTCGCTCTTGTCTGTGGCAAGAATGGGCAAATCACAGGTAGAAGTAAATGCCTGTAGTTCACTGAACTAGGGAAGTCAAATTGAAAATTTGCCAGTGGGCTGGGTCAGCACACCATGCTCACAACTTTCAGGAGCAACTTTATGTACAATTCAGGCTTACAGGCTGCAGTGGCAGCGGGAGGGGTGGGGAAGCTACCGCAGCTGGGGGTGAGAGCTGTTGATGCAGGCTGGGTTGTATCCTACTGTGCTTGTAAGTCAATATCCTCAACCACTTTCTTTAGGATAAATGTACCACGAACCCAGAAGTTGTATTTTTAGCAAGCTGAGTTACAGCATGGGCAGAATGTAAACATAGCCATTTTTCCAAGCTCACCCCACACCAGCTTGACTTGATCCTACCCTGAAATTCTTACAGTCTTTGACAGATCTTACAACTGGATGCAAATATATTTGACTGAGTTCTAGTGAAATGTTGGAGCCAGCTGGAGTGGACAAAACCAATACAATCTTTTAAAAACCAGCCTAAACCACATTACATCCTTTCCAGAGAAAATGCACTAACATGGTAGCAACAATGATTAAAAAAATACAAAACAGTGAAAAACTCTTTGCTAGCACTCTGGAAACCACAGAGGGGGAGTTAGCTCTCAAGAGATTTGGGTATTTGGGTGGCCTGTGTGCAGTACATGTATCTTACACTTCAAAGAACCATTTCCCATACACTTAAATTACAGCCTTTCCTACTTGCATGAGCTCAAATGGCCAGAGGAACCAGTTCTGAGTTAGCTCAGCTTTTCCAGGGAAAAAGGTCACCCTAGTACAGTAAATCCACCTCTTCCAGCTTCATGCTGGGAAGTTGCAGATTTTGGGAATGGGAATAGAAAGCCATGTAAATAATTTCATCACCTACCACTGAAAGGAGAGTGAACAGCTGAACTGTTCCCAAAACAAAATTATATCAAAATTTCCAGTTTTTAAAGTTATTTTTACAGCTTACATGTAATTTTAAATGGCTTTATTAAAGTTGTGACTGTAAATAGTAACCTCTTCTCCACTAACTTACAAAGCCTGACTTTTCAGTAACTCAAGTTCATTTACAAAACCCAGGAAATATTTGATTAAAACTTCCTTTATATAGTTAGTAAGAGTAGTTCAATAAAAGATTGAATGTCCCACTTGCATAAACCTCATCTCAGGCAGGCCAAGTCTATAATGTTGAATATCTTTCTAGAAAAACAGAGCTCAACACTTTAATTTTTCTAAAGAATCATAATGTCTCACTATTATTGTTTGAATAGCTGGAGTAAAATTAATAACAACTTGAATTTTTATCCCCCACAATGCAGCAACATTTCTGAGTTTTTTAAAAAAAGTTACATTTAAAAATAATTTGTGTGCTTCTTTGAACTTCCATATTTCAACTGGAAGTCAAAGAAAGTCAAAGATAGAAACAGAAATACCGTGAGAAAAAAAATTAAACCCATAGTATTTCAAGGCGAGTGCAATACAAGAAGTAAGGGAATTTACTTTGACGAGACTTAACAGCTAGGCCTGTGTGCCAAAAAACTAAAGGTCTCCCGTTGTTATCTTACAGTCTCCCTTACGCAGATTCCTGGACCAGATCCTCAGATGATATCAGATGGTGGGTGCAGCCACATTCATGTGAGTAGCTTTACAGTGATTTAAGCTAGATGATAATCAGCCTCACTGGTTTCGGTGAGTTTTATTATTAATTTGATTGAAAGGTATTTTCCAATTGTTGTGAAGAGGGAAATGTGTTTCGAATTCATCATTTTTTAAGCCTTACACACATTGTTTGGCAAACAAGGATTGTTTAGGTTGTCTGGGACTCCTTCATTGCATCCTCTCAAATGTGAGATTTCCCTCTGTTCGACAGACCATTCCGGTCCAGTTAAACATAGTGGCCAGCTTTGCAAAGCAGTAAGCCTTCTTTAGAATGAGGCCTTTTGCTTTCATCTGTAATCTTTATGGAAAACCTGGACTTTACAGTAGAAGGATTATGCTAAATTGCTTTCTGCCACTGAAGAAATGGACAAAGCAGTAGCTCAAGGCATGGAATGAGCATTCTGAAATAAGCACTTAGTCACTGAATTCAGTACCAAGAAATTAACCTAAACTATTTCAATTTACATATGTTTGTAATTTGCATCCCAGCTTTACACCTTACAGAGACTCCCTTGTTTGCTGTTACTGTAGTAAATGTTTGTTCACAGGCTGCTTAATATCAAGCAGGGAGGTCAAGCTGGGACCAAATCCAAGGCTGACTGCCTTGCCCTGTCTGCCTGCCTTGTCTGAATATCCTCCCAGGGCTCAGCACTGTTTGGTGCTTGAATGGTGCAAGTCTGAGTCCAAAGCCTGTTACTGCAACACAGGGGTTCCCCAGATATGCTGGGATCTATGAATCAAACCAGACTTTCATGTGAATACTTTCTCCTGCTACCACTCCTTTTCTGTGCTGAATTGCTCTCTGGAGGGGATTCTGGCTTGCTCTCTCACTATTACTCTATAAATATTTTGCAGGGGATGTGTCATTTTCCTTGAATACATAAATTCATATCACCTTCACATGACCATATCCAATAAATAAATTTGAGGGTCTATGAGTGAGAAGA
Source organism: Pithys albifrons albifrons (assembly GCF_047495875.1). Taxonomy (NCBI): domain Eukaryota; kingdom Metazoa; phylum Chordata; class Aves; order Passeriformes; family Thamnophilidae; genus Pithys; species Pithys albifrons. The sequence continues at coordinate 40,862,361 of NC_092461.1, read as the reverse complement.
GGTAAGCTTCATGTGTATGGTTTTTGGACTCTTACACCTTTCTTCACTCATCCTTCCCCATCAGATGACTTTGCAGATTGATAATGCTTTCCTATGAATTTTGATTTTTCCATTTTCCATTTGGCACAGAGTCATCTCCTGTGCAGGATGAGGAGCGGCAGGGTGTGCCCATCAACAGCACTAGTCCACTCCTAAACTATGTCCCTAAGTACCACATCTATATGTCTCTTAAGTACTTCCAGGGATGGTGACTCCATTACTTCTTTGAGCAGCCTTTTCCCATGTTTGACAACCATTTGGGTCAAGAAATTTTTCCTAATATCCGACCTAAACTTCTCCTGGTGCAAACTGAGGCTGTTTCCTCTTGTTTCATTGATTGCTACCCAGAAGAGCCTGACCTGCTCCTGGCTACAGCCTCCTTTCAAGTAATTGAAGAGAACGATAAGGTCCCCTCAGATCCTCCTTTTCTCCAAGCTGAGTGCTCCAGTTGCGTCAGCTGCCCCTCATAAGACTTGTGCTCCAGACACAACTTTGTTACTCTTCTCTGGACTTCAATGTCTTTCCTGTAGAGAGAGGAGCCCAGAAATGAATCCAGGATTTGAGGTGTGGCCTCACCAGTGTTGAGTACAGCTGGACAGTCACTGCCCTGGTCCCGCTGGCCACACCATTTCTGATGCAAATAAGGATGCCATTGGCATTCTTGGCTACATGGGTAAACTGCTCAGCTGCTGTTTACCTGCACCATCAGGTCCTTTTCCAATAGGCAGCTTTCAAGTCACTCTTCCCCCAACCTCTACCATTGAATGGAGTTGTTGTGGCCCAAGTGTGGGACTTGACAGTTTGCCTTGTTGAACCTCATTCTGTTGGCCTCATTCCACCAGTTCAGCCTGTCCAGATGCCTCTGTAAAGCCCTCCTATTCTCCACAAGAACAACAGTCCCAGTCAACTTGGTGTCATCTGCAAACTGACTGAAGGTGTCCTTGGTCCCCTTGCCCAAAACACTGGCAGAGATCAGCAAGCTCTTCCCCTTCCGTCAGCACCATTGGGTGTACCCAATTGGTGTACTCATGGGGGCCCATAGACTTCAGGATGGGATGGAGAGCTTAGTGAGTCCACAGCTTTCTGTGGGTGATCCCATTTTTCCCTGAATGAGTGGTCAGGTCTTCAGCACCCTTCCTGCACACCTGTGCCAACTACCATGCACATTGTTGTCCTGTTGGCATCACTCCAGGTCACCAGTACTGCCTATTGGATTCTTTTGTAGATGTGAGGGCTCTTGGCCACCTTTTCTTCCTACCCAGGTTCCATTTGCTGTCATGTAAGCTGCAGGTTTCTGAAGGCTCTCTTAGCTCCCCCCTGAGGTTCTCTCAGTTCAGGAAACCTTCCTGAGCAGCACTCTGGGGCACCCTGCTGTGGGCTGTGCCCACCCTGGAGTCGCTCACCTCCTAACAGAGTGCTGGTTTCAGTTACACCATGATTAAATCTCCTTCTGCTGCTCCTGGAACCACCCAGGTCCACTGTGTGCACGTGTCTGTAGGGCCTAGGGCCCTGGCTGTAGCTTTCCAGCTGACATGAGATGATATCGCCTGTGCACTTGCACTTCTTGCTCTGTGGTTGCAGCATGTGACTGTCCTTCATTCTCTGTTCAGTCTCGGGCTCCCTCTGCCCTTTGGACTGGCAGGATGTTGCACAGCAACTATGATGAGCAGCTACAGAGAGGATACATGATGTTCTCTGGGTTGCTAGGGTCATGCAAGTCTATCCCCAGTGTTTGACAGCTGCAGAGGCCCATTACAGGCTGTTACTGTGCTACAGAACACAGGAATATTTACCCATGAAAAAATAATAGTGTTTTACAGAAATGGCCCAATGTTTCTCAGTCAGGGTCATGAACCCCTTGAAGGTCACAAGAGCATGCAAAAGGGTCATGAAACTTTAGACAGCAGAAGTCAGCAGCAGCATAGGTCCTCCAGAGAGGCAAAGTGAGAACTGGCTGTAAGTATTGGCTGTCAGTGCTCGCAATAGCAGGGGAATTGTTAATTACACACCTTTAATTGCTATCAGCACTCAGTTTTGTCATGAACAGGGAGGAGAGGGCAGCATGTTCTCTCCCCCTGCAAGAATGAAGCTGCATTGGGCTTGGGAAAGGACAGTCACATGGAGAAAGGTGAACCAAAAGGGAAAAGTCTTTGTAAATGTTTGAGAAACCCTAGTAGAGTATAATGTTTCTACATTAGAGGAGGATAAGGAGAACAGTGTCCCTTCTGCAGAGGAGAGTCTGCCCCAGGGCTTGGTGTTTGGTAACACCACTTTGTTCATAGTCTTCAACAACCTCTGCCATTTTGTTTATTGCTTTTCTGTTTCCTGCAGTGTTTCATTTCATCAGCTTAATGGTCCCTGCAGTCTTTTCACTTAATCACTGTACAAATGATTTAGCTGGCTCACTTATTTCCTTTTTTTTCTTTATTCACATGCTCTGTGGACCCTGCAGAGTTAAATTCCGGTGTGAAAGGTTTAAGACTGCAGACAGTTGTGAAACTACTTTGGCAATTTAGCATCTTTGGTTGAGATTAGTCTTAAAGTTGTTATGTGACATCTCAAGACAAAAACCTGTAAATCTTTCTAAAATGCTGGGCCAATAGCTTCGATATCTAATAAATTCTGTAAAACATTGCAATCCATTTTATCATCTGTTATAAACAGAAAGAGCAAAGTCAGGAAATTCATTGCTGAGGAATTATACGCTTCTTTGAACCTACTTGATATTAAACATTTGGGGAGTTAAAGCGGCCAGGTTTCAACATAAACAGGCAAATGACTGAATTAAATGTACAAAGTGAACTATTTATTTTTCCTTATGTGTTGAGTGAGCTCTTAGGATGAGATAATTATGCTTTGCAATCATTTACTGCTTTCCAGCTAGAGAAGTACAGTAAAGCCTTAATAACTTTAGTGCCACTACTTAGATGTTATCTGTCTTACCTGGTTACCCTCTTGTAGGCTATAAATGTTGTATCCCTACCTCTCTGTTCTCTCTTAAGTCCTAAACACATGCTCTCTAAGTATACAAGCAGAAGGTTTACAAACTCCAGATATGCACAAATACCTCATCATCAAAAATTACCACTTTCTTAGAAATGCCAGCTAAATGGTTCTTTTTTCATGATATATTCCATTTTATTTAAATCAAACCAGCCTCTTTAGACTAGGTTTTAAATAGCATGCATTTACTGTGCAAAATTGATCTGACTAGAATAATTGAAGGAGACACTGCAAGAGCTATTCAGTCCCTGCATCTGAGGAGGCAATGTCCTAGATTAGGTGGGAGATGAGGAGTGGAGAGGATGCTTGGGCATGTAATTGCTTCCCCCACTACATCTGGAACTTGAAAAGAATATGTGCCAATGACATTACTAACATGCTACTGTTAATTCCCTTGACTGCTTTTCCACTTTTTATTACCTACTACTGTAATTTTCTCTCAAAATGTTTGGATTGTATCCCCTGCTGCATTCTGTGCACAAGAAGGGCTCTCCAACTTTCCAGTCTGTAATATTGGTTTTTTCTTCAAAACTCACCTCTGCCATAATGCTCAGTAGCGGCTGATGATCTCTGCTCTCTGCTGGCTGCTCTGATCCAAAGTAGTATCTATATCCTTCTTCTCTGTCTGGTATTTCCATCGCTTTTTCCTCCTTCTCATACAGACTGAGCAATAATTTCACATCCTTTCATGCTATGCTGACAACACATCAAATTAGGCAGGCATCCCTAGATACACTGTGAAATAGCAGCAACATCAGCAGAAGATAGAAGTGGCTCCCCCTAAGTCATGTAAGAGGACTGCTGCACAGATGGGGAAAGAGCTTGGATCTTTTGTCTTGTTTATTGCTGCAACCGCATACTCCTCCTTCCTAGCATCCCTTTCCAAAACTTACTGACATCAATTAACCTTTTAGTTTTGTTGAGCCTCTGCTTTTGCCTTAATGGCAATGGAAACCTCTGTAATACTAAGAAGTCCTCAAAGAATGCCCAAGAGATAGCAAAGTTGTTTATTTTAAGGGTTAAAATCTGAGACGACCATAAGAAGTTGTAAGGATGAATTCACATGCCAGAAACTGAGCCATCTATGTACAGAGTGGAAGGATATTACTGAGTGTCTGCAACTGAGGACAGGAACCATCCCAGGGTCTGGCTGGTACCTAGGCTGGGATGTACAGTTTGGGATGTGCAGTCACTGATTCGTCTGGAAGACAAGATTTGCTGTGAGAGGCTTCTTTCAAGGTTGTCCCTTTCCCAAAAATACCACCATGTGTCAATCACCTGGACACACTCACTTTGTCTAGGTTCTATCAGGATCCCGCCCTGTGCATTCAGGGCACAATGGTGCTGACAGCCACCTATGCCATTTTGAGAGTGTTGCTGGCCAGACTGGTGACAAACCATGACAACTACCTATGTTTAGCCATGGCAACAGTTATAACCAGCATGTCACACAGCAGAAAGGACACTCCAGCTTGTTATTTCAGACTAAAGTGTCTCAGAGTTTATTGGTGTGAACTCCAAGGAGAGCAATAGCTAAGGTTCCAATGTCACCTCAGCTGTAAAGAGAGCTCCCTCTCTCACCTCTCCCTGCCACACACCCTTCTGCTGTGCTGCACAAAGACATGGCTTTCTGGAGGAGGCCAAGTTCCACTTACCAATTATGTCAGCTCCACTCAGTGAATACATATGCTTCCACTTCAGAGCCTTGTTTCATTTGCTTCTCATCTCTGTAAAAAGGGGTTTCCTTGAAATTAATGCTTCCAAGTGTGCTGCCTAGATTTTTCTCATTACAAATAATTTTTTTCTCTTCTTTCTCACAGGAATGTTTTCACCATTCCTGATTGTTCTCTCTTTGTACCACTTGGTAATAAAATATTGGCCAACCATTCATATTAGCTAAATTGTGCAGAATTTCTCATTATCTTTCTGCCTTTTCCCCTCACTTACCACAAAAGTGGTATCTCATTCTCACTAAAACAAGATTTAAAGATGACAGCCGTACTCTGTGTAGCGACAATCAATATAAAGAGGGATGGACTAATTTCTTTCACCTAATCCTGCACATGCTCATTATTGTAGTAATCCAAACATTCCCTATTTGCTGAATAAGGAAATACCAGGGGAATTTCTAGTTTGACTAAGAGTTATTTGGCTGGATACAGGTTTGCTGGATCAAGCTCTCAATAGGGTCTGCACAAAATCTTTGTTTATTTTGCTCTGCTGAAATTGTTCAAATGACTTCTTATTATCATTGGGTGGGACTGAAAAGAAACACTGATGTCAGTTTTGTGACATGTCCTGTTATTTAAGTAATTCACAATTTAGGCTGGGACACATTTGACCTTCTTAAATAATTGGCTTTTTTTCCCCTTTTTTTTTTCTTAACATCATTAAATGAAGGAAGAACAAACTAACTACCATTGGCAAGGAAAGAACATCTAGTAAACAAAAACTTCTTGTGGGTTTTTTTGTAAATATCACTCTGTGTTTGTCCCTTCTAAATCGTATAACACCCTATATCAAATCTATTTGCAGAGCTGTTGAAAATTTTCCCTGGGAAGGATCTTTCTAAATTCAAAGGCCTTCAGACTCTTTCAGGGATCTGTAACTCCAGGCTTTAAAAAAATCCCAGTCCTAAACTGAGCTTCACCATCATTAAAAGCCACACTGAAGTTAGTGAGTTTATTTATGAATTTAAAAGTTAAGCATATGTTTAAGCTCTCAGGCAGAAAGCCTGGATGTTGACCTATCCTGAGCTGCAGTGCCATGGTCCCTCTTTGTGATGGATGCTCCCAAGGCCCTTAAAGATGAATGAGGCAGTCATGTTTCTCTTGGGGGAGTTTCGAAGAAGTCAGCCATGAATGAGTGTTCACCCTTCCCTCACAATTATCCTGCCCTGATGAGTTTGGTGCTCAGGTTGTAATCACGGAAATTTTAGTTTCCCAGTTGTTGCACAGCTGCTCACACAGACGTGGGTGTGATTTTCACATCCACACATTGGTCTAATACACTATTCATGTTAGTGCATCTGCTTGTGGAGCTAAAACGTATTGGTGGGTTTGGCTTGCACTCTGTGAAAGAGGTTTTAGAGAGTTACTGCTGCATCCAAACACGTTTCACAGCTGACATTTGTCAATGAAAAAGCAGAGCTCAATGAAAAGGCTAAATGTTCACAAGGAAACCCTTTACTGTGGGGTTAATGAGGACTTGAAAGGACTTGCACTCTGGCCTTAGCTGTGTATGTTTGTGTTTTCTTTTACTTTCATCTCTCCTCCCTGAGCCCTAGTCTCTTTTCATTCTCTTTTTGCTGCTTTTAATTTGTGCCTCTGTATTAAGCTGACCAGCCTTCCTTCCTTCTTTCTCTCCTTCTTTCCTTTCTCTCTCTCTTTCTGTCTCTTTCTATTTCTTCCTTTACACTGTTTTGGACGCCTGACTTTGACAGATTGTTAACAACAGAAACCACAAAACTGTCTATTGCCTATACCTACTCAAGGACTCTCTTACTAGCACCCAATCTTTATTAGTGATAATATTACATGGCAAAAGTTGTAATAGCCACAGAAGAAATATGCTGGTTTTGTTTGAAGATGTAAAGATTTAACTTTATGGAGTTAAACTCAGTCTTTTTTGATCTGCACCACATGGCCAGATGAAATTCAGTATTTGCCTGATTTAGTGCTTTTTCCTTTCACCTTTAAATATAGTAAGCTCATAAAGAATTTTTACATCTCCAGTTAAGAGAACAAAGTGCATATTGTCATGTGAAGAGTACTGTGTATCCTAATGGAACAAACAATTTGATGCTATTGCACACACACTGTCTGCTATGCTCAACAATGCATATTTTAAATAAAAATATGAACCTGTCAGCATGATAATTGCTCTATATTTTCCCCCACAAAAAGCAGATAAAAAGCTTATGCAGACAAAATAAGGCTGCTACCACTTTCCAGAAAGAGGTTTGTTAAAAGGCTTTAAACTAAAACTAAACTTTCAAACATGGGTCAGATGTGTAAACAGAAGAATGTCTCAGCTCACTGAACCTAACATCTCTAATTGCATCTGGCTTCAGTAAAGCTAATCCCTGGTCCCAGTGCTCTGATATATTCATGTGTTATCTGCTAATCCCTGTTTTATAAAGACTGCATTTCTTGAGCCTAATGAATTTGTACTTTAAAATTAACTATAGAATAAGAGGAAATTATAAATTAATGTTTCATTATATAGAATGTTTTCTAGGGCAACATACTTAGTCAGACATAGTCTTAATGTAAGTTTGCAGATAACTGGGTGAATTGAGTCACTGTATCAAGTGGTCCATATTCCCAGAAACCATAGTTTCTATAGGTTCTTACATAGCTTTCATCTCTACAGGTTACACTTATACTATAAATTTAGCATTGTGAAGGAATATTACCAGGCAATGCAAGTCAATTTTCTAAAGTTTTAAATTACTAGTGAAGTTTCTGGCATACTTTTGGCCCACTTCAACAGTTTCTCAAATTGTTCCCAGGCATGGTTCTGAGATTAGCACATGGCAGGAGCCATTCCCAATAGGCAGTTGCCCTGTTTTTCAGAGCAAGAGACTTTAATATACTGATGTAGTATTTAATAGCATTTAGCAGTATTGATTTTGGCAGTGCTCCATACCAGGTGGCCTCAGTGCCTGGTGACACTTAATTTTTATTGGAGATTTAGTCTTAATATCTGAGCACCCAATAGTTGTATTTTAAGTGGCACAACTGATATTATGATTTATAACCACATTAATTCATTAGGAGAATATTTAGGACAATATGTAGCCTTTGGCTTCAGCAGACCTAGCAGAATTGTTTTTCTGGTATGTACTGTTCTTTGCCAGAGTGCAGGTTGAGGAAATGTGGTGAGCTTTATGAAGACCTTTCCTACTTTGAGTAGTTTATTCCTGACTCTTAGACAAAAGCATAGTTTAGGTCAAACTGTAATGCATTGCTCTACAGAGAGAAAGACCCTTTGTGTTGAAGGAAAAGGGTCATCAACCACGTGGCTTTGAAATTTTTGTAGATTTTAAGGGTAGGCTGATATGTCATCTGGGCACTTCTTTTATCAAGGCCTGCATTCCCCCAGAGATGGCCTCTAACATTCAGGACTTGCAGAATTTAACTACCTCCTAAGACCTTAGTTGTCATCTATTTTGAGACGCAATAATATACACAGTTCAGAGAGCAAAGGCATGCACCATTACAGTAACTCTTTTTTCCACTAGAATTAGACAGACCTTGGAGTTGCTGTGCATCATGGCATTAACAACATCAAGAAATTAATGAACATTCTTAAACTAATCTCCAAATTAAGCAGTTTTCTAAATTTTAATCTAAATGCATTTTATAATAAACCTGCAGAATTTTTGATAGCATTGTTTCTTGTCTACCTGCCTACCCTCTGCTTTGACTGGATAAGCCTTGGTGAGATCTGCTTGACCACAAACTGATCTCATACAAGATCTGGACAACACCAATGGAAGAAGTACAGACATAAATAAGGTAAAGTTTTCTCTGCACATTGATGGTGTTCAAATACTTGTCTCTCTTTCAGTGCTCCTCTGCTGGTCTCTGGACATACAGGACATTGTCTCAGCAATCACATCTTTTAAACATAATAACTTAAGGAGTCATATCCAGGACTTGAATGACATTTCACTGCTAACAGCCTATTAGATGACTCTATTCATTCTAGTTTTCTAACTGGAAAAGGTGGATTCCCTAAAATCCTGTGCTGATAGATTGTAATTGCAAATCCTAGCAACAGTCATAGTAAATAAAATGCTGATCTGACATAAGCAACTGACAAAGATGATATTTATTTGTCCTAAATTTACATGCCTGTAATGCAGAATCTGAGCTAGCCACCAAAAAAATCCTTATGGACAGAAAGGGACTTTTGCAGAAAGCAGTTCTTCTTTTCTGTTTTGTTCATTTTTTTTTCTTTTTTACTATCTACCTCAGGCTGAGATCAGTTTTCTGCATGAAATAGTGCCCTATTTGTCTTTACTGCCACTAATAAATGAGAAGATTCCCATCTCAGATGAAGCTGCCTACATCATGGATATCCAAAGACATTATGAATTCCATACCAACTAAAACTACATTTCCAATCCTATTAGGAATTTTGAAGAATGGATCAAAAGAGAACAACATTGTTGAAATTTACATTGGTATATAATGTCAATATGGCAAATATATGCCTACTCATTTATGTATTTGATCATCTATATAGGTTTTAAAAATTCTTCATAAATGAGAAACCCCATCAGGGTTCTGTGCATTCAGAGATGAAAATTAAGCTTAGCACAAAAACCTGTAGTATATACACATGTACAATGTATACCCACAGGCATGTGTTCATTAGCAACAGTCTGAAAAGCAAAGATGTTCATAGCATGAGCTCTTTCAAGCCATGGGACTAGAGATTCTAGCTACACAAAATAAATTTAATTTCTCTCATGTAAACAAGAAGTGTTAACAGCATAAAAGAATAGAGGAACAAGACAGGGAATTACTTAAGAGGGAAGTGTTTCAATCAGCTCAATACTTACTAATATTGACTACATATTACAGGAAAATCAAAAGTTTTTATAATTTTTTCTGAAAATCTGTGAGTCTGGGTCTTGTAAATGACACTTAAAATGTACATTGGAAGTGAAGTTTTTTATCTTGATATTCATTCTGAAAAGAATATCTGTGTTTTTGGTTATTTTTGCTCATTTGGTTGTTGTGGGGGGTTTTTTGTTTTTGTTTTTGGTTTGGTTTTTTTGTTTTGGTTTCGTTTGGTTTTGGTTTTGGGTTTTTTTGCTAAATTAAGGCCTACTTCTCAGAGAAACACAAAGAAAAATGAAGTAATTGTTTTCTGATTTCATACCTATGCAGTCCTGCTTGGAAATGCTGCCACCAACGATGTGTGCCATATGAACAAAATCTGGGATTAATTAAGTGAGAGTGAACTCCTAACACATTTGAACTGTCATGCTGAAGGTCTGGCACAAAGGATCCGGGGCTATACAAAGGCTAATCACCATTGCAGGGTCCCGTGGGCTACTCTTCACACAAGTGCTCTTGTAGCAAAATGACTCTTCAAAGTGACTGTCACACACTGAGAACAACAAAGACAGCAACAAGGAGATGTTCATTGGACACTGACCTGCTTTTGTTCAAAGATAATTCTTGGCTCTCTTTAGAAAACAAGAAATAATCTCAGCCTTAAAGTCATCTATCGAATCATAGCATCCAGTAAAAATATAAGTGAGAGAACAGGTTAACTTTGGTAAATCTTTGGTAAAAATTGGTTGCTTTTCCCTTGCAGTGTATTTTTTGCATTCTGAATACAATAATGGCAGAATTGACAAAAGTTGCTCAGTTAACCTGAAGATCTCAGCTGTAAAATTAGCTAAAATATAAACCAACAAAAATTTTCCTGTAATACCCCAGATCAAGCAGCATAGACACCAAATAATGAAGCAGGGTCCACACTGCAAGGTCTCCTTGAGGTTTAAAGGTTTTTTGGTGTTCTGTTAGTGCTGTCCATTTTTTGGGTATTGTTTTGAGCTGTGATCTATCAGTTCCAGCCTCCTCGATGTCCTGCCCATGAGACACATGATGTTAAGCAATACAGTTTCTGAGTTGTTTAGTTTTGTTTTGTGAGTTGGGCATTTGAAAAATCCTGGGCAGTTATGCAGATCAAAATAAAACAAAATAAGGTGATATTAGCAATAACTACTGAGCTGGTGAAGTCAAATGCTCCCCTTTTAAAATCACAATTAATCAGTGTTCAAAATGGTGAGATGATTACAGCATCCTAAAAGGATTTAATTGAAATATTTCTGAATTTTTCTGCCACATACCTTGATAATCTTCTAAATTCTGAACAAAACCATCACAATTTAATCCCATCTTTCTACACAGGTTTTTGCTTTATTGGTTGGTTTTATTAGTTCTGTTACAGTAGCCTGTAAATCTCCTCATCCGGGTCTGAACTCTCTTTATTTCCTGTATCAGTGTATGAAGATGGTCAATACACCAATGGGTTCACTGCAAGAAATCTTGATGGAGGTCTACTCACTGATCCTCCCAACAGTCCAAATGAACCTAACAGTAAAGAGAAAGGAACACAGGCATTGGGACCACATAGAATATCTTCAGCAGTGAGAGTTCATCAAAATATGGCATTGCATCAATTTGAAAACACTCCAAGGCTTTATATCAGTTTCAACTTTATTCATTAGGTATGTATGTATGGCCAAACTTCGCAAATGAAGATTTGGGAAGGGCTCTCCCTAGGTGGAGGTGTGCCCTTCGAGCCTGCGCAGTGGATTTTTTAGGTGAGGCTCAGCGTGCACAGAACTGGCCCCACCGTTTAAGTCCTGAGGTCCCTTTGCCATGGCCGAGTGAGCTTGGACAGTGACAGTGAAATCCTCAGGACTGTCTACAGCACCCGACCGGGGCTGACCCTGCTGAGCATCCGAGATCTGACGGGATTAGATGGCAGAGAGGCATTGAACTGCCCGGTACGGTCTCTACTGAGACTTGAACTCATAACATTGTGATCCAGAGTCTGGAGTGCTCACCATTACACCACGGGACCGCCATTCATTAGGTATTGCGTGTCTTTAGAAGGGGTGGGGCAGAGCGACATGACACAGGATAGTACCAGGTTTGTTTCAAAACCAGGTTAATAACCTGAGAGGCAACATTCTGATGGTGCTCTGTTTCATGAAAGCATATTTAAAGTTTTATTCTATTTTATTTCTGAAATGAAAATTTAAAAGTAAGCTCTGAAAAACAATTGTGGCCAATTTTATTTGATGTCTCTGCTTTATATACAAGGAATATGAACCAGAGTATCGAAATGTCTTGCTTGAATTTAGTTAGTTCATTATATACTTCCCTTTCTTTAGTCTTTTCATATGCATTTCTTAAGGATTAGACACAGTGAGTATGAGCTTGATAGGCTCTGAGAGCTTGGACCAATGTTTATGTTCCTATGTTGTAGAAAATAAAGACCCCAGGTCCATACTGGAAATTTTTTAGCAATCCAGGGTGTTGAAAAACTTTAATTGAAAGAGTGGGAATGAAGTTTCAGTTCTAGAGAATTCAGACAAAAGAAAAAAAAAGGCAAAATTAAAAAATCCATCTGTTAAACCAGTTCATCCTGTTTTCAAAAATGCAAGCAAACCCAAGTGCCTAGGAGAGAGAAGAGCTGGAAAGATCAAAGGGAAGGAAAAAAAATTCTGGAAAAAAGTGGACTTTGCTTTAACATCCTTCACTTGGGTCTGAAAAATATGACTGTGGCTAGACATCCTTGGCCAGCCCTGGCGGTGACAGCTGAGGACACTGCCATTGCCGCCCCACTCCTGACATCTTGTTACCATGCCCTTGAGAGAGGCTGCTGCTTCCTCAGATCCTCTGTCTGAGGCAGACAAGAGGCTAAAACCAGACATTTTTCATTAAACTAAGCTCTATAAGAAAGGGCTTACTGTCAATATTCCTTAGATTTGTCTGACTGTATGACTACAGTGGATGAGGAAAGACCATACTGAGCTCTGGAGCCAAGACACTGAGATGTGATGACCACTGGTGGTGGAGCAGAGACAGAGCACCAGTGTGGGAAAAGGGGCTTCACCCTCCATGCCACAGAGGTAGCAGGTGGTGCATTAGCAGCTCGTTGACTTTTTGGACAAACCTGGCCAAGAGGGTGTGAAGCAACAACCAACCCCCATGATCCAGGATGGGTATAGTCCTGAGTAAGACAAGAAAAGAAACCTGAGGAGGTGGCTTCCTCAGCTCGCAAAGGTGTGTGAAGGTTGGTTGTCTACACACAACTTCAGGTTAATAACACTTTTCTAGGAAGAAAAATTCACAGTGGCTGCAAAGACATGCTTCCTGCTCCCCACATAATACACAGTCTTCTGCTTTGCTCTTTGAATAACTATCCTTCTCTATTCTCCCTTAATTGATGGTTTATCAGATGCTATATGGATTGTGACTAAGTGCATTTGTGTTTTGGTATGTGTATTTACTTGTAAATTCATCATTTTTTGGAATACTTTAGGATCAGAAAGTAAATGCTGGAAACAGAAAAAAAAATGGCCTGAGGTGGTTGGGAAGCTATGGGGTAACATGCAGTGATCCTCTGTGCAAGGGCTGACAGCAGTATTTATTTTCATTTGAGAAACAGCGAGAGCAGGGCCTGCCCCAGACATCTCTCACTCCATTCAGAAAGTGATGTTTACGGACAGCTGCAGGGAGTTACTCACAAGAGGCTTAAATAGGGAGGGGATAAAAGGGCCATTCCTCTGGGCCCACCCAGCCACTGCGTTTTTAAGCTGAAGGGCAGGCTCAGTTTCATCCCAACCAGCCGGTGGAAACTGAGCCCAAACAACTGTCAGGATTACAAAAGTCCAAGAGAGGGAAAAGATTGGTGATAAATGTGGTGGCAAGTCATTCCCCCAGAGCCACCTGACATGCCTCTTGTTTGGACACTGTCATAGAGTTAACAGAGTTTTTGTGGGATAACATGAGGGAACAAGAAAGGGTCATTCAGAGACATCAGAAAGATATTTGGAAGAATGTTTAAAGTGCTTATTAGTTCAGAGACCTTTTCAACACCAACAGCTCCACGTGTTTCACTGGAGATGCAGCCGAGTTACATGAGTAATTCTACGCTTAGTTCAAGAATCATAAATCCATTTTAGGCAGCATTTTGTAGCTCCCATGACATTATCTGTCTGCCTAGGTCACTGCCTATTCATCTCTCCATCATGTTTTTCACTGTTATCCATCACCATTTCATATAAATATATTCTCCTCACAGTGTCCATAGCATTTCCCCTGCTTTAGTGTGGGTGTAGGTGTGAGAACTCCTCTTAGCAAAGGGATTTCTGCTTTTTAACATTTAATAACTTATTTTAATGTCTCACTAGTACAGAGCTTTTGTCTGTCTTAGATGTGTTTCAAAGATCTTACTTCTGTAGGTGTGCTGTGTGCTGGTGGAATCTGGAGAAGTTAAAAGAAAAGGGTTTCAAACTTAAAAAGAAAAGGGGGGCGGTCCCATGGTATAATGGTGAGCACTCCGGACTCTGGATCACAAGGTCATGAGTTTGAGTCTCAGTGGCAACCGTACCAGGCAGTTCAATGCCTCCCTGCCATCCGATCCCATCAGATCTTGGATGCTCAGCAGGGTCAGTCCTGGTGTTGTAGACAGGCATTCACGAAGTTTGGCCATACAATACAAAAGAAAAGGAGGTATTTTTCCCTTTTGCCATGTCCAAAAGGGAGCCAAATCCCTGTCATTACCCACCCTTCTGCAGACATAAAGTATCAGCTCTCCTGGTGCAGAAATGGGGCAGCAAGCCCTCCTCTACTTCAGTTACACCGATATGTGCTGAGATGATGACATGGAGTCAGTATATTTAAGGAACTCTCTCTCACTTGACATTTATCTAGGATTCTAACAGTGACCGTGGCCTTTTATATCCCCTGTTCACAGAGTTATATGCCATAAAACTTCTGTGACTTTCAAAAAACCTCTGATGTGCAGTAAAATCCAGTTTCTCTTGCATTCTAAGTAAATCCAAATGCTTTGTCCATAAGGCACTAGAACATATAGTGGCATGACAAGGGCACTTCAAACTGAAAGATAGTAGGTTTAGCTTAGGTATCAGGGAAAAATTCTTAACTGTGAGGGTGATGAGGCACTGGAACAGGTTGCCCAGAGAAGCTGTAGATGCCCCATCCCTGGCAGTGTTCAAGGCCAGGCTGGATGGACCTCTGAGCAACCTGACCTAGTGAAGAGTGTCCCTGCCCATGGCAGGGGGGTGTAACGCGATGATCTTTAAGGTCCCTTTGAACCCAGGACATTCTATGATTCTAAGTACCTTGAAATTGAAAGCAAGATTAAATCTATGTTGCCTTCATCTAGATTTTGGTTATGGCTTCATATTAAATGCAGGTAGACATCTAAACTAGAATTTTAGCTAGGTTTTCATCTTGATTAAAGCTACTAAACAAGCTTGGAAATGTTTCACGTTTTACATATAATTGTTTGAGAATTAAAACACATCTTTGAACGATGGAAAACATTAGTGATTTGTACTCTTCCACATGGTGAGTCCATGTGCACATAGACAATATACTTTTCAAATGTACTTAGCAGTTGCCTAATTAAAATCTTTGCATGTCTGTGTAAAAACAGATTCCATTAATTTGGCTCAGAATAAAAATGATAGTATTGGTTATTACAAATAATACATTTCACCACAGGAGTCTAGTCAAACATTTATAAGATTTAGAACTTTTACAAAACCATTACTTTAAATCGGTTTATCTGTTGTCATAAACTCAGAACTCCAGTGGGACTGTAGGTGTTCTGCTGCTGCCAAAATGGAACTGTGCACACTGTTATGTGCCAAAATCAGAAAGAGAGTAAAAACCTGTAAAAACTGTTCATAGCCAGGCATTGATGTGAAAACAGTATGTCAGATCCACCTTATCACTGCTGGCCCAATACCACAGACTACCAAGGAAGGTAATGAATTCTAAGGGTAAATGTGTTCTTACACCCATATTTGGTGATCATTTTGATTCAAATCAAGGAAGAACACACAACAAAATACCTCAAAAAGAACTCTCTGTAGTGTTTCTGCTACTGATTTACCCCATCTGGTACTCTGTCTCCAGAGATGGTAAGTCTCCGAGACTTCACAAGACTTGAAACATAAACATGAAAAACATTGTTGAGAACAGAAAATCATTTTATTTTCTAGGACCAAAAGGGTACAAAAATAGGAGAAACAGATTCACAGGACCCAAAACAGAAACAGACAACCAAATAAATAAAAGACTGCCCGTAATGTTTATTTACAACAGCTTCTCTATCAAACCATGTCAATATCAAGCTATTGTTAAGAATAAAACACTGAGATTGTACCTCTGCAGTCAAGTCTAGCCAACAAAGCTGAGCTTTGATCAGGTCCTTAAATCCAGTAGCATTAAGCATGTCCATAAATATTTTGCCAGGGTAGGCTCATGAAGAAATACATGGCAGCATCACTTTAATATTAGTCATTACCCTTCTGTCAGGAATGTCACCACTTCTTAAGACAGTCCTTCAAGTTAAAAAACCCCAACTTTTTAAATTGTGAAAAAAATAACAGAGTAGATCCAAGAAGAAAGCCTTTGCTCTAAGCGCTCATATAACTTTCCCCTTGGCATTTAAGGTTGCAGTGTTCTTATGTTAAAGACTTTTTGTTCTCATTGTCAGCTTAGATGACTGTTTAAAGTCTGCTAGTGGTAGGACTGTTTTCAAGAGGTAGTGCCATGTTCTCTATCTGTCTAAAGCAACATTCTCCAGAAATAAGATGAACCTTACTGCAAAGTGCAAACAAATTACAAATGAGCTTTTCCCTGTGGATCCATAAGCTAAAATGTGTCCAGAGTGACTGATCTGTTGAAAAGGGAGTGGCTGCAACAAGTAGAGTTGAATTTAGTTGCAAGACATTCAGAGCAGGGAAGGCAGCTGTCATGTTTCCTTGCACACTGTCCTGTAAAAGAGTTCCTTTGGGTTTATTAGAAAGGATAATCTGGAGGGACAGACAGCTTCCTTACCCTATCTGCCTTCCCATTTTGACTGTAATTTCCTATTTTGTCACCCAAAGTAGTGGTAAGCACAGTGTGGATTGTCCTCATCTGCCTTCAGTAATCTTGGCTGATTTATTGATATCCCAGTGGAAGCTGATGGACAGTGAGTGGGCACAAATTCTGTGCTAACCAACCAGGTGTGCTTGGCCTCATGGCCCTGGGTGCTCCAGATGTAGAAGGACAGACTGGCCTTGAGGCAGTTTGGGCAAACCCATTTTAAATACCATGGTGCAGTTGAGGTTGAACCTTGGTAAACAGAGGGTCTATGTGAAATGATGGACCTTGGCTACATGCCTCCACCACCCTCTGAGCCCTGCAGGGAAATGACCTAAGTGTATCCCAGCCCTCCACCCTTTCAGCTTGGTTTCCTCAAGATGGAACACAAGAGCCCATGCAAGAAGGAAACAAGTGGACACTGGCCAAGGCCTTACTAAGATGGTCAAAAGCAGGAGGCTGGAGGCAGCCCCATGTCGGTAGAGGTAGAGCCAGGTCTTACGTTTTTCTGATATGAAGAAAGATGAGGTTTGCCTTTCTTACTGCCTGACCCAGAAGACAAAACCAGTGAGTTAGGTCCCTTTTTAAAATGTCCATTTTCTTCACTGATAATCATCTGCACTGTGAAGTGATGTGTGACTACTTGTATCCAAGGCATCTTTAACCTCACAGATTTGGGTGACTGGATCACCATGGCTATGGCAGCTCTAGGCTTGTAGGTTGTGCAAATCCGCATGGGGCTGTGAGGACATCTACCACAGCTCCTTAAAAACAGACACTGAATAGCATTATCTCACTATGCCTGGTTTTATGACCTTTCTGATGCAACCAAAATGCTCCCACTAAAATAACACATGATTAAGGTACCCAAATGTACTTTGCATTTGGGAGATCCATGCTGTCAATTCTTGCAACTCAGCTAAATATAGGCACATCTTTTTTTGTGCTAACTTTACTGGACAATTAGACACTTTAGCTCTAGGTCCAAGAAGTTAGCAGATTTCCAGAGATAGTTCAAGCTGTTTAAGTTTCTGCTGCTGTGAAACAAGGTAGGACACTAGATCTCCATGCAATGTGGGAAAACTGCTCAGGTAGCTATGACAATCATGCAGAGCACAGCAGACAGGAAAAAGTGAGGAAAGGATGATCTCTTAGTTAGCAGATGAGACTCTTAGGATATGGTAGGAAAGTAAGGTATTTTAATGTCTACAAGTTCTATGTGTTTACCTTACATGTTCTGAGATTTCCAAAGTTACACAAAGATGTTGGACCATCGTTCGTGTTAAAGCTTAGGAGCTTAATAACCACGTCTCCTAGGCAGATATGAAAACTTCAGCCAAAGTGTATCATCTATAATTCAACTTGTTTTACTGCAATTTCCAATACATGGATGAAACTCAAAATGAAATTTCCTGTGCTATTTTTTTTTCCTACAGGCCAGAGCAAGGCAGCTGTTTGTCCTGCCATTGCTGTGGGCTCACATATGTTTTCCAGTTTAGATGCTGGCATATACAATACAACCAAAAAGGCAAATGCTTCCTCTGGACTGAATCTGATCTCACACTGGCCTGTTTTCTTTCAAAATATATACTTTGAGAATGTTATTATGCTTGTTAAAAAGTAAATGAATTTCACTTCCTCAGCACCATAGGCACTGGGCTGAGAAGAACAGCAGGCCAATGTAATCAGCAAGTGCAGTCAACAACAGACGGAAGGAAAACCAACTTTCTTTTCAATAGCCCTTTCCTAACGACAATAAGGAACATTCAACACCTCAGATACTTATTTCCAGTTCCCTACAAGAGGAAGCATATCTGAGACACCATCAGATGAAGCCAAGAAAATCTGCTCTACTTGACACTCCATCTATAACTTATGGTGTTGTGGAAAATGAAAATGGAACCACAGTATTTTACCAAGATAGACAATCACATATCAAATTTTCTAATGTTCATAGAAGACTGGAGGTTAAGAGGTTATGGGAAAGAAGATCAAGATAGATAGTAGTTGTCCATATATTTTTTAATGTATTTTAATATTTTTTAAACTACACTCACAAAAATTGTCCACTGGAAAAAAGGTATAAATTACTAAATATTCACAGTTTCAGCAATTAAGCTACTTTTCAGTCTCTCAGGATATCAAGTCTCATTCAAAATTGTGCAACTTACTGAAAAGTTATTTAACAGTCTAAAATCTTTGACCAAATTTGAATCTTGTTGAAGATAACAGGTTGGATGTTTGAAGCAGAGCATCCTCACTGACTTAATGTGTGACATAATGAGCTTTCATCATCTGTTGACCTGGGCAAAGCATTTTTTCCCTGAGGCAAAATAGTTGAGTATTTCCCCAGTATACTTTCAAGAACTAATGTGTTTTCTCAGACACACTGTAGCATGCTTCAAGACACTTTTTTGTGCCAAATGACTTCTGGGGTGTAAAATCTTTCAGTTAAAAAAGCACTTCCCAAATGAATTTGTCTTATCTGCGAGTTTTAAAATCAGATTGTTTGCAGTATTTATACAACTTCATTAACGTCAGAACTCCAGTTGGTGTGTCAGAACATCTGCAATTTTGGGAGTGCCCTGAATGCATCAAAAATGTCAACACTAGCTCCAGACTGAAGATTTCCACATGAACTGGAAAGAAATATGGTCAACAACTTAATAGTTAAATCAAAGCTTGGGAGGTTACCAAATCGTCCAGATGTATCTGTCTCTCTGCTGGAATCCCTTGTTACTTTGCATGAATGCAGGGTTTCCTTCTAGAAGTGATTACAAGTATTTGTGTTCAGAAATGTCAGGAGAAAAAGGAAAATAATGATAGAAAAAGCTCACGGCAGTCAGCCCTTCATTCCAGCCTCCTAACATGCGGTATAAGGAGGGACTTCTTCATGACTGCATCAAGTGCCTTACACCATAGCAACTGCACATAATTTCAGCACTAAGAATAGCTGAAAAAGATATTCTTTCTTTGCTTTGGTTGCTTATTCCATGAACAACACAAATGTCTGTGAATAACAAGGGTTAGTAAATAAATGGTTTCCACAGTGGATAAGGTAGCTGTTTGCTTTCTTCTCTGCCTTTTGATAGCTCTGTTCTGTATTTTTTCTTTAATATGCCCTTGTTTGCATCATTATTATGAATTAGTTTTAGAATTATCTATTATCTATTATTTGGACTGCAGAAGGGGACACAGTCATGCACCAGAATCCCAGTGTGCTGTGTGACCAAAGAGAACAAAATCCTTGTGGCAAAAGGTTTGCAGATTATAATGTGAAAAACAACAAATAAAGACACAGGCAAATACAGAGCATCAGTGAGCATAATATGACAGTATCTGCAGTGGTAAATAGTAGCTGTCCAAGACCAGTCGGTGGCTCTGGTGTAACCAGGCACAGCCTGGAAACAAGGAGTCCATGCTGCCTTCATCAGAAGGAAATGTTCTTGGACTGCACTAATCTCTAAACACTGTTTGGGGATTGTATGAGCATTGAACCCAATCAACAAAGTGCCATGGACCATCCTGATAGCCTGCCAGTGGAGAACATTGAGTTCCTGTTTTCAGAGTGTTGTTTCCTACTGCTGTATTTACTAGTAGAGATGGAGTCACTGACCATCCTGATGGGGCTTGATCTAAGCAATCCAGCTGGTTTACAACGGTGTAAAATACAAGAAACTATATATATGATTTGTCCAGACCATCTTAATAACAATATAATCTCAGCAAAGAGGCTCACTATTAGGGTAAACCATATAAACAAAATTGAAATTATTTGTTTTCATTCTTCACAAGAACAGTTTGTAAAACTAACATATTCAAGAGTTTTGAAATGTTAGAAACCCTCAAGCTTTTGTGCATAAATCAACCTCTAATGAATAGTGGGTTAGCAGGTGATTTTCTTCTAGGGTAAGTTATTTCCCTGACAGCTTCTTTTTCTCCCTCTACAGCAGATGATATTATTCAATGTCTAACACAGATTGCTGAAAGAGATGGACAACTTACTCAACTTTTCATTTGTGCATGCATTTTTATTTACTATGTTAAACAAATCTGTTTTATTGAAACATACACAAACATACCCACACATTAGGCTTATGACACCCAGGGTTTACAAATATGTGATGGATATAAAACAAAGCCATAAAAAAATCAAATACACCTTTAAACCATCTATTAGTGTATAGCAATGTAAACTATTTATGCCTTTGTCTAAAGGAAAATGTTTTCACAATCCCACAACTGCTATATTTTAAGGCAGTGCGTCATAACACTGTCTGTAGTGGTGGTGATGGATTGTACAGCAAAGTAGGCACTGCAATCCTACAACAGAAAGTGAGGGGAGAAAGGGTTTGTGCAAAAAAATAATTTCTTCACAGAAGGATGTACATTAGATTGAACCATTTCAAGAACTGAAAAAATATAGTCTGTTATGTGCCTTGATGCAGATTCCTTCATGTTAATAACTGGGTCTTAATAATCCAAGTGGATCATTAGCTTTACTGTCATACTGCCCAGTGAATGTCCAGGCAGATGTACTCAAACCTGTCCCCTGTTTAACTATTCATTCATCCTTCTCCCTCTCCTTCATGTCTCCACAGCTTTTTCTCTTATTCATAATATTTTTGTTTTATTTCTTTTTTCTCTTTAGAGAAGGAAAAAAATCCCTCTGGCTTTGCAACAGCAAGGTGAAAAATGGAAAATCTCTTTTCACAGCTATAGTAGTAGTAATGGTTCTTAGGGAGTGATAGTTGTGTTCTTTGTGATTTTTTTATTGTGGTTATTTAACAGTTGCTCCAAACCCTTTTCAGTTATTTGCTGTATATTTCTATCACTTCAATTGGATGTAATAATAGCACCTACTCATGTTCACAGGGAAGAATGTGCTACATGTAGTACAAACGACTGGCAGATCCTTTCTCACCACTATGGACACTTTGGATCCTTTATCTTCTCAAGACGAAATGATTTTATTGGGCCAGCCAGAGAAACAGCAGTGATATTCGAGTACTGCAAGAGTTTCTTGCAGCTGAAAGTTCTGTGATTTAGTAACAAGCTAAACAATTTTTATTTTAGGGGGCCAATGCACTTCAGATTACATAATTTTCTCTGTTAGTGAAGCAAGACTGAAGTGTTTTCCCTCCAGATCTGGTGACCAGTGGTGGTGGTAATCAAAGGTGTGCTCATATTGTCCACTCACTGGCAAAGCTAGGTACTGACCCCCTGTCCCCAGGTACTGAATCTCACCTCTTCCCCTCACAGCCCCCATCACATTATCCCCTTCTGCTGGAACATGGCATGTAGGGGAAACCATTTCAGTTAAATTATTCAGACTTAATTAAAAATAAATCTCCTTTTGCACAGATTGTTTCATTAATTCAAAGCCCAGTGTGGGCCCACAGGCAGTGGGACCAGCACTTAGAAAGTGAGGGCTTCAAGCAACAGAGCAAAAGGGGAAGGGAGTGGAAAACAAGGATCCAACCATATGGGTGGCTTGAGATGGCATCATCATGTAGGAAAAAAGTGGAATCAGTTTTTCTGTATTGTGGGAAACTAGTGAACAAAATACCATTTCAGAAACTGGAGTTGAGGAGAATCAGGCTAGAACTCAATTGCTTTGAAGGGTAAAGAAATAGTTTCTAATGAGCACCAGGCTTCACATTATGATTTAAAGCATAAAACTTCCATTTCAGCAACATGTAAACTAATTAATGACAATGCAATGAAGACGAGCAATACCTTTTTTTAAAGGCCACACTGGAAAGAAGTTTAACCGTTATGTCTTGTTAAGCAAAAAGTTTCACATTTCAAACATGAGTTGCAGTGTTTTTATTTTTCAGTAAAAGACATTTTTGACTTAAAAAATATACAGAAAACCTGACTCTCTTATTTTTTAAATATACAAAATCAATCACCTTCTATTATACTTTCTACACTTCTTATTTCTAGATTACTGGAAATAATTCCCAAGAAATATTTTTGGATATTATTTAGCAATTTCTGAATGCCAACAAGTTTAGTCCTAGCCTCGTCTGTCTGATATTTGTGACTCAATAAAAGGACCTTAAGGAAAACCAGAGCCAGCTTTGAACATGAAGAAAATGTTTCTCCAATTAAAGTCTTTGGATGTGTACAATCCACAGTAACTAAGACTTTCGTATATTCATTGATGAGAGAATAAATAATTTTAATGGCTTTGATATTATGATCATGTAAGACTCTGCAAGAACACAAATTAGTATGGGGCTTTTTCAGATAATTTCCTATTTTTCCAAAACCAACATCATGATGATGGGCAGAACCATTTTAGTTATACACCTGAAATTAAATCACATACACCAAAGTAAATTTCAGAAAAATATTCCAACCAAAGTTTGCTAACTCCCCTGCCCTAGTGCCACACAAAATTTAGAAGTGAAATTCAATCTCAAAACACATCTGTGAGCTTTGTACAAAGCAAAGACCATACTTAGATTCTGGAAAAATTAGGATGGCCTTTGGAAGGGATCCTAAACTTGTGCAAGGGCCTATGCTTGCATGGGAGAAGAGCCAGGCAAGGTAAAGGTATGAATGATGATTGCTGTCCACCTTTGCAGCCAGGGCATCTGCAGAGACTCTCTATGGGGAGTAGCCCTCCTCAAACAAATTAATTTAATCCTTTAGCTATGACAGTCTTCTTATCATTCCCTTTTGCCATCACCTCATATATCACAGAAGTGTTATTCATTCGTTCATTATAAGAATTGGGCATTGACAAGTATATTTTAATGACATGTATTCCTTACAAAGGCTGTTTATTAAGTTAGTAATTCTAGGCCTCTTTGTAATTAATCATCAGGTGTCCAAGACAAATATTTTCATTTTCTCTCTGGATTTTTGATTGGATGAAAGCCCAAAAAGTTTGTATCTTAAAATGAAAGCAAGCTGGCACAACTGCATGTGTTTGATATCGTGTAATTCCATTGCTGCAAGAACAATAACCCATATGGCAACTTTGCTGATTTATTGTCTTGGCCAAGAGAAAATCTACCTCGTCACACTTTAGAGGAAAAAACGTTCTAGTTAAAACATAATTCTTAAAAAAATTAGTTTAATGTTATTTTTTTAAGAACTAAGATACATAATGTGGAAACAATCTTGATGTTGACAGCATTTTCTCTGGAAGAGCTTTTCTCGTCTGAGCTGTGTTTTTGATCAATCTGAGAGAGTGAGACAAAGGAAGAAGAGCCAAATTGACAATAACTTTTTTCCAATATGACATTACGGTTGCAGTTTTATGTCTGATCAGGATTTCTTCAGTTGAAAGTTTTCCTAGCAAAAAAGATGATTCTCCCAAATCTGACTTTTCCCTCATATGGACCAGTTTTGAACATATTTTTATTAAGAAAAAACTCCCTGAATGGACTAGCCAGCAAGCAGACCGGTGCCCACACTGACTGTAACATTGAACACTAACCTGCATGTGGGAAACCAGCTGTACTTCTCCTCCCTGTCCTGATTAAGAAATTTTAATTTCTGAAAGAAATAATAATAAAAAAATATATAGATCTTGTACTCCTTTTCAGATGTAATTTGGTGACAATATAAATTATTACTCCTGCAATCACAATAGCAGAAAGCAGATGTTAGGGAGGAAGTAAAGAGCATGGAAATGCCAAACAATCAGTGGTTTTAAAACTAACTCCTTTTCTGCAACTGCATCTTCCTAGAGTAGTCAAATCTGTGCAAAGTCCAGCTGAGATTGCGGTGCACCACCACACATCTGAGCAACCATCTTGAGGGAGAGAACTTTTATAACAGGTATTGCTCAGTTTCTTTTTCATAATGTAATATTCATTTAATTGACTTGGTGCAAAATGCTGAATCAAATGTCATGTTTAGGACTACTGCACAGTTTTTACAAGTAATTCTCACCTATCAGCAATTCAGAGAGATACATATTCAAGGTCAAGATCCATTTTTATTTATGTGTCTAAACAGCTCCTACAATAATAAAAAGGGAGAACAACTAAAACAATATATAAATTATACACAATATACTTTTAAGAATTCCTAGATTAGTAATTTTACACGATCCTAGATTAGTAATTTATCACGAATGAAGTAATAAATGAACCTTGTTCGTTCATTTTTAAAATGCAGTAAATTCTTCAGAAATTGTCAGTCAATAGATTTCTCAATGTTTCTGCAGAAATCTATCAACAAGCATTTCATCTGAGTCTGATTAAACAGAGCAAAGCCACTGAGCATGACCAAATGCTTTTTGGTTTGTGCCAAAAAGCCTAATCAGAATTAAAGATTCTAACATTCCTGGTTTCCACTCAGCATTGTATTTGCATAAAAAATCCAAGAAAAAAGATGAGATAGGCAACATGAGCATGCTGGGATTTTCTTGTCTTTGAAAGAAGTTCCTGGAACAAACTCCATGTATGTGACCCTTACAAAAAGAGGTGAATTAGAAGTTGTTTGGGATCTTTTGTTAGTCAGTCACTTCCCTTTTCCCCATGGTTTTAAAAACTCACACAGGCTGGGTTTCCAGTTCTTCATGTGAAGCCAGAGATACATTAAGGAAGGGAAATGCACAAGGGAGCAGGTAAATGGTTACTGAAGAAACATTTCTGTTGTAACCCATAGCCACCCAGAAGCAGCTGTCAAAGACCCAGTGAGGCATAAAATGGCATGGGTCAGCTACCTGCCTGGCCTGGTTTTCCAAAGCAGATATAGTAATAAATCCAGAGCTATACTCAGAAAGAATTTGGATTCCTTAGGTGCAGATGATTTCTAGACTTCCATAACATGATCTTCAGACACTATGTAGAATTCTTGTAAAATAAAATAAAAAAAAGAAAGAAAAACTGTTGCAAAAATATATAAATTAAACAGAATTTGGATTCAGAAATCCTTCCTATCCTAGCCTTGCTCTGAGACTCATTAGTGTTCATTGTCAGGCATTAAATCCACCTGGTATATGGGAGAGCCCAAGTGGACACAGGGATATTAGTTTCCCTCACTTCCTTAAAACAGTGAAGATTTGTTTTTGTTACCTTGACTTGCAACAAGTCTTTCTTTACAATTTGCTTCTGATGCAGTGCTTTGAGAACAGAAGAAAATTAAAATACACAATGACATAATTTGATGGGGTCTTTTTGTAATTAGATAACACTATTGGTCTTGTTAATGACTGTATATTTGTCTCTGCCTCATACTGTTTAAAAATCTTTTTCATTTTTCTAGAAAATCTCTTTCCCATCTCTGGCTCAAAAATTCTTATCACCTTTTTTTTCTCAAATGGTTTAGTCAAGTCAAGCCTAGAGCAGTGTCCTAGTTCAGCAGGAGGGACCAGCTAACCCTGTGTGGGGGTGATCAAAGCTGTGTATTCTACCCCCTCTATTCATTCCCCAAGGACAATGGGCCATTAGCAGCAGCTGCCCAGGGAGCCATTAGCACCTTCACACCCAGCCTGAAGGGGCATGGCTGCTAAGGGGCCATCAACAGTTCAACAATACCCCCTGGCTCCAGAGTTAATCACCCATTGTGTGAGTCCCCGCCCAGGGGGAGGGACTGGGTGCTCCCTGAGGGTATATAAGTGGCGGGTAAGAAGACCTCAGGAACTTCTCATTGGATCCAGAGGAGCAGCAGGACCTCGACAGGAGGAGATCACCGCTCTCAACCAGACTACAGCCATCGCCTGCACCAACAGGTTTCTCACTTCTTTTTTGCTTTGTACTTGGGGGGAACCATGCGGGTCTTAGCACAAGGGCTAACAAACCCCTTTGGGTTTGTGTCCCAGGACACTGGGTTATACTGCTAGGTTTTATGAGTTAAAAGCAATTTCTCTTTGTGTTAGTCTATTTATTTAATATTATTATTAAATTTTAGCCTCTAACTTATAATCTTTCTCGTGATGAGTTCGTTTTCCCTGCTGGTTCACCTTTAAACCAGCACAAGCAGTTATTATTAACCTGTTTGAGTTTGGAAGATCACTGTTCGCACTTCAGACTTGAGAGCAATGAAAGCTTGTCTGCTTTTTGCAGCTACAGTTCCTGCTTTAATACAAGTTATGACCTCCACCTATACATCTTGCTTCTCTGACTGAAGTAATCTGATCTTCAAAGTGACCATCTCAACGTCTTTCTACTTCACCCAAAAATCTGTTGCTCACTATAGGAAGATCTGTTTCCAACTCTGAACAACTCACATTTTACTTGTGAAATTTCAAGCAGAACCTTCAGTGCTTTTTCCCCAGGCTTCCTACAAGTGTTAGAAAGAGATCCTGTAAACTCCTGCAAGTTAAACTCACCAATCTTTTCTACTAGACTGCTAAGATCACTGATATTCTGCCTATCTCTCTGATCAATGTTGTCTCACTCTTTCTTTCTGGTTATTTATATCTATTTATTGTCCTTGATATTATATTTAGTTTGCAAGTACTCAGGGAGGGATTTCTGTCTGCTCATTGTCTGTCCAAGGCTTAGGTCAGTGGATCTTGGCTCTCAGCTGAGACATTCAGGCATAAAATTAGTGCCATCAATAGGTGAGGATGGCATTGGTAGGGATGGCCAACTGATGCCAAAAGTTTTGTCTGCATAAGAGCTGAAAATCACTTCAACACGCAGAAAGTTGTTTAGATCTATACAAGCTTTGAAAGACAGCTGGTGCCTGTGAGACCCTGATAAGCTCATTCTTACACCAGCATACTCAGAAGAAAGCTGGAAGAATTCTTTCCTCTGCCTGCTGGGAATGGGTAAATAGTACAAAAAGGAAAGGGAAGGACAAAACTCCCACGTGATTAGGACGAGACAATTACAGACTCATTTGAATTGAAATGTGCCTCAGTAGGTCTTCTAGATCAACACAAAATTTCAACTTTTGGGGGGAAAATGTCTCACAAATTTAGCAACAGTCTCTTTTTTTTTTCCTTGTGGAAAGGAGTAGCTGATTTATGATACTTGAATTCTCTGGATTGGCAAGAGAATGGTTACAGGAGCACAAACACAGATTCTAACAGTCCGTTTGGTAGCTGTACACATAATGGGAAGCTAATTGGATAAGCAGGCACAAATAGTCCATATAATGCCAAGATTTTCAATTTTACGTGTTTGAATATCTCCTGGGTTTTGGTCCAAGTTATTCACGCATCTCATTTTCTGAAACCATTGAACCTTTGAAAATCAGGCACTGAAAAACTGTTGCAAGTCAAGCACCAAAAATGTATGTTTTCAGAACTACCAACAATTCTGTAAAATCTTGCTGTGATTTATATATTCCTTTCATTGATAACTATTAAAATATTATAATTGTTACCAGGCCTCTGCTATTTTCCAAAGAAAATTGATACTTTAAAGTAACAAGAATGTTGGTTTTCTGCAGTTTTAAAAAACAAGCACATCCCTATCTAGTGATCCTTCTTAATGAAGCATGTCTTGCATCTCCAACTGCCAGGCAAACAGGGAGATAAGCTGTCCAAATTGCTGTGCTGCCAGATACTTGCTCACTCCAGGAGAGCTGCCAGATTGCTTTCATTTGTAAAGAGCCTTCTTCAGTGTGGAGGTGACTTTTGTTTCTTCTGTCTAGGGTGGAGGATTGTGTACCTTTCAGTAGGGCTTTATATATGTAAGGTTGTTTTGTGCTGTAGTAGACTGCCTCTTGCTCCCTCCCTCCCTCGCTATCATGTCTGCTTTAATTCTGGTAAAGATGCATTTCCTAACAGTTCAGCATAGAGAATTGATTTCCCTATTCTGAGTTGCTGCCTCACATTAGATGCTTCAGAAATGGACTTAACAATTTTGTGTTAGTACCTGGAAGCCTCTATACAATTGCTGTGGGAGGTTTCCCCCATTAACGGGAAGGGAAAAGTCTGCCTGACTGCAAAGAGATGATATGGAAAAATAGTTTGAAAAATACTTTCATTAGTAGATAAATGCTTCCGGGTCACAGCAACAAATAAAATGTCATAGTGTTGGCTCATCTAATTGTGGTTCCTACCTTTAGAGTCATCTTAGACACATCAAGCTGATCTCACAGACTTCCAGTTTGGTCATAGGCATGAATGAGACAATGACAGCTACTTGAGTGAAAGGACATCCTCCCCATCATAGCATTAGTGTCTGCTATGACTCAATTGCAGATGTGCCCCAAGGAGTCTGATCTGCAAGCCAGGTGGAGATGTGCACATAGCTTGGCAAAAGCACTCTGAAGAAGAGTGATACTTCTAGTGGCCTTGGGCACATAGGAAAGTGCTACAGAAATAAATATTGCAAAAATACAGGTAGGATGTATGAAAAAAGGTCATGGGTCCTATTAAAACAGGAACTAAACTCTTTTTCAGGGAGAAAAGAAGAAAAAAGTTTTTAATTGCTACACAGCAGGGGCGTTGCTTCATCTTTACTTGGAAAGGATCTATACAAAAGCCATTATTAGCACAATATGCATTTTCCATAGTCAGTGAAGAAATACAATGACTAGGGTTTCTTGTGAAAAGTCTCATCTCAACTGAGCATGCACTAGGGCTGCAAATCTGTCTGCATAGTTCATGCAGATGGAAAAAAAACCCTGATGCTTCATACCAAACAGTTGCTGCCTCTGCTGACAGATGGTGATGGGGGCAGTCTGCAGCTCTGGGCTCCCACATCACACCTCTGTCACAGCCCAGGATGGAGTCACTGCACAGGCAGAGATTTTAACACTTGTCAATATAGACTGCATCCTAAACAATAAATAACAGTTAAAATAACCTCTTAATTCTTTCAGGAAAAAAATCGTTTAGGGATCCTATAACTTCCTTCTGTTTATTTTCATATTAAAAGGAAAATTAAACCAGCAGATCAACAGCTCCTGTTATTAACCATGTTGGTATCCAGTAATCTCTCTTACCCACAGGTTTACTGGCTATTTTGATGGATAAGAATCTGGAGACAATTGATCATTGTCTTTATATCACTCTAGTCACCAAACATGTATTTATGAATTGTATGCTTGCTGCTAAACAAGAATAATCCAGAGTGTCCACTCACGTCATCAGCCCCAGTTGCCACGGAGATGAGTCACAACATCTCTCTCTCAGGACACTTCTAGCTTGGAGAGCTCTTTGAGGGCTTTCCTGCTGTCCTTACACAATAAAATGAAGCTTTGTGAAGCACAATTAGAGATTTAATTCTGCAATCAGAAATAAAATTTACCCAGCGGTGCTAAAACTTCTATACAATCTACTTCTCTCGCCATTCTAAAACTTCCAACATATCTTTTCAAGAAAACAATTTAAATTTTAATCCTAAACACTCTCATTCTCTTAAAAAAACCTCTCTAAAAATTAGGATGAACTTCTCACCCTATTTCTGTGCTCAGTGTAAAGTAGTAGTGGTGTTAGGTCATAGTTTGGATGCCATGATCTCAAAGGTCTTTTCCAATCTAATTGATTCTGTGATTCTGGGATTGTCTGAAAACAGGACATGGTAAGGTCAATGGGGAGGCACTCACTTGTGTGTCAGAGAGTTGTTGTGAATGAGGTCCAAAGGAGAAATTAGATAAACATTTACTGGCATTTGTGACTGCCTCACATCATACTGCAGAACCTGCACAGCTCAAGCACTCTCCAGATCCATGACTCCAGATCAGGCTCAGCATGTGATCACACACAGAGCACTTCATAGATTTACTGCTGAATTTTCTGCCAGCAGCAGGAGAACAGGTCAGTATTAGCATGATAGAATGGTTTGGGTTGGAAAGATCCTTTAAAGGCCTTCTAGTTCCAACCTTCCTGGCATGGTCAGGGACACCTTCCACCAAACCAGGTTGCTCAGGGCTCCATCCAGTCTGGCTTAAACACTTCTAGGGATGGGGCATCTACAGCTTCCCTGGACAACATGTGCTGGTGTCTCATCACCCTCACAGTCAAGAATTTCTTCCTATTATCTATTCTATAACTACCCTCTTTCAATTTAAAGGCATTAACCCTTATTCTATCACTACATGCTTTTATAGAAAGGTCTCTCTCCAACTCTCTTTTAGCCTGTGTCAGGTACTGAAAGGCCAGAATAAGGTCTCCTTCCCTTCTCCAGACTGAACAGTCCAATTCTCTCATCTTTACCACATAGGAGAGGCTCTCCAGCCCTCTGACCATCTTTGTGACTCTCATCTCCAACTGGTTCACATCCTTCCTGGGCTGAGGACCACAGAGCTGGATAGAGCACTCCAGGTGGGGTTTCATCAGTGGAGTTGAGGGGCAGAATGGCTTCCCTCACCCTGCTGCCCACACTGTTGGTGATGTAGCCCAGGACATGGTTGGCTTTCTGGACTGCAAGTGCATATTGCCGGGTCATGTCTGGTCATATATACCTGGATAAAACCAGAGCAATAAGGACAGAAAATAAAGCTGCAAAAATGTAAACTTGCTGCTCACACTGTACTTTCTGACAGATAGGATATATAGTTTCCCTCTTTCTCAGTAGAGTTCAAGTATGAACCCTCGAAGGAAGATAACATTATCTAGTGGAGAAAGTAGCTATCCAAGGCTGCTGAATGAATTCCCTTGTCCTTTAATGTTTCTAATGGATTTCTCTCCTCAGAGCACTTCCTTTGGACACCGATCTTCTTTGTTGATAATTGGCACCTCCAACCTCCTCACTCAGGCCATGAACACCTATCTCAGGCTAGTGAATATACGATCACGGCCCGAAAATTCAGTGATGTAATGTTGAGAGTCACAAAGCACTAAATCCTAGAGATCAGCATTGATGGGGAAGGAATACAAAGCAAATGCTGCAGGTTAAGAGATACAAATTCCTGGGTTGGTCAGATGGTTGCAGCCACAGGCAGACAATCACAGGTGGTTTTCCACAAGCCTTAAAAAATAAGCATTGCCCAAGTACTGTCCTCACATTGGCATATGGTCATAATATGCATTTTTAATCTCTGTAAAATAATTTTTTGTCAATTCAAAATAAAACCACAAAGTTTTGAAACTCCATTTTAAAGAAACTGGACATGAACATTGTTGGATTGAACAAAATGTTTCTTTTTGATTTGGGATTTTTTGGTAGAAGCATATAACACATTAAACAGAAAAAGTCATAAACTCAAGGTTATTTTGAATGTAATACTCAAGAGACTCATCATAAAAATTGCTGAAATGGGACAGATTTCAGCTGTATCAGACCATTTATTCCTGGTCCACTTTCAAAAGGAGATTCAAACATAAGGGCAATGATTTCATAAATGGCATTTTGATTTTAAAAGAATTGTGTATTCAAATAAAAAATCTAAACAAGAATCATGAAAGATTTTCTGATCAGTCCCAGTGAGTGAGAAAACTTCAGCAGTTTGATACAACATGTGAAGGCTGGGAGGGGAATTAAAAGCTCCTGAAATGTAAACACAGGGATTTTTTTTCCTTTTAATTTTTAGTTTAAAAAAATAAAATAAAAAGGTTTTGACATCATGCAATGTTGGAGTGTGAGAGACTCCACCCTGCATCTGGCAGGCAGGGAGGTAACCGAAAGCTGCCTCAGTCTCCCACAGACCACCTCCTCACAGGTGGAAAGCCTGGGGTAGAGGAGGGGATTTCTGGGCAAAAGCAGTCTGGAACACCCTAGGGAGCCTTATGAAAATGACTCACTTGCAAGGGGTGGTGGGGGTGTTTCTTCGGAGGGAGGTTAGTGGAAAGCTGGCTGCTCGACTGGCCCTTGGGGACTGGGGCTGTGAAAAGAATGGGAATTTTTATAGCCTGTGAAGGCTGCTGCTTCTTTTTTAACGTGGGAGGGAAGGAGGGGAGGATGGAGGGAGGGATTTGTTTTGGTTTTTGTTGGGGTAACAAAATCAGGAGAGACCATTAGGTAGAGTTATCTAGCATGGGGTTTTTTTGCATGTTTTGCTGACATAAAACTGAGGGTGGTTTGCCGTAAGCAAGGCTTAGGCTGTGTGTTTTTTTAAGTGCCCAACACACAGTTTTATAAAAGCCTCTGTATTTCTGCTGGGAAAAATTGTGCTCTTACTGACAGGTTATTTCACTCAGTCAAAGTGAATGTTAGGGCAGAAAGATCATCATAAGTATGTTGCTAAAAGATGAGCGGAATTGGTGGTGTTAGGTTTACAGTTGGCGGAATGATCCTTAAGGTTTTTTTCCAGATTTTTTTAACCAGGCCCAGTTTCCATGGTTTTGAGTGTGCTGATGGTACCTTTAGAGTTATCTTGAGTATGACTCTACTATACTGTCGTCACTCTCATGGCACTGACTTATTTCTACTTGAAATATCAAACCTCCAGAGGAAATATGGCAGTTACAAATGTCTGCAATTTCCTTCTTTTCCATCCCTCTCCCGTTCCTGCTTTCCATCCACACCCCTATTCATGCTTTACTCCAGACTCACAGCCTACAGCAATGTGTGGAGGGCATAACATTATAGCAGAACACCAAATAAAAAGTGAGATGTGTGACAAATTGAAATGACAAGGTTGATCTGGGTCTGTGTGTGGAGGGACTGTTTGCAGCACATGACTTGGAGAAGCAGAGTTAACATGATGAATGCATTTAAACCATGGCATCTGAAGGATCCTAGCAAAATCGTTCACTGCCTTCTGCCCTAAATGAGACATTTTCAGTACTCAGCTTTATAAATGTGGAAAGCTGAGTTCAATATATAGGGGGTGTTTTCTGTTTTGGAGCTGGCTTAACTTTCTAATGACAAGCAAAACAATGTGTTACTTTTCTGGGTGTCCCATGCCCCTGTGCTCCTCAGCTGGTGTTTGTGAGTACTGCCAGGTGCTCTGTCCCTGTTCCTGTCCTTGAGGCTGATGGGTTTCTTTCCAGCTGGGCATGGGTTAGTAGCAAGCTATGAAAGAGGGCGCTTGCAATTGTACAGGTCTAGGCCTTGCTCCTTCATAATCTTGAGTCTGTGTCCCAGCACTGTCCAATTTTGTGGCTTCCTACCTTTCCAGTTGATTGTGGGTGTAACTTTGGCTTCCTGTGAAGCAACATGACTTGTCTGTGTTCCCTCTCTGTGCCACACATGGCAAGTGTCCCTGCCCTGGGCTGGCTGCTCTGGGTTGCTGAGTCCCAGGGTACCAGAGAAGCAGTGGAGCTGTGCAGACAAGTAGATGCATGATGTCCCAGATACAGCATCCTACCCCAGCCTCTCTTCTTTGCAGGCCCAAGGCAGAAGCAGAGTGAGGAGCACGTCGCCAAGCATGCGGGGCCTTAAGCTTTGACCAATTGCAGCTGGAGTGCTTTCATTTCCAAACTACTGTGACTGTGGGAGCATGGAGCCCATATGTAAGATGATGCCAGGTTGACCTTACTTTGAGTTTTGAGTTTTCAGGGTTTGGGCTGAACTTCAATTACATATTGCAACTTAATTCCTTCAGCCAACACATGAAAATTTACAGTCAAGGATGAACATCAAGCACATGCTTCCTCCCTTACATTCACTTTAAATGGCAGCATCACAGAAATATTCTGGAATGGTGAACTTCGTGCCAAAGGTATTCCTGGAAAGTAATTTCTTCCCTTTCCCAAGCTTCAAAAAATGCAAGAGATAAGTCTTTATCTCTGTAGATGGTATTTTTTGCAACAGGGTGAATAGATAGAGCTGCATCACAGAAATCATGATTCAAAAAAAAATTATCTTAACAGATGGAAACGAAAATATTTTCAGTAAATGTCATCTAATTAGACTACTTAGCAGGGGTTTTTTTCCTAAGACTAGATTAAGATAGAGAGCTGTAAGCAAAAACACTTAATACCTTGCTTTTATTTTCTGTTTTGCTCTACTAATTATAATTGTTAGAATTACAAAAATACACAGAAACTCAAGCAAGTCTGCTGCCATACTTACAATGCCATTGCATTACCTTCTACACACTGTAGTACATCCCACACCTGCAGAGTGCTCTGATCTTTTCACTGCCAGGAGGTACCAGATTTTGTGATGCAGTCCTCACCCAGGAGGGTCGTTTTTCACAAGTGAGTATATGAAATAGACTCCTAGTCAGGCTTGGTGTGCTGCAGCAGCACAGTTCTCTTCCCATCAAAGGACTGAGCAGCATCACCCAAGAGGGTGCCTGTTGGATTGGAACAAAGTGGCAAAAGGCATTCATGGATGGATCTGCAAGAGATTAGAAAACATTTTTAATTCACCCAAGAGTGAATTTCCCCTGGTTTTTCAGAGTATTTTCTCCCCAGTGGTAGCTCATGAACTTTCTCCTTTCATCTGATGGAATCATGTCCCAGCAGAAACTACTTTTTGGTATGGTCATGGCCGTGGTTGGATTGAATGACCTGAGAGGTCTTTTCCAAACTAAATGATTCTATGATTCAGGTCCCTTACCCTCTTTGTAGAATCACCCAGAAGAAATATCTTGTGCTTCAGCAGGTCAGATTTGTTTAATATAACATCTGTAACGTCTTGAACAGTGATGGTGCTCTTACCCATTCTGAAAGCAAGCAAATCAGCGATCCATTCCTAGGATGAACTCGTTTCCAGAAGGCTGCAGTGCTAGGAAAGTCTTGGCCTTGTTACTGACCACCTGGATGCATTTCACATCAGGGAGAAAGTGGGGGCAGTAATGATTATACAGTACACACAGGAGAGTCAATAATAGAGCCAAAAAGCAACAAACAAAGGACTATTGAGACAGGGCTTGTTTTTGTAAGATTATACTCAATTCAGTCATTCTGTGACTGTGTATATTCTTCTGTTTATTTATGTAATAAGCTGCCCTTGTAAGGTTTTAGCAGATAAAAAAATGGAATCTTTCCAGATGTGTGAAAAAGGCAGTTATTTAGAGAGGATTTTATACACTGTGTTGCCGCAAGAGATTTTAACTCACAAATCATCATCAAGAATACTTGGACTTTCCTTGCTAAACCACAAAAACCTTAATGGGAAAAATCATTAAACATATAAAGTTATAGCAATATAAATATTTTACTAGACCCATTATTGAGATGGCTCTTGGGAACCTGTGTTTCTGTAAACTTTAAGGCCTATAATGAATATACGCATACCCTTCTTCCTCTCTGTTTTCTCTCCTCCCGTGAAAGGTCAAAATTGCTTCAAGTTACAGCTGTGAGGCTGAGTAGTTTTATGAAGTTTTACTTCATTGCCTTGTCCTAGGAACCCAATTTTCTTCATGGTGTATGGCATAGCAAAAGGTATGTTAATGTCTGACGAACAAACGTAAATGTTTAAAAATGAACTGAGTAAACTATATAATAGCAGAGCCAGGGAGGCCACTTTGTAGCACTTGTGTTTTATGATCTGTGCTTTTAGCAGCACAAGTGTGAGTATATTATAGCTCATGTTTGAAAGGAGAATAAAATCTTCTGCATGTCTTTCCTAAAATGTGCAGTCACAGCAAACCTCTGCTACTTAACCTCTATGAAGCCAGTCATATGAAAGGTCTCACAACAAAGAAAAGTTCTATGGCTTACAGCATCACTGATCTCTGGTTTTGGAGCATTTTTTATTACTGCTAGGATCACAGGAATAGCCCAGTTGCTGTATTAATTGTGAGCCCTTGCCTTTTTTTTTTTCTGGAGAAGGTGAGAGAGAAAGGCACTCAGTATTTGAAATGTGTCTTTACATAGGCAAGGAAGCTCAAAACAGAAGACATTAACTTGAATTCTATCTTTCATTATATTATAAAATCATACATAAGTTTAAAATAAGGATGACCTGAGCCTATGATTCTCTGAGTACTCTCTGGGAATTACAGCCTGAAGTCTGACAGAACAAGGGAAGAAGAAGTAATGATGAGCTACTTCCTGGGTCCAGAATGCCTCTCTGGCTTCTCCAGAAGTCACAGGACTGTGAGATCCCTCTGGACTGTCTTTGAGGAATTAATCTGTCATAGCTCTGCCCTTCAGCTTTGAATCAGATCATAATAATCTCCAGAACTGAACTTCACAGCCTTCTCTTGTAGGACAACACTACTTTGCACTGACGTGGTTAAACACAATGTATTCATGTACCAGGGTATTGTGGATTTAATGAAATCTTTCAACAAATCAAAGCTAAGTATGAAGCTGTATGTACTGTCTTTATTAACAAGTTTAATAAAATTTTAAATTAATTACTTGTATAATCAAACATAGTCTCCAGTATATTGTACAGTTTTAGGGCCCACAGATATTGCAGAAGAGGCATGACTTTTCCATAAGCCTCTAAATATTTAGTTACAATCACATTTCAAAAGTAATTTCAACTGGAAACATAACTGGAAGTGTAACTGGAAGTCATTCATTAAATGAGTTTGCCTTAAGATAGAGTACCTGGCTATAGTGTGTTTGTGTGGGGATAATGAAGGATATATTCTTCACACACCCACCACACAGTCTATGATGCCTTCGTTATAGTATATAATGAGAACATACAGCAAAGTGCTCTTACTGGCTAAGCACCACCAAATGACATTACAGTGCCTAGTCCTTCCCCTGTAAATTGCTATCCAGTAGAGGCAACAGTCTTAGGATATGTGACCTTTCTGCTGCTCTCTTTGCAGTCTCTGTTGTGTGCAGATACTGCCTTTACTAAAAACTACTTCTGTGTCTGCTCCTATTAAGAGTTTCTTGATTTGGCATCATATAGCACATAGGTGTTAGAAGTATACCTGGACCCCACTTGTGCTGTGACGTAGAGAAAAGTACAGCTTATCCTGTTGCAACATAATTGTTGCCTGTAGTTGTACCAAAACTTCTTTGTAGGAGACTGATAGGTAGAAGAGAGTTAAAATACAGCAAAAATAGTGCCATTTCTAAGCAAAACTGCCAAGATGGGGAGTGGTAACAGTAATGACACTTTTCACTGGAGTAGAAAAGGTCTATCTCAGGTATAATATTGGCCTATAAGAACAGTTACATTCTTTCTTTGCACAGTAGTCAATAGGAACATAAAAAAAAAAGACTTGGAATACCCTTGTCATGCAATGGGAACAGTGTCTGATGTGCCATCCAGAAGTGAGAGCAGCATAATACTCAGCAATGGATAAATTCATCCCCCTCATGTGCAGTTTCAAACCCTGGCAATTAACATGTATCCAACCCAAAAGAAATGTTTCCTGAAAGACTTTCCCTTTCTCCCCTTAGTGAGCATGGCAGATATGGAGGGATTTAGCAGTGGATTGGCCAGCGGATTTTGGCCATCAACCTAAGCAGTGACACCCTTGCATAGGCTAAATGAGGTATTCATAGAGCTGCTGTGTGTGCAAGTGGGAATGTAGATGATCACATCAGCTCCCCCTGCCCCCTTGCTCCCCATCCCCACGACTGTACCTGGCTTGTGTGGAATAACACCAACAACTGGAGCTGATCTGATAGAAAGAATCAGTTTATGTCTAATAAAGAATTAATCTCTGTGTGAATGTTTTCAGCTTGCTTAGTGGACAGCTGTTGGAAAAACAATCTGGGAAGTAATATAATGGATTCAGATGAGAAACTTCATGACATGGAATCAGAGAGTCATTACAGAACATCTGCATGTTTCCTGACCACAGGCTGAAATAATAGAGTTGTTTTGTCCATATACTTCCCTGTAATAAAGAGATCAGAAGAGAATTAAAGAACTAAAAACCCTTTCTCAGGAAGGAAGAAACAAAGCAGTAAGGCAAGGGTGCTCTTTGCAAGCCCAAGTTCAAAAAAGATAAGCTGGAGGATAGGACATTTATGTTGTAGACTTTATTTTTTTATGATTTTGGTTGCTTTTAAATGCTTTGATTCTAAAATGTTCTTGTGGGGTTTTCCCTCAAGGCTTTGTTCAGTGCTTCAGTCATTGCTTCCTGTGCTGGAATTAAGTCCAAGGCTTAGTTTAGTTTATTAAGGAAATCACAATAAAGACATGGAGACAACTGCCCCATCTGAGCTATTATGGCTGGAGTTAGGGGCTCTGTGTACCCTGCAACTGTGAAGGGCACCGGGTGACATGTTTTCTTCATTCAGGTCAAGGCGGGCAGAAGCAGAGCACTTGCACTGTAAAGAAATTATGATAAAGCCACTGGCCTTTGGTTTCATGAAATCCATTGCAAATGACCAGTTTCTGTAGTCAGAAGTTAGTGCTCTGTTAGTGTCCATCCTAGACCTTCTGTCATTAAAGGAGGAGGTGGAGGAGCTGAGAGATGAAACTCCCTCAGTGAAATTCAGTCCACCAGCTCAGACCATCAATAAGACACTTCATCTATACATACTCTGTGAATTCTTAAGACAAAACTAGAGTCACAGCCAGCCAAAGAAGTCCTTCAGCTCAGACTCCCTGGGTAACAGGCAGTTTGCATCACTGTCTTGAACCCAAGCAGTTAAATTTTGCCTTAACTGGCTTTGGTTTTCAAAGTAGGTGGTCTGAGCAGAAACTGCTGCTCCTGAGGAGAAATACAGGTGGCTGATGACTGAGCTGTGCCTGCAGCCCCGCACATGGCAACAGGGTGCAGTCTTGCTGGGGGCCTCAGAAACAATTCTGCCCTCTTAGCACACATTTCCACTGCTCTCTGTCCCCCAGCATATTGTGAAGCCATAAATCCTCCTCCCGAGCTCCTCGACTCTGCCCAATTGTTAACTTTCACACATGATTTTTTTTTTTCTGGATTTTACAGTGATGAAATTTCACCAAGGCTGCAGTAATTTCAAATTTTGGCCCATTTATTATCAGGACAACTGCCCAAGTCCATTTATTACAAACATATGTTATGAATTCAGTTAAAACAAAACAAACAGTCTCTTATTTTCTCAAGTCACAATAATCACACTCAGACTTACTTAAAGCAAACATCATTTAAAAGCAGTTCTTTGTTTATAGCAAATCTGTTCTAGTAGTCGGTCTGAGATCAAATGATAGACAAAGCTCTAATGTAGGCTAAATGGAACAGCAAAACCTACCAAAAAAGGTGTAATCATAGTGTTTGCAAGGTTGTCTCAGCCTCTGCTTTCACCCTCCCACCTCTCTTCTTAGTTCTTGTATTTAAGATAAAACAAAATGAAATAAAAATAAATAAAGGAGAACAAAATTATGCAATGCCCAGAAGACAGGATGTGTCCCACAGACAGCTTGGAGCTTTTCAGCACCCTTCCTGGTCTTGAGCCATGGGAATGGTGTTTGGAACCAGTGCTTTTATGCAAGCACAATTAGCATTCACTAGTCTGTTCTTGATTTGCTTCAGAAGAAATCATTCCACAGCTTCAGAGTGGTCTAGAAACAAGGACAGGCATCCTGAAATGAATGCCTAAGGGTGAGTGATGCCACGGGTCTGGTTTACAAGTACTACATTCAGATGTGATCCCTGCAGTGAGATTCCACCGTCAGAGCAGCTGAGCCTTTTGTGATGAGACAGAGCATTGTCATTTGATATCACAATCTTTAAGAGAGCCAAAGTTGAAGCCTGGCTCTCCTTTGTTAGAGACATTAGTTGGTGCAGCAGAAACTTTTTAGGTCTCTTTCATCAAGTAGTGTCAATAAGCTTAATGAGTTTGGGCATATGAGAGACTTGTAAAAATGAATAAGAGAGTCTTTTGCAATGCTCCCTTCTCAGGTCAGCACAGGACAACACTGTTGGTAAGGTTTGGCACAGTTATTAGACTGTGGCCAGTACTGATCTGAGCTTTTATTGGTCAAAATCATCTCAGAAATACCAAGTGGTGTTCCCCTGATGAATGGAGAAATCTTTCAGTGTCATTGGGTAAGGAGGGTATAAGATAGTGCCATTAAAACTTGTTTGGAGGCAGAAATTAACTATTTATGAAGTGCTTTCATGCATGACAAAGTCAGAGGGATGACTTTGGAGGCACCTGCCTTAGGGTGCAAGACCCTCACAGTCTGGGTGACTGACTAGGATGAGAGTCCTGTTCAAGAAATCCACCTTCATTTTCACCCATTCATCACAAAAGATGAAGCAGAACGTTCAAACATTGTCCTTGATTACTATGGTGTTCTCTAACATTTTCTACAGATGTCTGTGTAAGTTATCAAGATTTCCTCACATTGTGTGCTTTCCACATGTCAGTTCTTCCTGTGGCCACCATCACGACAGGTGTGACTGTTTTTGAGCACAGCACACCAAAACTGACCCAGGTTCAGCAGAACTGCAGACTTGACTCCACTCTTATGTTTTGTCTGCAGAAGCTCATGGTGGAGACCGTTCACTTTTGGTGGAGGTTGAAAGGGAGTGGAAAGGATAAAGGAGACCAGTTGGTGATGGCAATCCATGAGGCCATCAACAAAGTATCTAACTGGCCTGGGCTCCCAATATTTTCCATGTCAGCTCTTTTTGTGCATAGTTCTTGCTTTCTTTTGTGATTGCACTTGAAATGCCAAAGAAGGTCTCTCTACAAGCTGAGCTCTCGATAAGTTTGATCAGAATTACCCTTTCACAAGGAGCATGAGCTTCCAGCACAAGGCTACAGCAGAAGAGTTGTTGAACTTTTCTATACCTCCCAAGCTCTTTGGTGCACGGGGTAGGTTCCCAGAGGATGTTAATTAGCATTGTTCACCAAAACCTGCAGAAGGATGTCATTCTACCCAGACTATGCATCTAATCCCAATTTTTCATTACTGTGTACTACTACGTGAAACATCAGATGAAAATGATGCTACTAAGTATTTTGAAAGGCATCTTCTACACAGAGTGGAAGGCAGCTCCCAGTAATTCTTTACTTGACAGTTATTTAATGCATTTCAGCTCTGGTTTCAGTTCTACATTTAGATTTGCAAAAAAAGGATTCCTGACATTTTGTCAGTTTTTTCATCTATGCCTGTATTCCCACTTCATCTCACATTTCCTCAGTTCATTACAGCAACCCCTGCTATGACAGCATAAAGCCACACACAAGAAGTGCTTTCATGGCTACTTCACATTGATATCTAATTTTTAGAGAGAAGCTGAACTGAAGCAGCATGACTCTCTAATTCACTTTTTCTCCTTGTCAGCAACTGGATTGACAGGGCTGGGGTACAGACAGACACACTGTCATCTCCAGTTTAAATGCCCCACTGGGACATAAATGCAGAATAAAAAATTCCAGCCCAGCCAAAATCTAAAACATATTTAATGTATATGCCAGATGAGGACAGCTACCATCTTTTTTGAAGAGAAGCTTGGGGCTTGCAAGGCAGCCTCTGTACTTAAGAAAAAGGGAATTGTGGGATCTTAGATCTGTAAAGGCATGTTGCTTGTGTGTCAAATATTCTTTGGTCTTTTATGTAGCAGGTATCTTTCTCCCAGCACAGCCTGTCTGTCAGTGACCATTCTCATGTTTGTTTGCTATAACAGCTTAGAATATGGTGACTTTCTTCTCCTACACCTCTTTTACCAAAGGTGGGCCAGGTCAGAGGGCTTTTCTGTTTGTTTTGTTGATTCCTCTAGCTTGGAGCACAAGAAAGAGGAGAGAGTCAATGAAATTCAAAGATAGGAAGTCCAAAATGGAATCAAGAAAATATTTCTTTGCATTTTTGCACCGATAGCAAGAAGGAAATTAAGACTAGGGAATGTTTTAAAACAAGATTAGATTTGAAAATGTATTCAGGGAATGATGTGAATATGCAGATGTTGAGAGTGAATGCCAGAAATATTTTGGAAAGGACAAAAATCCTGTGCCTCAGATTTTATCTAATCTCTCTTGAGGATTAGAATGAACTTTTGTAGATTTTAGATGATACTTCACCTGATTTAGAGGGAATTGTTGGTAAATTGTCAAATATAACTGGCTTTGATCATTCTCAGAGAGACGCTTGGACTAGCCAGGCTTTCAGGAACTTTAAATTGTTAATAAGTACATCTCCTAGAAACCTGTCTAAAAATGGTTTGTGTTAGCCTAGATTCTCCATCCAGAAAAATCAGATTCCTCTGATTCCACTCAGTTTCTGACAATTCCAGCTTTTGCCAGCTCCAAGCCTGGAAATACTCCCTTACCCCAAAGGACGCTTCTCAATGAATATATAACTCCTTGATTTTCCTGTCATGTACAAGTCACACCATTTGGAACACACTGCTTTCAATAGTATCAAAACAGGTGCAGGGAATTACATAGTAACCCTAAGCATTAGCTCTGTTGGCTATTTAATTACTAGAATTATTTTAATTTTTTTAGTAATTGAAGTAACACTCTCTCAAGCTGTAGGAGAGAAGTGAACTTTGGTCCTACAGAAGTCCATGCAAACACAGGCAAACCATGGAGGAGGGCAGTCCTTCTGTCATGCATCCACTCCCCTCTCTCCCCATGAACTCTCTGCATCACCAGAAAGAGCCTCTATTAGTCTTCTGGCACATTCACATTATGTCACCTGATAAAGTAGGTAGCACTCTTCCTTCAAGGAGAAACTGTCACCTTCAGGAAAGTGTGAGACTGAGTATACAGGAAATCACAAAACCAGCCCATGGACAGAAATTAATAGACAACTCGTTCACACCAAGCAGCTTGATCAACTTTCCTGTGAGCTGAGGGTGGAAAAGTGTATCCTTGCACAGTCGTACCTCAGACATGCCTCCACCATCGTCAGTTGCTCTGTACAGTAATATCAAACTTGTTCCGCAGCCAGCGCCAAATTCCACAGCCAGCTACTCCCATAAGGCTAGGATATAAATTTCAGACAACATATTTTCTGACAGCCCAGACTGGCACACCCACTGACCTCATGGAGAGGTCTGCACATACTTCAAGGGTAGAATATGACTTTTAAGTAGTAAAATTGTTGTTTATCTGCTTAATGCCTTCTTACAGTCAGTGTTGCTGAGTAAGATGTGCACCCCTTCCAGGTCTTTGCACTTTCACCCTGATCTTCTCCACCCCCTGTTCTTTTCTCTCCTTCCCACCCTTCTCTCCCCTCTGCTGTATTTCCTTCCATGAAATAGCTATCAGCTCCCACCATGAAGCAAAGAAATACTTCATTTCCTCATCCTTGAGATAAGAGCTGTCATTATATTCAAGTTATTAATTCAATATTAACCCAGTAAATTGGATTTCAACTAGATATGTTTTCCACACATGCCGAGCTCACCCTGCTCTAACCCTTTGGTTAACTAGGTTGGTATTATACCATGGTAATTTAAGTCCCATAATTTTAGATGATGTTAAAGTGTTAGATGCCTAATTAAGTTAAATTAATCCCAACCTAGCCTTTTGAACTGTCTCAGGCCCAGGAAAGCAATCCTCCCCCAGTTACATTAGTTAAAGGTTTTGCAAAGCTCTCTTGCATTCAATATGGTTGCAGAAACTATACTGACATTTACTTT
Source organism: Pithys albifrons albifrons (assembly GCF_047495875.1). Lineage (NCBI taxonomy): Eukaryota > Metazoa > Chordata > Aves > Passeriformes > Thamnophilidae > Pithys > Pithys albifrons. The sequence continues at coordinate 40,818,451 of NC_092461.1, read as the reverse complement.
CTGTGAATTTTGAAGCCTCTTAGAGATACAATGTCTGTGTTTTCAGATTACTCTTTTCAGTGAAAATATTGCTCAAATTGCCTATTTTTTAATTAGCTGTGATTTTTTCTGTTGGGTTTTTTTTGTTCAAAATTGTCAAACAATAATTATTTTCTCCACTTTTTACTTTGTTGGGAAATGAAGAGGGTGGGAAACCCCAGTTAAAAAAAGGGGGTTGACCCTGGAGGAATGTGGGAGAGGAAACAGAAGGAGGTTAGTAGGGATATTTTTTGGCACAAAATGCCCAAAGACTCTGGGTATTTAACAAAATAAAAAGCATAACAGGAACAGTAAGGTAAGGTCTTGTAATATTTAACCAGAAGAGGAACGAAAATGGAAATTGACACAGGCTTGGACCCTTCCTTTCCTCTGCAGTCCCACCCATGGTAAAACAGTACCTGAGGGAATGTTAAATCAACCACACACAGTGCAAACATCCACTGAAAAATCAGGGGTGATTCAAGGGGATTATTTTGAGAGAAACAGAGGGAAGAGGGTGGTCATCAACACACACTCACACTCACCCTCTCTCTTTAGTTTATGTGTCTATGAAATTGGCTACTGGGGTTAGACTTCTTGATTCTGATTTTCAGTGTCTGATGCAGGAACCAGATACACCACCATGTGAATTTTGGCTCATTCAGACTAGATGTGTCATTCCTGCAAATGTTTCTCTCCTCCCGGTGGACCAACCAAAGCAGTCCCAGGACCCAACCCATCTCCATGAAGAGCAATGCACTGGACTTGATAGTTGGAAAGTCCTGCTTAGCCAGTATGGGTAGTCGACCCCACCCCCCCCACACAAAATAAAGTAAATTGCCTGACATCTGGCAAGTCCTGGCAGCTGCCATGAGATTGCTCTCTCCAAAGTGAAGTGGTGGGGTCAGGGCTCCCAGTGTCCCACATGCCAGTCACAGGACTTGGTGAGAACAAGGACTCACTTGCCCCCACCTTTTCTTGAGAGGGCTCTTGCATATCCCCCTAAATGCTCGTCTTTGGGAACCTCAGAATGTTGGGCATACTCACCTCCTTAAGTTCACAGTGTGAACAGCTTCCCTTTATTAAGGATCTCCTTTAAAAAGCACAGTCAGGCCTAAATTAAGATGAGAAACCTCAGTGAAGTGTAAATTATAACTATAGACAGATGGGGTGGCCCAGGATAGACCCTACATACTTTTGGCAAGCTTTAGTAGATTTGGTAAAAAACTGGGAATAAATGTGTAGCAATGAAATTGAGGTGTATCATCCTCCTGGCTGCTGGTCTGTCATGAATTGGCCCACACTCCACTCTGTTGAGCTCAGAGAGCTGCCACAAGAGAACTTAATGGAGGATCTGGACCTAATTTACCCAAGAAAACAAGAAATAACTTTAGGAAAAACAGACTTTTTGATTCTTAAATTAAATGTGTTTGTTTTCATAGCAGCAGGTGAATAATGTCAGAGGAAGAACTTTAATCCCAACCAGAGCAAGCACACTACTGTGGCTTTAATTGAGGAATAATTAATTTGGAAGTAGTGCAACTTATATCTTCTCAGGTTGCTCATTATATGGCATTTGTATGTAATCACTCACATACACACAGTACATCCTGGGACACATTAGGCATTTAATTTTCCTGTATTTGAAAAGGAGCTTCTTGCTGTTAAATTGCTCACAGTCCTTCCAGAATCCACCAGAATTTATATAACTTTTGCCAATATTTGTATTAACAGCAGAGGTGCTAACAGATCAGTAAGATGATTTTCTTCCAGGTCTATGCAGGAATTTTCTGTACTTTCCTAAAGGAATCTAGACAATAATCCACAATATTTAACAAAAAATGTATTTATTGTCACAAAAGTTCCTTTTGTGCCAGTCCTGTGGCTTCTGAGGTTATGATTGTTGTGGTGGTTTTGTCTTTCTCTCACATACATGGGGGTGGTGAACACATGCACACATAGCACATCAGACACTCTTGTGATTTAACTACTTTTTAGGACTATAATTCATTCAGATTATGCCAGGTCAATAAGGCTCCCAAAGTAAAAGACCTTAAAGGCTTTTTCTCCTCTTTCCAACCTGCAGCTTGCCTGGATAAAGGTTTTAGGTGCCCTGCCACCAAGGGGTGATTGCTTTCTTCCATGTGCAATGCAAAATCCATCAGACATCCTGGCTGCACAGCAGCTGACAGACCTGGTGCTCTTCTTACTCAGGACACTGTGCAAAGCCACTGTCTAGTCCATTCTGAAACTTCTATGTAGTGCAAAAAGTGCAATAGGTAAGAAACCTCTGAATGATAGCCTGAAGGGACTCTCTGTGCACACTGTCTCCATCAGACACAGGTGCAATACTGCCCAGACACCCTTATCCAGCAATTTTCACTTTAAGAAATGTCTTCCTTAGAACCCAAGAGCATGACCTGCCATCTTGCCCAGGGTGTAGCTCTCAGGATCCCTTGGGTTTTCACCAGAAGAGAGAGTCACAAGAGCACAAACAGACATGTAATGGATGCCAAAGCAAGTCTGCATCTCAAGCTACGCCCAGGCTGGTCAGCAGTGAGAATTACACATATTGGCTAGAATTGAAAAAACAATAAACATATGAGTATTGGATTCAGAAAACATAAGAGCACTCAGAAAGTCATAAGAGTTTCTGAATGTTTGTCAGGGACATGCACCAGTGGCAGTGTGATGATACCAATCCTAGAACCGAGGGAATGTTTTCAAAAACATCTGTCAAGCTAATGGATGCAGAGCTTCTGAATATTGCACTTTTATGACTTCAAAATCATTGTTCAGCAGCAACTGTTCTTCCTTCAGATAGGTGAAATTTGCACTTTGAATGTTTTCTTCAGGATTCATTGTCTTAAAGAAAAACCTAAATATATATGCTATTTACCTGTACTTACTGAAGAAAAATTTCAGGCCTTGTGATTATGGATGCTACATAAGAATTTATTATATTACACTTCCTAATTATAAATTTTTCCTACTATTATGAGAAGTGTCTTGAAATTCAAGTTACTAGTATGAGTTGCTCCCAAAATCTGCTTATGTCCATTAATTATTTGGTTTCTGAGGCAGCATTCCAGATTTCAAAAAAAGCTAAAAGTGAAGTCTGGAATCCAGAGAGAATTTTATAGCTGCTTTAGATGCTTCCATCTAGCTTTATAAAATCTAGTTACTTCAGTGGCTCTATATGTTGCAGAGATTATTTTATTAAATCAGATTATTATATTAAATCAGTGTGCTGAAGAACATGTGGTTAAGCAAATCACTTAAAAGATGAACTTCTTTACTGGAATATTGTGGCCAGCCATTTTCAGGTTCAATGTAGTTCTCGGCATGTGGCATATAGGATATGATCATTTCGTATGTTCTTCCACATTTTTAAAACTCAAACATTCATGTAAGGCTGCCTGGTCCAAAGTAAACCCTAAAAATGGAGCTTGTTTGATATCAGAATACTTTTTCACTACCTGAAAACATAAAGTTTCACATATCATCTTGATTATTTTTCTTTTTACACCTTTCTGACTTTGACAATCCTGTTTGCAATCCTGATAACATGCTTTGCTGTCACCCTAGAACCTCTAATTTCTTCTATCCACCAGATTCAATTTGTCCCTCCTTGTGAACAGCATGCTTGGTATTTTTGAGTAATAGACTTGTTTCCTGACAGGAAATGTGTTTCACATTAAAACCCTTCACTTTAGTTGTCTTGACTGTGGATCTTCAAGTGTACTTCTAGTTTGCTCTCTCTCCTTTTTCTTGTTTCCCTTAAAATTTTTCCTTTATGCATGCAACAATCTCACCTATGGTTGCTTCACTATTTACTTTGAACTGCACAGTCTCTAGTCATCTCTTCAAAAATGTTCACTGCCTTCTCCTCTGTGATTATTTCCTCCCCTGTGTTTAAGAGGAAATACCATGCATGATTTGTACTTTTGGTGCCTCTGCCTGCAGAAAGCTACCTGAACATTCCAACTTGCAAATAGACTGATGAGATTGCAAGGGTGTTTGTGAATACACAGATTATTGTGTTGAAATTCTTCAGTCATGGGCCTGAAACAGAGGGTTAATTTGTCTACCTACCAGAGTGCTGTTCTTAGCATGTCTCTGCTAGGGGTCTTCCTTTTCCCAGCCTTGTCTTTCAACTCCTGCTGCTGGCATCCTCCTGCCAGTTGAGGAATCTCTTTGCCAACTGCTTTTCGTATTCATTGAAAACGAAAGACAACACCAACATTCAGTGGATGTATTTTACTTCTGGGAAAAAACTAAGCAAGGCGAACTCTCTAAGCAGGTTAAGCAGTCTCAGGAGCTAAGACAAAAGCATGCAAAGTGTCCAATCTAACTTGCACATGGCCTTAAACAACCCATGTCTTCCAGCCCTTTGTTCATAGAAATTTCCCATGTAGCAATTTTGGGGCAGGGAAAAGCTGTCCAATATTTTGTATACATAGAAGCTGTGAAGCTCTCTGTTCAGACAGAAACATTTGAGGAACAAGTGACCCTTGTAACAGGATATGTGTGATCCCAAAAGACAGTGCATCTACTTAACCAGATGACATCGCAGTCCTGCATATATTATCATAAAGATTGGTACAGGAAAGGATTTAACTGAGAATGCAAGTTATCCTGCAGAACAAAGGTGAGCTGAAGGTAATGGCACTTGAGCTATTGCTCCAGCATTCTAATGACAGGATATAAAGTGAACCCCGGAGTCTGATGGACACAGAAGCCTGGATTGGGTTTGATGTTCAGCTGCTGCATCTCATATGTTGGTCATACCAAATTCACTGCTGAAACAAGTCAGCAGAGAGACAGTAGAAAGATTTTAACCACTTATGTTAGAAATAAATTTCCCTTTTCTGAAGCCTTAAATGCCTTAATTCTACACATTAGATAGAACTGAACAAACTGTGTTCATACTGTTAGAATAAATACCAACTAATTACAAATATTAGAAGGCATTTACATCAAAGTTTAACAACTGTAGCTATATTCTGTGTTATCTTAGTGTTCTTGTCTCGGCAAGAGGATAAAATCAAATCTTTCCAAAATTGAAATGCTTTTTGTGATCATCCCTAGGATACTGGATAACAACAATTCCCCCTCTGTCTGTCACACTTGGAGCAAAGGGAAGAGTTTCCCTTTCCACCTTGGGTTTCCTACATGATGTCGGCATCCTCAGAAGTGTCTAGTACTTGCTCTCTGCCACACCAGGCTCATATTTAAGAAGTAGAGTGTGGGTAATTTCAGTGTATTTGCTTTTATATATATTGGCAGATGAACTTAACATGTTAACATGTTTAAGCATGGGTGCTTGCTGCTGCTCTTTACTGGATACCTTCAGATTCTAAAACATGCTTCTGCTGAAATTTTCAAATGTAATTTGAAATTATGCCTGCAACTCACTTAAGCAGTTGAAGCTGGGAATGGGTAGAGCACCTGCCTTCTGCAAACTGGGCATTTGCAAGGTATTTCAGTTCTGAGTACTTGAAATGAGTAGTTGTATGTGAACAACTTGATCTCTCTTCTGTCAGAACTAAGGTGTCCATTTCATGGTGGTTTATTTTTGTCTCATGTGGCAGAATAGAAACAGCCCACAACCTGATTAATTCCTCAGGGATAGTTTAGGCAAACAATGCCAGTATAATTGCTGTCTCTATATACATTGCAAATGGACAGAAAAGAAAGTTTCTCTTTTAACTTATAAAGAGTCTTATCAGATGTCAAAAATAAAAGATGTTCTGATGTTAGGGATCAGTGCTGCACTGACAAATGTGAATGTTGGTTCCATGGTGACAGCGTAGAATAAAAAGTACAGAGCAAAAGACCCATTACAGATTGTACACACTTCATTCATTGATCTATCCAGGGCTCAGAACAAAGAGAAAACAAAGACATTCTTGTTCCACTAATAAAGCACATAACTGATTTTCCTAATGCTAGTCAGAGATCATGCTAATCAGGAGGTCTTGCTATTCCTATTGTCTTTTTATTTATATGTAAAGACCATTTTTTTCAGCAAGGTGAACATCCTAAAAGCTGTTTCCATACTCAGCCATAACAATTCTCAAATGTATTTATTATTTGAGTGGGATAAAATATTTTAGTCTAAGTAATTTTCAGCTTCCTCCGTTGTTTGGTAATCTCAGATGCCTTGTCATCCTCGGCAACATATGTAGACTCTGATTCATGTGAGTTCGTGTGAGACATGTGGTCCCACATGAATCGGAAGCAGGGATGAACTAGCCAGCAGACATGCCTTATGACATTTAGTTTCTGGGAACTCAAAAAACTCCCACCCATATCTTCATTCAGTAGCAATGTGATTTAAACACTGCCTATTTAACACAGATGTAATCATGCTCAGAAGGACATTATAACTATTTTCCAATTTTATTTTTAATAAGAAATTACTGGTTACCGTGGACTCAAATTGCAGGCTTAACTGTGCTGTTTCTGTTTAAAGATAAAAAGAAAGCACATGCATTACTATTCCTGGTGAGTTCATTGCTCTTTGGGCTTCCTTGTACAGGAAACAGATGTAAACCAAGACATTCCAGCTATCAGAGAAATATGACAGACTGCTTTTCTTCTTTTTCCCCTTTTGGAAGACTTAACTTTCCAGATTCTCTCTAGAAAGCCCAAATTCAGGGAGAAGGGTAAGAAGATGGGACAGGGGGCAGGAATACAAAGGAAGGAAGGAAGGAAGCAAGCAAGCAAGCAAGCAAGCAAGCAAGGAGGCAAGGAGGCAAGGAAGGAAAGAGCAAGGTTTTCTTCCCCTCGAACTAGGTTTTTCAGTTATTCATTGTTTAGACTCTCTAAGCCAAAAAGAAGAAGGAAACATTCACAAAATTATACCTTAAGACCTTTGCTTTCAGAATGCACCTTTTCTTCATTTGGACTTGACACCTTCAATGAAGCCTTTTTTCAAACTGAAGAGGAATGTTTTTGCACAGGAACAGCATAAGGAAAAGGTAAAGAGCCAGTGAGGGATTAGTCAAATTACTTTTTCATCCATGTACAAGGTGCTGGGTTCAGTAGAATCATGTGCACTCCTGCTTTGCACACAACTCTGTGGACAGCTGTGCTGGTGTTTGGCACTTTCCAGGGAAGAAAGTCTGCTGAGAGCATTGGGCAAGATCAGAAGTGTAAAGTGAAGCTGGTGGGGGTTTACAAGCTTGAAGCTTGAGTCTCAAAGAACAAACTCCAGGAAAAACTCAGAAATAACTAATGAATCATCCAGGGTAGTTATAGACAGGGTGTAGTACAGTGCATCACATCAGTTTTCAATTCGTATTTTCTGTTTACACTTTGGTATTGCCCAAAGGTCCCAGTTTGAGTCTCAAAAAGAGTACCAGATGCACTTGGGTGTGCATTCTACACAGATGGGCCTTCCTGTTCTTCTACTGTCATCAGAGCTTACTGCCCAAGTTACCACAGCTACCAAAAACAAGCTGTGAGGAGAGATAGCATGTCATCACACCACACAGCTGGACCCCAGAGGCAAAGTACTCTTGGACTCCATGGTTAAATGTAGACATAGTGGCTAGCATTGTATAAGCACAGAGTGCTAGAAAGTTTAGAGCTCAAGCAGCTTCTGCTCAAAAAGACAAATGGGGTAAGTACATATAACCACAAAAGCCACTTTATGGAAGTTGAATTTGATACAGTGTCTGCTTGTATTTTCCCAGTTTCCTAATCCTAAATAATTCATTTCCCTTATTACCCACAGCATCCATTTGTCAGTCAAATGCCTTCACAGCCCCCTCACTGCTCATTTACCCTGTTTCGCCCTATCATATAAACCACAGGGTAGCTGTATGTCATTTTGTGAAAGCATATTCTCTTGATATCATGTGATTTTTATAATTTTGGCTAAGTTTGCCTTAGCAGAACACCAGAAATACAAGCGAAAGGTTGGTTGCCTGGAATCTTCCCACAGGCTGAAGTTTCAGCACTCACAAGATGCAAACCTGCAAAGTGGGGTCACAAGTGTGACAGGAAGGATCTTTATCTCAATATGAACTAAGCATTAGTCAAAGATTGATGGATTGCCCATCTCCTTTGTGATGGATATTAGGACGTGTCAATTTATTTGTGGTACAGCTGCAGCACAGATCTCAAGGAACATTGGAGCTGTGCTCATCCTGCTTCACCTGTGCTCTGCTGTTAAGGGTTCTCTGTTCTGAAACCAAGATATCAGACAGGACTTTTGCTGCTGCAACTCCTGCAGTTGGTAAGAGCAGTGCTGTATTGCATCAGCACTGGAGAGGCTCCAAGCAAATTTGTAAGCAGCTATTAGAAATCCTGACACCTCACCTTATGCACAAAAATTTGGAAAGATGCTGTAATGTGACCATACATTTGGGCTTTCACAGGAGCCCAATGATTCCCATCCAGAACAATTATAGCAGTTGACTTTAGAATAAATATTTTATGCTTCCATATGCAAGATTGGAGTTGCCAGTACTGAGATATAAATTTTGCAAACTGCAGATTTGGGAAAATAACTCCAACTGCAATTGCCTGAATATGAGCCAACAAGACTTGGCACCAGCCAGCTGGCTTAGTGAAAAGGTCTTGTTATCAGCTTGTGCATGCTTTGGTTCACACAGTTGCTGCATGATTGTTCTTCCTGCCTTGTATCTGGATGATAAAAATCATGCCATAACGGGTCTCCATTCAAAATGTTAAATCTGACAAAAAGTTTTCTTAAAATATTGAGACTCTTGAAGGAGCTTGAAAATATTTCTTTGTTTGTCCATTTTAGTTTTCACCGGACTGGCAGAAAAACTGGTATAAATTGTTGAGTGTGAATTGCATAACCATGGAAATGTGAATCCGCTGATCATGATGGTTTTCTTGCATTGTAGCAAGTTCTTTACAGATGTCGGATGATTTCTTATTCTTTTTCTGTGCAGTTACACAGTTCCTGGATAATCACACTTCTAGCTTTTCTTAGTTTCTTTAAATGTGCTTCTTCTCAAATCCAAGGGTAACACCTTTACTGTGAGGGTGATAGAGCATTGGAGCAGATTGCCCAGAGAGGTTATGGAGACTCCATTCCACTCAGAAGATGTCTGGACATGGTCCTGGACAATAGACTGTAGGTGGCTCTGCTGGAGTAGGGATGCTGGACCAGAAGACCTCCAGAGGTCCTTTCTAACTTCAACCATTCTGTGTGTCTGTGATTCTAGCTACTGATAGTACAGGCTTTCACACTGCAATATTGCTCACCACTTGCCATAGCCATGAAAGAATGTGATTTTATTGCTGTCCTAACCAGGAGTCCCTTAATACCTTCGCTGTACCTCAGAAAGGGAGAATAGCTAACCAGAAAGAAAAGGAAAAAGTTTACTCTAACAAATATTTTCAATATTAATTTTTGGAGAGTGCTACCCCTTTCTACTTTTATTATTTGAGCAAATTTTCTCTTCTAGCGCAATGTGATTGTGAATTTTTAACCTTTACTATCTTATAGCAATTTTTGTAATTTTCCCCAAATCACCTTGAGTATTTATAGCACACCAAACGTCTTTGTATTGGTTTGTTACTCAAGATACTGAAATACATGAGAATTGTTACTTCTGAAGTTTGTTGTCGCAGTGACACATCTGTGAGTCAGACTTCCTTCTTTTTTTATTCATCTAGTGGGTGGAATATAAATTATTGCTAGCCTATACAGTGTTAGATGTTATAGCAGGGTGGATCAAGAGATGTCTCTCCCTACTCCTTAGCTCTGTCCAAGGGAATAAGCAAGATTACAGTTTTTATTTCTTCTTTAATATTGAATTTCCGTAACCTGTGGGAAACAGAAAGTCTAACTCACTGCTGTAAACACTCCCTCTGGCCCTGGTGTCTGTTTACAGCTCATCTGCATTTAAAATTATGCCTCCCTTATCTGTCTGGCACTCATTTAGGGTGGTAGATACATATATAAAACACACATCACTTCAAATGATTTGGCAATTCTATTAGTCTGAAACTTGTTTTGTATCAAATGTGACATTTCCTGTGTGTGGTACCGTATCTTGCTTTAACACTACTGTGACCAATAACTCGCTGTTGCTTTTCTATTTGGTACTTTAACAGTCATTTAATGCCAAAGTGGGGGATGGTAAGGCAATACTTCATGTTAAATATTATGAGTATTTAAATCCCTCCATTGATAAGGAGGAAGGGGTGCTTGGTGTTCTCTACCAATAAATAGGTTTTACACAAAGAGCTTCATTGAGCTGGATGCCAGACTCTCATCCATGATCAAGCACTGCGTAGCTCCATCTCAGGAAGTGCCTGAACATATGGAGATAGTTAACTTCCCGGTGACGGGAAAGTCAGGATCTGAAAGAAAGGCTGCCTCTAAAATCAAACTGCTGCAAACCCAGGAGACGTGAAAGTTCCTGCATCTGTATAGGAGCATCGACAAGGACACCACTACATCCCAGTCTTTCTGTGCTTATTTTCTCTGGTGTGTATGTGATATTTGCATATCACAAAGGTCAGGAGGAAGAAAAACGAGCTAGAAATGAGAAAATGAAATGATCAGATACCAAAGAAATACCCTGTGTGCATAGATTGCACCTATTCTAATGCTCTCAAAACTAGGGAACAGCATACACCCTGGCATTTGCAAGGTAAATTGCAAGGTTCATGAAGAAGTCAAACTTGTTCAGTTTGAAGAATTATCCCAAATTACTGAGCCTCAAAGGAACATTTAACATCCATAGATTATAAGCAAGATGGGAGACAGGACAGAACATATGAGGCACAGGTAAAAATAAAATATGTATTGCAATATGTTCAGCAGGTAAATAAAGCATTGCTATAAGGATCGCAAGATTATTTAGAACAAGGTCAGAGAAGTTCAGGAGCAGGTTTTGTTTCAAAAATAAATTACTCCCCAAAGTTCAGATGTACATTTTCCCTGGTTCTGAAATTGGTACCAGCTGAACTTTTATTTAATTTTTTTTCTTGTTTTCCTTATTACTTTTCTCATTTTGATATTCTAATCAAGACCAATAGAGCTCCTTTTGAGTATGCAAGAATAAGACAATTATCACTCACCAAGCACTTTTGTACTGATAATATGGAGTGAAAACTGATCCCCTTCTCTAACTATATGATAAATTTTAATGATTTTGATACATTTGTAGCAAGTGTTTGAGGAATTAGCAGAATAAAGCCATTTTCCTCTTTTTTAACAGAATTATGTAGGACAAAGCTGATATGGTAACATGATCTAAAAATGTAAAAGTTCACCATTCATACTGGTTTTCTCAAGGAGAAAAAGCAGCCATTGTGCAGTAAGAACTTCACCTTGTACCTGCTTTTACTCAGATGCATAACCTTTTTATACACATGTGAGTCAGTCTCACAGTGGAGCTGTCCTGTGCATGAACTTAAAAATAAAGGTCCAGCTCCTCAGACATGCATAGAACAGTATCCAAGTACATCATGTTTAATTATTCTGATCTCAATAATAACTAAGCTTCTAGACAGGAATTAGAAATGGGAACCATATTACTCAATTTTGGGTGTCTACTCATGAACTAGTTGTCATGACTCACTCTTCAGACAATGCAGGTCCACCCAGTACGATCACAGAATCAGAATCATGGAAGCATTTAGGTTGGAAAAGACCTTCAAGATCATCAAGTCCAACCTTTGACCTATCACCATTTTGTCAACAAGACCATAGGACTAAATACCATGTCCAGGCATTTGGTGAACACCTCCAGGGATTGCCATTTCTCTACCTCTCTGAGCAGTCCCATCCAACGTTTGATAACTCTTTCCATGAAGAAGTTCTTCCTGATGTCCACCCACAGCCTCCCCTGGCACAGCTTGAAGCAATGTCTTCTTGTCCTATGGCTAGTTGCCTGGGAGAAGGGGCTGATCCACACTTGACTACAACTTCTTTTAAGGTAGTTGTAGAGAATGATAAGGTCTGCCCTGAACCGTCTCTCTCCAGGCTAAACACCCTCAGTTCCCTCAGCTTCTCCTCATAGGACTTTTGCTGCAGACACTTTATCAGCTCCTGTGCCCTTCTCTGGGCACACTCCAGCCCCTCAATGTCTTCCCTGCAGTGAGGGGCCCAAAACTGGACACAGCACTCAAGGTGCAGGCTCACCAGAACCAAGTACAGGGGAACATTCACTGCCCTGGTCCTGCTGGCCACACTATTTTCTGATCCAGGTCAGGATTCTCTTGGCCTTCTTGGCCACCTGGATACACTGCTGACTTATATTCATCTCTGTCAAGCAGCATACTCAGATGGGTCATATGCCAGTAGGAAAGAGCTTCTGGATATCATCTGCACAGGTCTCAGTTGAGTCCTCCATTTAAATGTGCTTATGATATTTTTGCAGTGTGTCTGCATGTCTGAGCTCACTGAGATACTTGTATGGAAGACTGACTGGTCTTTAAATGCCATCTATTCTATAAAATTGATAACTGTAAATGTAAGTCACCTCACGGGCAGATCTTGCACCAGCAGCAATCCCCTTCTTTTCATAATCCAGAATATGTAGGAGATGGATTGTGAGCCAGAGAGCATCACAGATCACTCTGTTTCTCCGTCTCCCTTATTCCGAGCATCATCCACAAATTGGTTGCAGAGGGTTGTCAAAAAGAGAAACGATGTAAGGTTTCTGGTGACAGAGACACTGAGTGAAAAAGAGACAGACACAGGCAGTGGTTTGTGCAAGACAGCTCTTCCACCCTCCACTGGCTGCCATGGAGTACCCCAGGAACACCCCACCATCCCAAGGGAACACCAGAGGAAGTGGAGTCATGGCCTGTTCACCCACCAGCTGCCCAGCACTGGCTGACAGAGTTCCTGCAGGCACAGTAGAAAGTGATTATGAATACAAAAAGCCTCCAAGATGACCTCAGAGGGGCCCCAGCTATGCCCACCACACTCTTACATCCAAGCATTTTGTATAGCTCCCTGAGCTCTCCCTTTGGTTTTGTGGTTTGTTCTTTTTTTACAAAGCAAAAGTAAAAAAGTTATAAGGTACACAAGCTGCTTATGGTGACTGTATAATAACAGGCAGGTTAAAAAAAATGGTTCTACATGATACACAGTTTGCACAATTTAGATAAACAGAAGTTTGAGCTCTGCTTCATGGATATGAAAACAGGCTTAACACCATTTCGTTCAGAAAATACTGACAGAGAAAATTAAATTCTTTTCTGTAGAGGGGAGGAAATAGGATGTATAAATAATTGCGCATGTTAAAATGCTGCCACATCTTCTTTTAATTAAGTAATACTAAGCTGCAATTCTTTCTGTGGCCTGTAAGTCAGCCACAGCTGACTTTGTCAGATTGCTATTTTCTCTGCAGTGGCCAGGCATTAACACGGTCAAGTAAAACAGGAAAAACCTCAAACTTTCAAATTCCACACCTGTTTGGTGACCTGAAAGCAGCTTTTTGTTCGATCTGTGTCCAAATTTCCATCAATTTCCAGGATCATTCCAGTAGTTACCAGTATCATTCCAGCCAACAGATCCCAAACTTCAAATGAAAGCACTTGTCTTTATAGCACATTTTCCAGTAGGAATTCAGTGGGCCAATTATAGGAACTTTGTTCATTCATTACCAAATGAGTTGCAGACTGGCAGGGAGATGAACTTTCAACTTTAGAGATGAAAAACCATTTCTAGGTGACCAAAAATATAGCTTCCCAAAAACAAGTACACAAAGAGTCATCTTTTCTGTAGGGACTGTTATTATTATTGAGAGAACCAACTCTGTAATACTTAGTTACAGAAGGAAATTGAAATTTAAAACTAGTATAATAGAAGAAACATCTGTGTGACCCAACCATGTTATTCAATATAAAAATTCTGTTCAATAGCTCCTGTAGCATATTGCTTTTTATCTTATTGAGGGTGGTCTAATGGCACCTTGGATTATATAGCAAACATAGATGGATTGGTTCAAAATGTGCTGCAGGACCCTCTTCTTCTCACTTCACCATTGTCTACTATCACTTGAGAACTGACCAGAAAATACATATAGTTTGGCCCTTCTGTTAAAAGGAAACTAATGTGATTAATTGAGGTCAGTAAGCAATGTATTTTTTAGAGAGGAAAGAAATTTGTATTGGAACAAACCGAGTTTTATAGGGAAATGTTCAAAGTGATAAAATGTGTTTTGGCTCAAGATTTAATGTTTCCGAAAAACTGGAATAAAAAGTTTTCTCTCATTGTCAGACTACTTAACTCTTTTGCCTAGTTTTGGGTGTTTGTTTTGGGGGTTTTAAAGATTGGTTTAATGTTACTTAGATGAAGTATCAAAT